>NC_044270.1:189003-505025 GCF_003957555.1 Calypte anna
AGCTGGGTGAGGGATGGGGGTGGGATTGGGGGGCAGGGGATGGGATGAGGGTACAGGGAGTGGGATGGGAGGTGCAAAGGATGCAGAGGGTGGGATGGGAGGTGCAGGGGGTGGGATGGAGGTTCAGGTTGGGCAGGACACAGGGTGTAAGGTGCAGAGGGAAAGGTGCAGCCCCAGACCTGCAAAGTCTCGGGGCAGAGGGGTGGTTTGGGGTGCAGGTTGTGCTGGGGGAGGGGGGGGGATGGAGCCTGTCAGGTGCTGGGTGTGGGGTGCAGTGATCACGCCAGCTCCTGGTGGAATCCTGGTGGAATCCTGGTAGAATCCTGGTGGAATCCTGGTAGAATCCTGGCAGAATCCTTGTGGAATCCTGGCAGAATCCTGGTGGAATCCTGGTGTGATCCTGGTGGAATCCTGGCTCTGCTCCACCTCCAGGCTCTCCTGTCCCTCTTGCAATCCCAAAGCTCTCCTCTCTGGTGCTTCCCTCCCTTCTCATCTCACTCCCTTGGATTTCCCAGCCTTGATCCATATGGAGGTTCCCATTTGGCACAATCAGTTCTTGACCATCGATTCATCCTTGAGCATCAATCCAGCCTCCAGCTCTCCAGGCCCTGGGCTCCACCTCCTCTCCTCACACCTTGCTCCACGTTGCTCTTTGCTCCTGCTCAAGGTCAGGAACCTTTTTTTTACTCCCCTGGCTGCCCGCATGCCAGTGGAGATGCTGAATGTCAGCCTCCTTCTACAAATTTGCACCATTTTCTCCCTTGCCAGGCTGGAAACCTGCTTCCAGAGGTGGGCAGGAGCTTCTTGGAACCTTCCAGCATTACGGATGGAAGGGAAAGAGTTTACGAAGGGGATTACAGGCTGAGTATACCTGGAGTAACACAGTGACTTTTGAGGACAATTACTGACACTGCTGGGTGAGGTGGAATTAATAGCGTGGAGTAATTACACGGTTACTTCATCTGTTTAAAAAAAAAAAAAAAAAAAAAATGAAGAAAAAGCTTCTGCTGAGTTTTCGTGGAAAGCAGCAAACCCCAGAACTGCAGCCTGGCAGAGCAGGCACAGAGCACACCCCAGGGTAGAACTGGGGTGGGAGGAGGGGAAAGGAGGAAGCAGAAGGGAAAATGGCTGATTCCAGAAGTCGCCAGGTGATGCCCAAAGTCACCTTTTTTTTAAAAAAAAAAAAGAAACTAAAGCAGGAGGGGCTGCACTTCCCTTGCCGGGCCGGTGCCGGGCGGTGCTGCCGGTCCCCACCAAACCCAGCAGAAGCAGCACGAAGGCAACGGATTGTTTTAAACAGATGAAGTCCCTGTCCCCACCACCACCTCACTTGCCAGAGTCCCCTGGCTCAACACCCAGGGAGCCCCCAGTGCCAGTGGGGGTGGTCGGAGCCCATGGGAACAGTTCTGCTGTGGGTTCCCAGTGGGTTCCCAAAACGCTGAGGGGGGGATGAGGGGGGAGTTATGGGGTGGCTCACGGATGTACGGTGATGGGAGCAACTGGGGACCCCCCCAAAGTGCCCCAGTGCTTGGGGCTGGCCCGCCAGCCCCCTCGGTGGCCATCACCATCTGGGTTTGGGTAGCCCCACATCCCTCGGCGCTTGCCCAGGTCTCTGGGCAGAGTGTGACACTAAAGTCCATCGAGGAGAAATGTCCCTTTTTCTTCTTCTTCTGCCTGGGGCAGAAAACACAGCTCTGAAGAAGCCTCCCTGGGCTAGTGACAACCCAGCAATCCCAGGGAAAGGCCCGTGGGTCCCGGTGAGGGGCGTGGGTAAGAAGCCACCACCTTGGCACCCACCCGGTGCCGGTGAGAGGGGTGGGAAGGGGTGGGGGGCACCAGGGAATTTCCCAGGTCCCCGTCGAGCTCCGAGTAGGGGAGGAAGAAAACTCTCCCTGTGGTGTCTCCATCGCTTCAGTGCTTCGGACTTGTTGGTTTGTTTTTCAAATGTGAAGACCTGAGATTGAGCGTGGGTTTCCCCCCCCCCGCGGCACCGGCAGCCGCCGTGGGTCACCGGTCCGTCCCCCTTCCTTCACCACGAGTAAAGAGGCACCTGAACGGGGGACAACCCCACACCAAGGCGTCGGCGAAAAATCCCGGCCGAAGGCTCCTTGAGGACCAGAAATAAAATCCGTGGAGACTTCGTGGAAACGCTGCCCCTGTCCGGAGTTGGGGAAGGGGCGGGAAGGGGATGGGATGGGGGGGGGGTGAACACACCGGGGGGCGGCTGCCGGTTTAGCAGCTGCTGGAGCTGGTGTAAGGGGTGGGGAAAGAGGTGGAGCTGACCCCGATGGGGCTCTCGGAAAGAGGAGTTTGGGGGGTGGCCACGGGTACCCCGACCCCCCGGGTCTCCAGGACGGCGGTGAGGAGGCGCTGGTGCTGCTGGCGCAGCAGATCGGCCATGAGGAGGGGCAGGGAGCTGAAACTGGCGCTGAGCTGCTCCAGTTTGGATTCCAAACTCCCGATCTGCTTCTCCAGATCCTCGCTGCGGTCGTTGAGCTCCGTGATGAGGTCGTACATCACGTTCTGCATCTGGGGGGGGACACACACAGACACACACAGAGGTGACATGGGGAAGTCACAGAGGGGGGGTCAGTGTCGTGAACAGGGGGGTCAGTGCCATGGCTGTAGGGGGACTGGGGAGACATGGGGGGATCAGTGCCATGGGCTGGGGGGGTCAGTGCCGTGGCTGTGGGGGACCGTGGGGTCATGGGAGTTCAGTGACATGGCTGGGGGGGAACTGGGGGGAAAGGGGGAATCAGTGCCATGGGTTGGGGGGGGGGGTTTCATGACTTGGGGGGGGATCAGTGTCATGAGCAGGGGGGGGACTGGGGGGACATGAGGGGATCAGTGCCATGGGTTGGGGGGGTCAGTGTCATGGCTGGAGGATGCCATGGTCGAGGGGTCAGTGTCATGGTGGGGGGGTGTCATGAGTGGGGGGGGGGACATGGGGGTACATGAGGGGATCAGTGCCATGGGTTGGGGGGGGGGTGTCATGACTTGGGGGGGGGTCAGTGTCATAGGTGGGGGGAGTCAGTGCCATGGTTGGGGGGGAGGAACAGAAGAGACATAGAAGGGTCGGTGCCATGGCTGTGGGGGTGTCATGGTGGGGGGCCCAGTGCCATGAACAAGAGGGGTCAGTGTCATAGCTGGGGGGGGGGGTGTCAGTGCCATGGCTGCTGGCAGAGCCACTGTCACCCCAGCTCAGCTGGGGCAGGGACATCACAATGTCCCCACAAACCCCATCTCCAGAGAGTTGGGGGAAGGGGCAGGCAGCCCTGTGCTGCTGTGTGCAGGGTGTGGGCAGCAAACCCTTCCCTGGGTGACCCCTCCCCAGCCCCAGCCTCCTGACTGATCCCACCCCCCCGGCTGATGTCTGCTGAGGGATGGAGCACTGCGGGGTCAGCCAGGTCTGCTTTAGGGTGTCCAAGTGAAGAGAAAGACCCGAGCCAAGAGCTGACAGGGAGGACTTGCCTTGGAGAGGTCAACCAGAGTGTTGGCTTGGTCACTCAGCTTCCTCTGCTCCATCTTCACGCTCCGCAACCTGGGGAGAAGGGAAGAGCGGGGGGGATGCATCTCCCAGGCTCCCAAACCCCCCCCCAAAATAAAGCCATGATTCCCCCACCCTGGTTCCCAACCCCTTACTGGTGAATGGCTTGGAGGAACTTCCTCTGGTGCTTCCTGACTTTGGCGTGGTCGATTTTCTTCAGGAGTTTGGTGTGTTTGTAGATCAGCCACGTCTCCCGCAGGACGTTGGCTGCCGCGTTCTTGATCTGCCAAAGGGAAAAGTTGTCTGGGGCTCAGCAGCCTCAGCACCACGGGGATTTCATGGAGAAACCCACCCTGGAGCTGGTGCTGGAGGAGGACCTGACCTGCCCTGGGTGGAGAGAGAGGGGATCCAGGCAGCTGCAAGAGGAGCAGCAGGTCCTAGATCCATCACTGATCCTGCTGGGAAAGGACTGGGGGGTTGGTTGGTGGCCAGAGAAGGGAATGGAGCTGGGAAAGGGGCTGGAAAACATGGAGAAGGGGCTGGAGAAGTTGTGAGGAGCAGCTGAGGGCCCTGGGGGTGCTGATCCTGGAGCAGAGGAGGCTGAGGGGAGACCTTGTGGCTCTCTGCAACCCCCTGAGAGGAGGTTGGAGCCAGGGGGAGTTGGGCTCTGCTCCCCAGGAAGAAGGGATGGGACAAGAGGAATGCCAGGGGAGGTTTAGGTTGGAGCTGGGGAACAATTTCTCCCTGGAAAGGGTTCTCAGGACCTTCCAGAGGTGGAGTCCCAATCCCTGGAAGAGTTTCCAATCCCTGGAGCTGTGGTACTGAGGGCCATGGGGCCTTGGGGAAGGGTTGGACTCAATGATCTGAAAGGTGTTTTCTAACCCAAACCCTCCTCCAATCCACCACCAGGCTTCTCACCCCCACACAAAGCTTCACTCAAAGCCTTGAGTAAAAGAAAAAAAAAAAAACAACCCAAAAATCTCCCAAGTTTTTCTCCATTCCCACATCCATCTGCCACTCTTGGCAGGTCCCAGCTGGGCTGTTGGCACTTCCACAGCCCCTGGAACTGAACCCAGGACTCAGCTGCTCCCTCCCAGCCCAACTGCCTGGGGCTGCCTGGACAACTTGGGGACCTTCTGAGGGACACTTTCCTCCCTCCCTCCCTTCCTCCCCCCCATCCTCCTCATCCCACCTCACCCTCTTGGTCAGCTGTGTGTCCATCATGAAGTTGTGGACGTGTTTCTCAGCTTTGGTCAGCTCCAGCTTCCTGGCCACCACGGCCACCACCAGCGCCGTGCAGCCAGCACCCTGCAGGGGGACAGCAGGAGGGATGTGATTTGTCACCCTCCAGCACCCCCTTCATTAATTAATAATTAATTAACATTAATTATACATAATTAATTAAAAACAAAACAAAACAAAACCTCCACGGCCTCCCTCTCCCCATCACCCTGCAGGATGAGGACCCCCAGCTCCCAGGAGGGGCTCTGGGGGTGTGAGTACAGGGGGGGAAGCACCTTGGGGGCAGCAGGGGAAGGGAACCCTGGATCAAGACCCCCCAGAATTTTCCTTCCCCCCCCTAATCCCACTGCTCCTGGCAGCACAGGCTGGGAGCTGGATTATCTGGGTGATTAGGACCAGATCCCTGCAATCACCTCCAGCCTGGCTTTGACTTTGGGAAGCCAAGGTGCCAAAGCTCCACTGGTTCCAGGGCTCTGCCCCCACCCACTCGGCTGCTCCCCCCCCATCCCCACTCTTCCCAACACACTGGCAGCACCCACATCCCTGGCAAATGCTCCTTAATTCATTAAAGACTCATTAATTAATAACCTTGCTGAATCCTGGAGACTCACCCAAGGCTCTGCCACGTGGCCTCAGCTCCTGCCTGTGGCATCACCCGGTGACACAGCTGGGGGGTACCCCAGGGGACCCCCCCCCTCCCAATCCCCCTGCTGGGGGGTGGGCAGGGGGCACATTGTGCCAGGTTCCAGCTCGGGTGGTTCTGGTTGGGATGTGGGGACAGGGATGGGTTTGAGCCCAAGGCTGAGGGGGGCAGAGCCGGGGGGCTGGGGCAGATCCCCCAAGCCAGGATGATTCCCAGGAGCCTTGGAGCAGGAATGGTGGGAGGACCCCAGGGGACAGTGACCTCAGAGCAGGGGGAAAGGAAGCGATGATGCTGGCAGGAGGTGGAGGGTTCCCAGCTGGTCCCAGCTCCTGGGAAGGAGCCATTTGGGATCACTCTGGGGGATGGAAGGCAGGCGGTGGGAGTGGAGGTGGCCAAGGGATGCTCGGGGGCCCTTCCTGCTCCCTGGGGACATCCCTGTCCTCACCACCATCCAGAATCCAACCAAATCCACTCTGAATTTCCCAATTCAGAGGCAGGGGACCACTGCACCCCACAGCCTTGCAGCACCCACCTGAACCAACCCCCCCCACATCCTGCTCATTACTGTGCTCAGGCTCGAGCAGCTCCCAGGCTGTAAGATCTTACCCCATGGCAAAACCACTTGGGTTTCTAAGATCTGGTGGCCCTGGTGGCACGGTGGGGACAGGCAGAGCCCGTGGGATGGGGACCCATCTCAGCATGGCCCTTACCATGATGCCAGTGAGCAGGCACACACCCTTCCCACAGTAGGTGTGTGGGACCATGTCCCCGTAGCCGATGGAGAGGAAGGTGATGGAGATGAGCCACATGGCCCCCAAGAAGTTGCTGGTTACATCCTGCTGGTCGTGGTACCTGCCAAGGAGACGGGGGGGGGGGGCATCAGTAGCAGCATGGCAGGGGACACAGACAGCTACAGGGACCAAAAGGGGACACGGTGGGACCCCTGGCACGAGGGCTGTGCCAGGCAACGAGGGGATGGGGGAACACAGGATGCCCCAAAACGACGGCGGTGGCACAAGTTTTGGGTGCAGAAAAAGCTCAAATAGGAGCAAAAACACCCCGGGAAGAGTTTCTGCTTTGGGTCAGACTCATCACCAGGGCCTGATCCCCGTGCTGTGCTGATGAGAGCCAGGTGATGGGAGAAAAAAGCCCCCAGCCCCACCAGCTCAGCCCCAGCACCCTCCTGTGCATCCCCCCTCCTCTCCGTGTCCCCCCCCCTAACCCCAGGGATGGGTGGGGATCCTGCCAAGCCTCCAGCATCCACTTGGCACAGAGGAAAGAGCTCCAGGCCTGGAGACAAAAACCACGTGGAGGAGCAGCAGCTTCTTGAAGGATGCTGCAAACTTTCCATGGCCACGTCCCAGTTGGGCTGGGAGGTCACTGACTGGTCTGGCCAGGCCAGGAACTGGCTGCAGCTTTTCCGGATGCATCCAACCCCCCAATCCTGCCCGGAGGGTCTCTTTTCCCCTGGGAATGCAGCAATGGCTCCAGAGGTGGAGCAGGACCCAAGCCAAGCCCTGATGTGGGCACGGAGAGGCAGCACGGGGTGAAACCAGGATGGTTCCCCCTCTCCTGCCCCAAACATCCCTCACCCTGGCAGCCTTCTCCCAGTCTCCTCATGGAACCATAGGAGGGAAACCAGATGGAACTTCTGGCAAACTCCCCCCCCTCCTCCTGCAGCAGTTGGGTTTTCTCTTCTTTGGAAATGTTTTCCCCTCCCAAGGCATGAAAGGGAGAAAGAACCCTGAGCTGTGCTGAGAGCTCCACTGTGGCTGGAGGGGGGCAGAGCCCACAGGGCTCCCCCAGACCCCCCAGAATCCACAACCTGGATGTGAGCCCTTGGGAATGTGCCCAGGAGCATCCAGGGGGCTCCAGCAGAGCCAAACGTTTCCTCATTCCCAAAGTACTTTGAACACAATGAGTTGATAAGCTGGGGAGGGGGGGTCCAGCACATGACCTCAGTGCCCATCCTCATCGCCCCCTTGCTCACCAAGGTCACCACCTGCTCCCTGGGGTTGTCACCAGCATCCCCCTGCACTGGGACACACCAGGAGCCCATGGCAGCCCCCACCTGGCTGCACCAGCCCCCAGGGTAGCCAGGTAGCCACTGCTGAGCCACCTGGGTCCAACAGGTGCTGGTTGGGGATGGTCCTGAGGGCAGCAAACTGGTTTCTAGTGCTGGGGACATGGCTTGGGAAACCTTCACCAGAGATGTGGAGAATCCCTCAGGAATGGAGCATGGCCCAGGGACTCTGCATCCATCCTGGGTCCTGCATCCCCCCAGGTCCTGCACCCCCCCCCCGGGTCCTGCATCCCCCTGGGTTGGTGCAACCCCTTGAGTCCTGCATCCCTTAGGGCCCAGCATCCCCTCCACACTGATGCATCCCCTCGGCTCCTGCATCCCCTGGATCCTGCATCCCCTCAGCTCCTGCATCCCGCTGGGTCCTGAATCCCCTGGATCCTGAATCCCCTCAGATCCTGCATCCTCTGGATCCTGAATCCCCTCAGATCGTGCATTCCCTCAGCTCCTGCATCCCCCCGGATCCTGAATCCCTTCAGCTCTTGCATCCCCTCAGATCCTGCATCCCCTGGATCCTGCATCCCCCTGGATCCTGAATCCCTCAGGGCTCAGCATCCCCTCCACATTGGTGCATCCCCTAAGATCCTACATTCCCCTGGATCCTGCATCCCCTCAGATCCTTCATCCCCTGGGTCCTGCATCCCCTGGATCCTGCATCCCCTCAGCTCCTGCATCCCCTGGATCCTGCACCCCCTGGATCCTGCATCCCCCTGGCTCCGTGCACCTTGGGGTCAGTGCAATCCCCCCAGCTCCTGCAACCCCTTCGATTCAGCATCTCCTGGGAATCCCCCTGTGTCAGTGCATCCCCCCCCAGGTTTCTGCCCCCCCAGCCTGCTCTCCAGCCCCTGGCTTTGCCTCTTTTTGCAAGGAGGGGGGGTGGGTAGCTGCAGGTCGTGGCAGCTGCGGTGCTGGGGATCTGCAGCGCTTTGCCTGCGTCATTTCTATTTTATTTATTTCTTTTTTTTTTTGTCACTAATCGTTCTCTATTTACACTGAGCTTTTCAGCCCAACATCCCTCCCCTCCCCAGGTGCTGAATCCACCCCCTTTCACGTCCTCAGGGAGCCTGGCCTCTCGCTCCCCATTTAGGTGGCACAAATAAAAAAAAAATCTCCCAAACGCAATTAAGTAGCACAAGCCCATCCAGCACATCCTGAGAGCGTCATTAAGGGAGGCAGGAAGGCAAAAAGGCAGCCTGGAAAAGCTCAGAAAAGCTCAGCACCACTTGGCTCCCTGCTGCGGGACCTCAAGCTGCTCTGATGTCCCCTCAGAGGGTCACCAGGATGGGGGGTCCCAGCCTAGGGAAGAGGAGGGGTGGCCTCCCCACCTTGCTAGCACCAAGGGGACCCCAGGTGGGAATTGTTTGGCTTGGGGAAAAACACAAAAAAACCTTTAAGATCCTCAGGTCCAACTATTACCCCCCCAGCCACCCCTCAGCCCTCCTTTCCCAGGCTGGGATGAAGCTGCTGCAGCAGCTAAAGGAGATTTTGTCCCATTTTGGGACCCTACAGACACCAAACTGTGGTTTGGGGGCTTTGCTGCTGCAGAGCTGCAGACCCAGCTGGGTGGGGGTGACAACAGGGGGTCGGGTTTAACCTCCTGGGGACAGGAGCAGCAGGGACAGGACACAGGGCACAGGGCACAGGACACAGGGCACAGGGCACAGGACACGACTTGGGTGCTGCTGGCACCTTGCCAATGAGGGAACCCCCATCCCAGTGCTGGGGTTGGGGACACCTTTCCACTGGCCACCAGCCCCCCTGCAGGGGACAAAGGGGTCCCCCAGGAGAGGGATGTGCAGCTGTACCTGCCGGGCTGGTCGCCACAGCAACCCCCACTGATGGCAGCGTGATGCCATCGGCAGTGGGTTTGTCACCGCGGGGTTGTCATGGCACTCGCTGGCAAAGCCCGAGCCAGGCACTGCTGCTTGCCAGCCCCACAACCCCTCTGGCCTCCCCCCAGCTCCCACTGCCCCCTACAGACCCCCAGTTGTCCCCACGCTGGCTGCCACCACACGCTGTCCCCACGCAGGGACAGCCCGGGCTGTCCCCAGGTCCTGTGCTGTGAGGACGGGTCTGTCTCTGCTCCTGACCCCGGGGGGGTGAGAGGGAAAACCCACGGAGGGTGAATCCCTGGAGCTCTGCAGCCCTCCCGTGGGGCACCAGGACAGCACAGATCCACTGCACAGCCAGAACCACCCTGCATCCAGAACCACTGCACAGCCAGAACCACCCTGCTTCCAGAACTGCACCACATCCAGAACCACTGCACAGCCAGAACAGAACCACTGCACAACCCGAACCACTGCACAACCAGAACCACTGCACAGCCCGAACCACTGCTCATCCAGAACCACCCTGCATCCCAAACTGCTCTACATCCTAAATAACCACATATCCAGAACCACCTCTGATACCAAACCACCCTTCATCCCGAACTGCACCACATCCAGAACCACTGCCCATCCCAAACCATCCCTGCATCCTGAACCACCCTTCATCCCAAGCTGCTTTGCAACCTGAACCACTGCACATCCTCAACCACCCTGCATCCCAAACCACCACACATCCCAAACCATCCTGCATCCTCAACTGCCCCATATCCAGAACCACCTGGCATCCCAAATGGTTCTGCATCCCCAACCACTGCACATCAACCACAGCGCATCCTGAACCTCTGTGCATCCCAAACTGCCCCACATCCCAAACCATCCTGAATCCCAAACAAATTCCAAACCACTCTACCTGCTGAACTTCCGCACATCCCGAACCATGACACATCCCTAACAGCCACACATCCCAAACTGTGGTGCCTCCTGACCCACCATGCACCATCCCAACCCACCTTGAATCCCCCTGACACCCCAAACCCACTCTCCATCCCCCTGACACCCCAAACCATCCTGCATCCCAAACTGCCACAAATTCCAAACCACTGTACCTGCTGAACTTCCACACATCCTGACCAGGACCAACACATCCTGAACAGGACACATCCCAAACAGCCACACATCCCAAACTGTGGTGCCCCCTGACCCACCATGCACCATCCCAACCACCTTGAATCCCCCCAACACCCAACCCCACCCTGCACCCAGCCCACCCCCCAGCCGCCCCTCACCTCTCGCACACCCGGACCGTCCAGGCGGCGATGATCCAGAGGGAGATGCTGAAGACCAGGAGCACCGTCCCGGGGCAGATGGTCATCAGGGTCTTCATGACAAAGCGGGTGTTGAAGTTGATCTTGTTGAGAGCCCCGATGCTGCGGGAGGAGGCGTCGGTGAAGAGTTTGCTGTGCAGCAGCATCACCCGCGCGATCAGGTAGAGCCTCAGGAACATGGGGATGGACAGGATGATGTCCACGTCCGCCTCCGCTCGGGAAGGCGTGTAGGAGAAAGCCAGGCGAGCTGTCCAGAAAAATTTATACTCCCCGGGGATGGGGTGGATGGCACAAACCAGCATCTCCAGGCTGATGTAGAGGATCCGCTCGTACGTCATGGCTATCCGCCAGTCGTCGGCTCCGTTGTCGATCACAAAGAGCTGGGGGGAGGCAAAACCAGGTGCTCACCGGGGGCTCTGGCTGACCCTGTCACACCAACACCCTGCCCCACCAACACCCTGTCACACCAACACCTTGCCACACCAACACCCTGCCCCACTGACAGCCTGTCACACCAACACCCTGTCCCACCAACACCCTGCCTCACTGACAACCTGCCACACCAGCACCCTGCCACACCAACACCCAGCCACACCAACACCCTGCCACACTGACAGCCTGTCCCACAAACACCCTGCCACACCAACACCCGGCCACACCAACACCCTGCCCCACCGACACCCTCTCACACCAACACCCTGTCACACCAGCACCCTGCCACACTGACACCCTGTCACACCAGCACCCTGCCACACCAACACCCTGCCACAGGCTGGGAGATGGACACCAGAGATGGCTTCAGCCAGAGGGTGTGGAATGGATGGGAAGGAAAAGGGGATACTGGGAGCTCACCACCCCCCAAGGGCTCTGCCCCTGTGCCCAGGGGGTGGTTACCCTGTACCCTGTACCACCCAGGGGGTGGTTACAGCTCTGGGGACACCTTCAGGCTGCTTGGCAGCCGTGTCACCCGCTGCAGCAGAGAGGGGAGAGCCCTGGTACAACAGAGCCCCCCCAGGAGTCCCCCAGCCCTGCAGTCCCACCCCGGTGTCACCCGCAGCCACCACACCCCTGGGCAACTTTTGGAGTGGAAAGACCAGAGGCAGCTGGCAGGGACGGGATGCGGTTGCCATAGCAACCAGCGGTTTGGCCTGGGTACCAGCTCCTTTCCCGGCGATGGCGTTGGGGTCTCTGATGCCACCAGACCCCGGGGGTCACCGGCCCTGGCAGCATCGGGCAGGACACGGTCTCGGCCCCGGTGTGACGGGGCCACCGGTGTCACCTACAGCAGCGGGGACCCGCTCAGGGCCTCTCTAAGCAGCCCTTGGCAAAGGTGCCGCTGGGAAGGGATCCAAGGGGGAGGTGGCAGCCGGCGCCACCGTCATCAGCCGTGTCCTCGACCCCGAAAAGCACAGAGAGATCCCGGCTGGTCCCGGGGGCCGGGAGTTCTGGCAGCCGCTCCATCCCGGTTGGCACCGAGCCTGGGAACAACCCTCCCGCTCTGCCGGAGGCCCCGGAGCACCTGAGCCTTCCTGGCACGGCACGGCACGGCACGGCACGGCACGGCACACGGGGCTCTCCCCCGGGGACCGGTGAGAACCGAATCACCGGGATTGACTTCACGGAGCGATCGTTCCCGGCTCCCTCCCTGTCTGTTTGGGAAGCTCCGGTTCCATGTGGCCGCTTTTGTTTGAGAAATTGTTTATGAAAAAAAAAAAAAAAAAAAGCTCCAAGCTGTCAAGGGAGATCCTCAGCCCATTCCTTCCTGGAAAAGGGTGTGAAAATAAACACGCTGGCAGAGGAAAAAAGCAGGGAGCTTTTGGGCTGCGGAGGGGAGGGGGGGAGAACGGGCTGGGGAAGGGAAAGAGCAGAGGGAGTTTCAGGGAGGTTTTTCCCACCCTCCCCCCCCCCGCGTTCCAGCCCCTCGCAGCCCTGCGGCGCATCGCTGCAGGTTGCCATGGAAACCGTGGTCCAGCAGTACCCGATGGGGCATCCCCACATCCCAGCATCCCCCAGCCTCACATCCCCAGCACTGGCTCCGGCAGAGGAATGAGGAGCGAAACCACAGAGGGGGCACCCAACAAAAAAGGCACCGAGAGCCCTGAGCACCCCAAGAGGGTGGGGGGGGGCTGAGTGGGGCTGTGCCCCCTCCCCCCAGATCCCTGCTGGAGCTGCCAGCCTGGGTGACAGGGTGGTCTAGCAAATGCTGTGGCAGAACTGGAGGGACAAGGGGTGGGTGATGGGCATGGGGACACCCCGGGGACCTTCCCCAGTCCCAGCCCTTTGGGGACCAGGCAGCCAGGGAGGGGACAGGCAGGATGCCAGTGGTTGGACTCAGGGATGCCCTGGCCCTGGAGAAACTGAGGGTTGGAAATGTTCCTAAGGACCCACCAATTAATTAATACCAAGTGAAGAGGCTGAAGATGTTGCTGAATCTTTCCAAGGGGCTGGGGATGTCCAGCAGTGCCCCAGTGGGGCAAGAACCCAAAGATTTACAGCCTCATGCCTGCCCTGGCCCAGTCACCAGCAATCCCATGAGAAGCACCAGAGAGGGAATGGGGTGAGCAGCAGCCACACGAATCTGTCTGGATCAAACCCATCCCTGCCAGCCCAGCTGGACCATGGTGACATTCAGCACAGCAGGACCCCGTGGAGGGACAATGAGAGGGATTTGGGGGGAGCAGGACTCCCTGGAGGGGCAGCAGTGGGGATTTCATCTCAGGTGGATGTGGGGTCTTGCACAACCTTTTCCCAAAACCATCCCCTGGTGAAGCCAGCGAGCTCTGGGGAGTGACACCTCTGACCCCAACTGCAGCCATCCCCGGGGTAAATATTATCCTAGCAAACCTCAGAGCTCTCAGATGTTGACTTTGAGCAGCCCACTGCCAGGCTGAGTCCCCAAGCAGGCAGCAGGCAGGTCCCTGGCAGGCAGGAAGGAAGCGGGGCTCCCTCATCCAGCCCCCCCCCAAACCAAGCTGCCCTAGGGGACAAGGTGGGACCTTTGGTGCCCTGAGGGCTTTGGCATCTCTTCCAGGGGGGCTTTTTTTTCCCCCTGGCAATTAATTCCTCTCCTGTCCCAACCCCGCCGGCATTGTGCCGAAGCCGGATCCCGCCGGGGAGCGCGGCCTTCCTGGAGCAAACTGGGAACCCTTTCATTGCCCGGCAACGCTGGGGCAGGCAGGGAGGAAGAGAGTGGGCAGCCCTGATTAGGAAAGGTTTTCACAGCTTTCCTTGGCACCTCGGCTGCTCCAAGCCCTTCCTGGCTGCAGCCTCCTCCAGCCATTAACACCTCACCCCCCCCCCAGACCCTTTGTCATCCTCCCCAAGACCTGACTGAGGGGGAGGTGGACCATGAGCTGGGGTTCAGCTTCCCATGGGTGTGCTGCAAATCCCACCCCAGCCATCCCACCCTAGCAGCCCCTGGGACCTACCTGCACCTCCCGCGTGTGGTAGGCGACGATGAGCCCCAGGAGGATGACAGTGGAGAGGCTGATGAGGCATTTCAAGGCCAGGGAGAACATGGAGTCCTGCAAGGAGAGCAGGGCAGGCGTCAGGGAAGACACGGCCAAAGGGCCTTCAAGCCTCAGCCCGATGTTACAGCACCCTGATGGATGATGTTAATTAGAGCCTTCTCCTAATTAGCTTTATGTAAATTAACCTAGCCCTCCATTCACCGGAGAGGGAGGTGGCTGTTCCCTGGGAAGAGCAAGATGCTCCATCTCCCCCCAAACTCTGGACCCCGTTTCAGCCCCGGGGGAACCAATGCTACCGCTGGTCACGCCCCGGCCCCACCAGTGCCAAGCAGCCCTGTGCCACGGTGCCACCACCAAACCAACCTGCCCTGTCACTGCCACCCCAATACCATCACACCAAGACCCAGCACGCTGAGACCCGACACACTCGTGACACGCTGAGACACCCCCCCCCACCCCCACTACACTTGTGACACACTGAGACCCGACACACTCGTGGCCTCTGGACACCTCCCTGTCTCCCAGCCCCTCTCTCCCTCCCAGTGTCCCCATCCCAGCAGGTTGGTGGCACGTGGCAGGGGCGGTTTGCGGTGGAGGCGGCGGCGCATTGTTCAGGGCTTGGCTCCGGCTGCCCAATTGTGTGGATATAATGGCTGGTGCTGAGCAAGGCGCCGGCAACCCAACCACGGCTATTAATAGCCAAACTCCAGGGCAGGGCTGCTGCCACGGCCAGACCCTTCCCAAGGGCATTAATCCTGCCCCACGGCACCGCTGGCCGTGCCACCACCGGGCACCCACCGGCCGCTAGCGGCCGAGGCTGCCGCGCACCCGCCGCGTTCACCGGCAACTCCAGGAGGCACCGGGGCTGGAGGGAGATGGTGGGAAGAGCCACAGCTGGGTCCACACTTGAGCAAACACTGTCAGGGACTCAACAGAACCGCAGCGATGCCTCCGCACCCCTGGCAGCACCATGCCACACCGCTTCACCCCGGTGATGGTTCTGGGAAGCTACGGTGCTTCAGCCCGCAGTCAGGAGGGACCCTCTCCTGCCCACACTTCAAGATAGGTCTGGCAGGGAAGAGGGAAAACCCAACCACCACATCCCAGCACAGCCCTGGAACCCTCCAGCTGGTGTTGGCTGTGGGGCAGACCTGGACCCGGGCCAGGGCTGGCAGAACCATCAGCCCTGAACATCCGACAGCTGCCAGGCTCTGGGTGCTACTTTGGTCCCCACTGGTGGGCTCTGGTTTCCCACCAGGAGCTACTGGGGGGATTAATGGGTGGTCACCCACTGCCACCAGCAGCCAGGAGCCAAGGATGCCCCTGCACCATGCAGCTGGCACGAGCGTGGTGGTGGGCACCGGGTCAGGGCTACGGTGGCAGCACTGACTCTGGGGTCTGACCTGGCTGACCCAAGTGTTCAGCGTGGCAGTGTGGCAGCAGCACTGCCACCAGCCTGGCAAGGGTGGTGTGTGTCCCCTGTCACCAGGCATGCAGACACAGGGACCCGGCCAGGGTGGCCAGTGTCACTTATCACCAAGTAAACGGGCGCAGGTATGGTAAAACAGGGATCCAGGCAAGGTGGGCAGTGTCCGTGTCACCAGGCACATGGGTGCAGCACCTGGACAGAGTGACAGTGTACCCTGTCACCAGGCACATGGGTGCAGGACCCAGACAGGGTGACCAGTGTCCCCTGTCACCAGGCACATGGGTGCAGGGCCCAGACAGGGTGACCAGTGTCCCCTGTCACCAGGCACAGGCCCAGGGTGGCCAGGGGCCCACCAGGTCCCACCACGGCTCAACAGGCAGTGGGTGCAGGGTGCTCACAGTGGTTTGGCCTTGCTGCTTCCAAAAGGGAGCAGGACCCCCGGGGGGGGGGGGGACAAGGCTCTGACAGCACAGCCAAGCATCCTTCTCCTCCCCGGGTGCGGGAGCCAGCGATGCCAGCTGGGAGCAGTGGGAATTGCTGCCAGCAGCCCCCACACTCCCACCGACCCCACCAGCAGCTCCGAGCCCCCCACTGTAGGACGGGCACCTCGCTGGGATCCCCCACGCCCCCCAGCACCCCCAGCCTCCCCCCTCTCTCTCTCTCTCTCCTTCCACCACCTCCTCCACCCTCCCCACCACCTGCACCAGGGAGCATCCAGCAGCCCCTTCCCACCCCTCCGGCACGGGGACCCCCCGCCATCCACCCCCCCGGCCCCCTCGGCAGTGCCGTCCTGCTGCCGCCCATGGGTGCCACGCACACCCGAGCCGGCGCGGGTGCCGCTGCCTTCCCCTCCCTGGATAAGTATAAATAACATGACAGATGTCTATACAAAGAGTTATTCATATCGCTGCCAACCAGCGCAGCCCTGGAGCAGGAGCTGGAAGGGGCGTTTTTTTTTTGTTTGGTTTTTTTTGTTTTTTTTTTTTTGGGGGGGGGGGGGAAATTATAAATAAAAGACATCGTCCAAAAAAAAGACAAAAAGATAAGAAAAGGGAAAAAAAGGGAAGAAAAGGGTGTGGAGGAGAAGGAGGAGGAGGGAAAGCCGAGGGCACGGTGCCCCGAGGGTAGCCCAGTCGGTCCGGTGCTGGGCACTGCAGAGCCCGGTGGTTCCGGTGCTGCTGGCACATGGGGCAGCTCCGCCAGGACCCGGCAGAGCCACAGCCCCCAGGGCCCCCCACCCCGGTGCCAACACCCGCAACGTCCCCGCAAGGCCCCGGGGGCCACCCCGTCGGTCACCACACCGGTCCCTCCGGCCCCGTCCCCCACCACGCGGGGCAGTGGGCTCTGGGATTATCCTATGGGACACCGGGTGGGATGCACCGTGCCACGCCCACCCCACCGGGCACCAACCGGGGCAGTTTGCTCCACGCTCACCCCACCGGGCACCGGAGGGGACAATTCCGTCCAGGCTAAGGCCGGTGGGTGCGGGATGGGGCGATCGGCTCTGCGCTCCCCCCGCTGTCCCTGATGGGTGCCACGGGACCCGCGCCCACCCTGCCCACCCCCACCTCGTCCCCCAGGGCGGGTACCTTGGAGTAGAGCCCCCAGGAGAGCTCGGTCTCGATGACCATGACGACGATGCCGAACATGCCGAAGATGAGCGCGTAGTCGCTGAGCCTCTTCCTCTTCTCGAAGAGCGCCCGGCGGTGCCCCAGCCGGTACCCGATGTTCTGTGCCTTGCGCTTGGGCCCCTTGGCGAAGGCGGCGGGGGGCGGGCGGGCGGGGGGGCGGTCGGGGCGACAAGCGGCGGGCGCGTGGTTGTCCTCACGCGAGACGACGATCTCGGGGGGTCCGCTGGCCCCAAAGAGCTGCAAAGGTTGAGCCTCCGGTTCGGCTTCGATGAGGTTGCGGCGGGATGCGCTGAGGCGGCTGAGGGGCTTCATCACCCCCCCGCTGTACTTGCAGGAGCTCATGGCGATCTCGGTGAAGGGGTTGCTGTCCCGCCGGTGAACCAAGGGACTCGGTTGCCGGTGTTTGCCGCTCCCCGGTCCGGAGCCCGTTACCGGGTGGTCGCCGAGGTTGAGTTGGCTGCCGTGGCGGGAGGAAGGGTGGAGGGCGGCGGGGGCGGCGGGAGGAGGAGGAGGGGCCCGGAACGAACCGGGCGAGGAGTGCAACAGGCTGTGCTGGAGCGGCGGCAGCCCGGCGGGGGGCGGCGGCGGTGCCCGTTCATCCCCCGGTAACGGGCAGGGACACCGACCCTCCTCCTCTAAGTCCCCCACACCCGAATCGTGAAGATGCCCCGATGTTTCCATAACGCCGTTACCGGCGCCGTTTGCCCGGCCACCGGCACCGCTTCACCGGCAGCTGGATCATGAATGGGCGATCGCCGCCGCCGCCGCCCCCGCCGCCGCCGTCGGCCCGGCCCCGCCGCCCCATTGGCCGCGCCGGGGCTCCCCGCAGGCTGACATCATCCCCGCCCGCTCCCCGTATCCCACCCCCCAGCCCCCCCTTCCCCGCGTCCCCGGTTCCTGCCGCTCTGCGGGGTCGTTCGGGACTTGTAGTCCGCCCGGGAGGGCACCGGCACCGGCTCCGGCTCCACCCGTCCCCTCGACGGCATCCCCCAGAGCTCCAGACCCCTCCCTCTCTACAGCTCCCTGACCTGCCTCTTATAGCCCCCAGCCCCCTCTCCCTCTAGCCCCCCGACCTGCCTCCTATAGCCCCTACAGCCTTCCTCCCTAGAGCCCCCAGACCCCTCCTCCCTATAGACCTCAGACCCCTCCTCCCTAGAGCCCCCTGATCCCCCTTCCTGTGGCCCACAGACCCCCCTGGCCTAAAGCCCTCAGTACCCCCACTCTATGGTCCCCCAACCCTTCCGTCCCTAAAGCCCCATACACACACACACACACACACCCCCTATAGCCCCCAGACTCCCCTCACTCCCCCTCACCCCCCCTCCCAGTCCCCATACAGAAGCTGGAGATTATGGGCAGCAGCTGGAGTCATCCCCATATCCACACCACCCCCTGGAGGTGTCCCCAAGGAGACACAGGGATGTGGGGAAAAAGACCCTAATCCCACTCCCTCTTGCAATCCCCCCCTCCCTAATTCTCCCCCCCCCCCCCCAGCTGCTGTGGGTGGAAGCAGGTATTATGTCAGGAGCATCTGCTTGGGAAGCAGATGATCCCCTGGGAATTGGCTGCTGGAAGCCTGTTAAAGACACCAGTAAGCACCCACTGGTGCCAAACCCACCCCCCCTGCAGGGACAAGGAAATTAAACTGCATCTCAACAGCCCCCCCTCCCCCGCAAGAACTGGGGAGCCCACACAGAGGGTGGGGGTTCAGCCAGAGGGCCGTTGTCTGTGTCCCCCAAACCCATGATCCCCAGCCCCATGGACCCCTCTCAGGGGAATGATGATGGGCACGGGGTGGCAGCAGTTCTCTGTGTCAGAGCTTTATGTGCAGAACAGAGAGGGCTGGCACAAGGCAGGAGGGGACACGGCAGAGGGCTGGGCAGAGCACACAGTCCCCAAACCCCCACCGAGGGTCACTGAGCTACAGGCGGCCCCGGAGTGACTGCAGCAGCGTCTCCAGCTGCTCATCCAGGGACAGCTCGTCCCCGTCGTTGGTGATCACCCAGTCAAAGGCCACACCTTGGTCCAGGCCACACTCGGACTCGGCATCATCCACCCCTGGGGAGCAGCAGAGCATGGTGAGGATCCATCCATTTGTCCATCCATCTGTTTGTCCATCCATCCATCCATCCATCCATCCATCCATCCATCCATTTGTCCATCCATCTGTTTGTCTGTCCATCCATCCATCCATCCATCCATCCACCCATCCATCCCCCTGCAGCCTCACCCCCCAGACCTGCAGGGGGGGCTTCATCTGAACCCCCCAGTTCCCACACCCTGGTGTGGTGTCAGAGGCAGTGGGGTCACACCATGAGGCAGCCGTGGCCCCGTGCTGTGGGGTGACCGTGGTGCTGCACCTTGCCCCAAGTTTAGCACTATTCTGGGGTAGGGGGGGGGCACAACACTTGCTCACCAGGGACGAAGACCCAGTCCCTCCTCTTCCTCGTCTCCTCACTGGCCACCACCCTCACAGTCTGCACCGCGTCCCCATAGACGTCCCGGAACCACTCCACGTCCGAGAGGCGCCGTGCATCGCTCACCACCTGCGGGGGGGCTGTGTCAGTGCCCCCCACACCCACCCACCCACCCCGTGCCCCCACGCTCCCCCGTGACTCTGCACCCCTCCAACTCACCCACACCGGCTGCGTTGCCCCCTCCACCGCCGCCCGGCAGAAGAAGCCGGGGTCAGCCCGGCGCTTTTCCTCGCCCCAGCGGATCATATCCTGCCGGAATTTCTCCTTGTAGGCGCTGGCATCCAGGAGCCGCTGGAAATCCAGGCTGTGCTCCTGAGGGGAGAGGGGTCAGCGGGCACGGCCCGGACTGGACCGGGCCAGGGGGCTCGGTGTGGCTCAGCACCGCGATGGGGCGGCTCGGCGCTGTTCAGGGTGCGGGATGGCATGGCAAAGCGTGGCACAGCGTGGCATGGCACGGCTCAGCGTGGCACAGCCTGACAGGGCATAGCACGGCACGGAGAGGGGATGGCAGAGCGCCGTGCAGCGGGGCACGGTGTGGCACACCGGTGGCCCGGCAGAGTTCGGCGGGTACCTTGGCGTACTGCTCCTTGAGGGGCCCGGAGAGGCGCAGGACGGTGCAAACATCGGGACCCAACCTGCGGGAGGGAGGTCAGCGGAACCGGGCCCGCTCTCACCTCCAATCCCATATAAGCCCCACCCTCCGGTACCGACCGGCCCCTCTCCATACCACAGCGTACCCACCTCCCGGTACCGCTCCCTCCCCTCAGTGTCCGCCCCCTCAATACCAAACCCCGCCCGGTAACGACCGCACCTCCACCACCTCCCCCCCGCAACCCAGTACCGACCCCGCCCTCCGTACCAGCCCCTCCCCCCGGTACGGGCCCTGCCCCTCCGCTTTCCCTCCGCTTTCCCTCCGCTTTCCCTCCGGTTCCTCCTCGTACCGGCCCCGCAGCTCTTCGGCCACAAAGTCCTTCCCGCATTTTCTCTTCCCGCTCAGCACCAGCACCACGCGCGGCACCGCCATCCCCAGGCCCCGCCCCCGGCCCCACCCACCGCGCCAGGACACCGGCCCCACCCATTGCCCACACCCCACCCACCCCCCCTCGGTGAGCACCCGAATGGTTCGGCCCGGGCAGGGGGCGGGGCCACCGTGACTCCGCCCCCCGAGCTGCGCATCCTGCGGGGGGGACCCCGGGATGGGGTTGGGGGGGACCCCCAAACCCCGCGGGTCCCCGGAGCACCCCTTCCCCTGCACCCCCTGCCCCCCAACAGAGCCCACTCCCCAACATTCCCCCTCCGCGCCTCCCCTTCTCCTCCAGCACCCTCCCAGTACCCCCCCCAACACTTCGGTTCCCACCCAGCATCCCCCTCCTCCCCTCTAGCTCCACCCCAGCCCCTTCCTCCTGCCCCCCAGCACCCCACTGCCCCCCCTCCCAGCACCCCTTTTTCTCCCCACTGATCCAGCTCTGCCCAGCGGTGACTTTATTGCGTGGGGGCCGTGCAGTGTCACACAGTGCATCTGGGATGGGGGGGGACACCTTAGTGCTGCACAGCCGTTGGTCGGGGGGGGCCCAGAGCAGCCCCCCGGCCCCCTACAACTAGCAGGTGGGGACCCCCTGCCCGGGGGCTGGGGGTGCAGGTTTGCAGTGGGGGGGCTGCCCTGGCTTTACCCGCCCCTGCGATGCTGCCGGGGGGGTCTTGAGCCCCGCTCCTTCCCAGTGCTGCTGCAAGAGAAGGGGGGAAGCATGATGGGGGGCTGGGACTGAGCCCCCCCAAGACCCCCCCTGGTGTCCCCCAACCCAGCTCACCCTCGGTCCCCGCCATAGTGCCGCAGCACGAACTCCTCGAAGTCATCGGCCGCCTCCTTGTCGCCCCGCTCCCGCCTCGCCACGTCCTCCAGCAGATCCTCCACGTCCTCCACGAAGTCCACGAAGCGCAGGCGGTCGTGGGTGAAGGCGCCATCGGGACCGAAGAAACCCCCCAGCTGCGCCGCTAGTCCCCCGAAATGTCCCCCCCAGCCCAGCCGCCCCATGAACTCCTCCAGCAGCCGCAGGAACGGCCCCTTCTGCACCGGCTCCAGCGCGGTCCCCAACACCTCCCGACCCTCTTTGTGGGCGCAGTCGACCACCCCGGAGCAACCCTGGGGCACCCGGTACCGGCTGAGCGGTGGCAGCTCACGGGGGGGGCCGTGGTACGATTTCCCCCAGGTTTTGCCTGCTTTCTGCTCGCGGGGGGGGCGGGGGTCCTTCCCGTGGGCTTTGCTCTGCTCCTTCCTCTCCTCCTCGGACCCGTGCCGCTTGTACCGTTTGCTCTCCTTCTTTTCCGCCTTGTACGGCTTCTTCCAGTGCCCTGGGAAGGACTCGGCCTCCTCCAGCTCCTGGCTCAGACGTTTTTCCAGGGCACTCAGCTCCTCCATCAGTCCCTCCAGACCCCCGGTTCTCCGCGCCCGCTCCAGGGCCCCCATCAGCTCCTGACGCACCGAATCCAGGTGCCACCGGGAACCCTCCCGGTGGGCTGGGGTACCGGGGGGCTTCTCCGTCACCGGCTCCCTGCTCCCAGGGTTGCCCGGTGCCCCTGGACCCCGGAGGCGCTGGATCTCGTCGCGGGCATCGCGGAGCGCGGTGCTTTCCCGCTCCAGCGCCGCGTGCAGCCGCGCGTTCTCCGCCGCCAGGCTCTGGCGCTGCGCCCCGGCTGCTGCCACCTCCCCCTGGCTCCTCTGCAGCAGGGCCTGCAGCTCATCTCTGTGGGCCTAGGGAAGGGATAAAGGGGTCGTGAGCCAAGCCGGGTGGTGCTGGTGTTGGTGTTGGTGGGGACCGGTGCCGGTGCACACACCTGCAGCTCAGCCTGCATCAGCCGGATCTCCTGGTTCTCCTTGGCCAGCTTGTCCAGGAGCAGGTTGAGGGACTGGAGGTTCTGGGGGTCCCCCGTGTCAAACACGGGGGGCTTCTGCTGCGAGTCCTGGGAGAGAGAAAGGCTGAGGAGACCTTGGCCAGCTCAGAAGACCTTGGCTCGACCCCCTCCCACTGCAGACCCCCTCCCTCCTTACGTTGCTGTCAGGGGGCAGCGGCCACTCCTGTTCCCCGGCTGCCACGTCCCGGCTCACCACGTTCTCCACGGGACCTGAAGGGGAAACGGATGGGTACGTGTGACTGTGGCTGCTTGGGGGGTGCACACCCCCCCCCCAGAATGGGTGGTCCCTGGTACTCACCATCCACTGGGTCATAGATACCACCTGGGGAGAGGAGGGGACAATGAGAGGGATGCCAGAACCATACACCCTGCCCTTGGAACACCCCTCTGCCCCCAAGACCTCCACCCTGCCCAAGGCTGTGGCCTCAAGACCCCTGCCCTGCCCCCAAAACTCACTGGCCTACCCTTGAGACCCCCCCATTCCGCTCCTGGGACCCCTCTCACCAGTGACAATCAGCAGCCCCACAGCCACCAGTGCCAAGGCACCCAGCAGGAACTTGCTCACGTTGAGCCCATCCTCAACACCAGTATCCAGGGTCCCCTGGTGTGGGACAGTCCCGGGATGGAGGGGCCTGGGCCGGGGCTTTTGGCCCTGCCGTCGCTGCAGCCCCTCGGTGTCATCGTCACTGCTGGTGCAGCTCCCCTCCTCCGTTGGTGGCCCTGGGGAGGGACTTCCAGGGAGGGTCTGCACCCTGGCACTGCCAGCACGGGACCCCCCGGGCCCTGTGAGGGTCTGACCTGCTTTGGGGGTGCCAGTGGAGGGTCCCAGCTCAGCCTCGGACTCCTCCTTCTCCTGGACATCTGGCACACCAGGCTCTGAGGGGCCATCTGGAGCGGGCACAGCCCCATCCTGGGGGTCCCGATGCTCCTCCTGCTCCAGCAGACACAGGCACTGGGGTCTGAGGTGTCTGTGGGGTGAGGGGAGCAGGACCCCAGACCCCTGGTCCCCAGCTTACCCCCAGCCCAGAGCCCTCAGGGATGGCAGCTGCATCCTTGGTGGTCACGGCTGGGGAGAGGCAGAGCCACAGTCAACCGGTGACCCGGGGGGGGACATCGGGCCTGCCCCACCCCCACCGGTGCTGTCTGCCTGTACCCGTGTCCTGGGAACCATCCTCCTCTTCCTCCTGCTCCAGATCCTCATCCTCAGCCCCGAGGGAGGTCGAATCCTGCTCCGGACCCACCGTGGTGACAGGCAGAGCCTGGGGGAAAGGGGGTAGGGGGTAGCACCTTGGGCCCCTCTCCCTCCCCCACATCCCCCCTCCCCGGTCCCCCGGGGTGCTGCCCTCACCTCGCCCCCCGCCAGCACCCAACTGCTCTCCGAATCCCGGGAATCCGATTTCTCTGCCATGGGGAAGGCCCAGAGATACCTGGAAGGAGACGGACGGGCGGACAGACGTGACCCGGTACCACCGAGATGAACCCCCAGCCCCGGCTGCTCTCTGCTCCCAACCCCCGGCTACCGCCACCGCCCCGGGATCACCGGCCCCCCCGATCCCCCCGGATGCCCCCCCGGGCCCAGCTGCCGTCGCGGGGTATTTTTAGCCGGTGATGCGACAGGGCAGGTGGCCGGGGGACGCGGGGCCCAGCGAGGGGACACGGGAATGGCAGTACCGGGACGGAGACCCCCACCAAGGGAACCGTCCTGGGGGTCCCGACCCCACCGGTGACACCCTCTACCCCACTCCCTCCCCCCCCCCCCCAAATCCCCGCGGTCACCCCCGGTAATGCCCGTTCAGTTCATTGCGCAGCCCCGCGCCGGGTGAGTTCCCCCCCCCCGCCCCCCTCGCCAGGACCCCCGGCCCAAGCGGGGAGAACGGATCCAGGCCCGGGGCTGTGTCCGTGTCCTGGTCGGTACCTGCTGCCGCGGGTCGGTCCCGCCGGTAACTTTCTCCCGGTGCCGGTCACCGCCCTCGGGAAGGGGCGGGACGTGACGAGAATAACCAATGAGGGCGGGCGGCGGCCGCGGCGAACCAATGGGATAGTTCGGAACAGGGGAGGTGGGACGGGGTGGGGGGTGTTGGCACGTGGGGCCCCCCCGGTACCGGACACCCCACACCTCCCCCTCCCATCCCCGGTGGGAGCGGAGCCAGACACGGAGAGGCGGATTCAGAGTTTTATAGCGACGGTACAAAAGTTTCCATTAACGATCGGCGAAAACGGGGGGGAGGGGATGGGGGGGAAAAGAGGGGGGCACCGAGACCGTCCCGAGTAACGGAGAGGAGGGTAAGGAAGCACCGGGACCATCCCGAGAATGAGGAAGGGGCACCGGGACCACGTCACAGCCCCAGGAGGAGTCAAGGATGGCGGTGAGGAGCGGATCACACACCTCCGAGGAAAACCATCGACCCCCCCCCGCACTTTGGGGGGGGCAGCAGGGTCCCCCAGGGTTGGTGCAGCGGGACCAGAGCCTTCCCCATAGCACGGCCAGCCCGGAGCTCCCGGTGTGTGCCAGCGGCAGCCGGTGCCCGCTGAGGGAGCCCAGCCAGAGCCTGGAGCCGTGCCTGGTTTGCAAGGGAAAACGGTTACAAAAAAAGGGGATTTTGGTCCTAAATCGGCGGGGGGAAAGCTGTACACGGCGGCAGGTTGGGGGGCGGCTCAGCCGTCGTTGGCTGCCACCAGCTGTCCCATGCCCTCCCGCACGTAGACCGATTGGATCTCCTTGGTTTTGAGGCAGAAATCGCAGGCCCAGACGGCGGAGGCCTCGGTGGTGAGCAGCCCGTAGGCGTTCTCCGTCATCCCGGTGCACTCCCGGTGGAACCACTTCTGGCAGGAGGCCTCGCACAGGATGGCGTCCTGGTCGTCGTTCACCTCGTTCCGACAAGCCCCACAGGGGTACACCAACCCGGGGGGGGGGGCTGGTGGCCCGACCCCCCGCTCGTTTTACTGGGAGGGGCCGGGGGGAGGCTGTTGGTTTCGGGGGTGCCGGGGGCACGGCCGGTGCTGTTGGGGGCGAAGCCGGGCTGTGCCCCGTTAACGGCGGCCGGGGAGCCCGAGTGCTGCTCCTGGGTGAAGGTGCTGGGCGGGGGGTTGAGGGGTTTGCCCCCCTCCTCACCGCCGGCGGGGAAGTTGCCGGGGTCGGCCCCGGGGAAGGGGCTGGCGGTGGGGGGCAGCGGGGGGATGTTCTGCCCGGGACGCTGCATGGGCGACTGTCCAAAGAGGTTACCGGGCTGGCTGAAGCGCTGAGCCACCGCCGGACCCCCGGGGGGAGCGCTGAGGGCCGAGCCAGGACCCATGTCCCCCCCCCCGAGGGGGCTGCCCCATGGTGGGGGAGATCATGGGCCCAAAGCCCCCCACCGGCCCCTGCATGAGCTGCCCCGTGGGGGGGCTGAAGTTCTGTCCGAGGGGCTGCCCGAAGGGCTGTGCCGGGAAGCTCATGGCCCCGGGCTGCCCGTAGCCGGGGGGGGTCTGGGGGGGCATGCTGAAAGCCGGGCCCATCTGCCCGGGGGCGAAGGGGGGGGGCTGCCGCCGCAGGGGCTGGGGACCCCCGCCGTAACCGGGGGGTACCTGCGGCGACATCCCCCCCTGGACACGAAAACCGCCGAAAGGGACGGGGCTGCCCAGGAAAGGGGCGGCGGCCCCCCCGACTTTGGGGGCTCCGAAGTCATCCTCGAAGGGATTGGAGGCCACCAGGTGGTCAACCATGGGGGTGGGCGGCGGGGCGAACTCCGAGAGGTGCGAATAGGCGGGGCCCTGCGGGGAGGAGCGGAGCACCGGTCAGGGCTGCGGGACCCCCCCCCCCGCAACGGTCCCGGCTTCCCCCGCACCGGCCCCGCTCCCCGCCCGCCCCTACCTGCGTGTTGGATTTGCGCCGCTTCTTCTCGGGGCTCTTCATCTGCAGCCCTGCGGGAACAAGCGGACCCGCGTCAACCAGAACCGGACTCCCCCCCCCTCCCATCACCAAGCCCTCCGGTGTCACCCCCGGTTCGGTTCGGTCCGGTCCGTCGGTGCTCACCTGCCTTCCCCTGCTTGCGACCGGGCCCCCCGGCAGCTGCTCCACCCGCGGGGTGCGGGGGCCCCGGGGGGGGCGGCGGGGCCGGGACGCCTCCCTCCAGCTTCTCGGCGTGCGGGGCCGCCATGGCCCCCGCTCCGCTCACTCCGCGCCGGCCGCCGCCATGGCCCCACCGCTGCCCCGCGCGGCCGGACCCACCGGAACCGGAACCGGAGCGGGGCCAATCGGAACGCGGAGGGTGGAGCGAGGGGCGGGACCACCGCGGTCCTGAGTGGGAGTGGGAAGGAGCAGACCAAGTGCGGGGCGCTGCGGGGGGGTCCAGAATGGTCCATGGGCCAGAAAAGGGGGGGGGGACATGGGGAAGGGGGGGTCAGAATGGTCCATGAGCCAAACAAGGGGGGGACATGGGGAGGGGGTGTCAGGATGCTCTATGTGCCAGATAAGGGGACACACACATGGGGAGGGGGTGTCAGGATGGTCCATGTGCCAGATAAGGGGGGGGGGGGCAGCGCCCGCGCGTGGAGTGGGACAAACCATGTGGATGGTTCACGGGGGGGGAAGGCAGGAGCGTGGGTAAACCGAGTGGGATGGACCATATGTGACACCGTGGGGGGGGCCATAAGCTGCTCCCCGACGTGGTGTTCCCGGTACCACTCCCACCCCCCCGGTGCCCCCCCCCCCCCAGACGAGGCAGGGCCTAGAGAAATACCAACTTTAATACCAACCGCCCGTTCCTTTGGTATAGCAGGGCCCGGGGGGCCCGGGGGGGAGGTGGGGGGGCTGCACTTTGGCTCCCGGGAAGAGGGGAAGGGGGGTGCATGCAGGGGGGGCCCCTCCTGCCACTGCCCCCCCGGAGCTGCCACAGCCAGACCCCCCCGGGGCCGGGCAGGGAGCTGAGGGGCAGGGGGAGCACGTCCCGGGAAGGGGTATGGCCAGGGCTGGGAGTGGGAGGGGGGGTCTCTGGGGTGTGTGTTTCCCCCCCCCCAGCCCTGTGGCTTTGCATAAGAGTGTGGGACCTGCGGGGTCAAGGCACAGAGTTAACACATAAAGTGATCGGGTACGGCCGGGCCGTGTGCTGGGGGGAGCTGAGCCCCCCCTTCTGCAGCCCCCCAAGGGGAGGGGATGGGACCAGGCTGCCCCCCAAAACCCTCAGCCCCCTCCCCACAGCAGGGAAGGGTGAGAGCAGCTGCGGCCCGGCTGGGTTTTGGTAGGAGCTGAGCTGCTGTGCAAAGGCTGCAGCTGGGAGGAGGCAGGGGGGGCTTTGGCAAGAGCAGCCCCCCACCACCCAGGCAGCTCACCCCACCTGCCCGGACCCTCCCTGTGGCTTTAGGTCCACAGGGTGAAGGGGGGACGAGCCCCAATTCCGGGCCAAGTCCAAGCTCAGTCCCGGGCAAAGCACCTGACTGAGAGTCCGAGGTCTCTCCCTGGGCAAGGGAGTGGGGCCGGGGGGGTGGGGACCGTGAGGTGGGACCCCCCCAGGGGCTCAGAGTCTCCTCTCCACCGGCTGCTGCAGGCACATCTCACTGCCAGCAGAGATGATGGGCAGGTGATTGTCCATGTGGTAGCTGATGAGGTGGCTGACGCTCTCAAAACGGTGATCTTTGGTCCGCACCTGTGGGGTGGGGAAGGGGCACGTGGGGAAGGGGCACGTGGGGGGGCTGCCCACCCCCGTGGGAGGACACACGAGGGACAGGAACCCAGTTCAAGCTCCACCACACCCTCTCCATCCCCTGCAGCGTGGGGCAGGTTCTTGGAAGCCCCACCCCAGCCAAGCCAATGTCTCCAGGACATTAAGAGGACTCACCACGCCTTCAGGATCCACAAGCAGGAGGTGTTTGGGCTGCCCTCCCTGCAGGCCGGTCAGGACGTACTGCCCAGGGGTGGTGGTGCTCTCCCTCACCAGGAAATCTCCGTTCACCTTCAGCAGCTTCTCAGCCTCCTTACGATTCATCTTCCCATGGTACCAGGGCTCCCGTCTCAGCTGCTCCTCCATGGAAGCCACAACCTGGGCGGGGGGCAACCCCACTGGCACGGACAGGGGGACACGCAGGGCATCTTCAAAGGGCTCTGTGAGGGGCAGGGGGAGGCAGAGAGGAGCTGGGGGTCCAGCACTGACCTCACCACCACCCCATATCCCCCGGCCATCCCACTCACTCATGTCAAAGAGGTCCCTCTGGGCGCTGCCGTTGGCTGTCGTGGGAGTGCCAGCAGCTGAGCCCTGGCGTGTTTTGTCCATGTTCTGCACATTGACATAGGAGGGGTCATCAAAGAGGTCTGTGCGGCCGGAGGCACCGGCTGGAGCTGGGTATTTCTCTCTCCCTGCTGTCAAAAGCACCGTGCTGAGGCAGCTCACCTCAAGGGGAACCTGCTGCTGAGCTCCAGGAAAGCCACAACCAGGAGTGGCCACGTTTGACACCTTACCTTGGGCAGGAGGGTGCTGCTTCCGAGGGTCGTGCTCCCCACCAACGGGCTGCAAGGAGAAAAAAAGGGGGTGAGCCCAGACAGCCCCCCCCTCCTGTCCCACTCCCCCCATCCTGGGGTTGCTCTCGTGCTGGAGTAACCCTGGTGGGGTTCTCACTCCTGCCTTGGGGTGTGGAGTCTCCCCAGGAGGATGTACCCAGAGCCTTACCAGCGTGGCCCCCAAGTGATTGGGGGTCTGAGCAGCCCCATCCCGCAGTCTCATGTCCACCACCCCCCCAATGGGGGGCTCCTTGCCAGGGAAGTCGTTGTAGTATTGGTGATCAGGGGCTGGTTCCTCCTCCTCTTCATCCCAAGCAGAGCCATCAAACCCTGCCATCCTGAGGGGGACACAGCAGAGATGAGCAGCTCCAAACCCAAACCATCTGGAACCTTTTCCTCCCAGCTGCACAGCCCCTTCCTTTACCTGTCGTGGGGTGTCACCAGCTTTGGGGGGTTTTTCAGGTACTGTTTGAAGCGCAGCTCGAAGGCCTGCCCGATGGTGCTGATCACATCCTGTGCCAGCCCCTCGGGGCACTCCAGGATATGGCAGGCTGGGGAGGGAAGGGATACCAGGATCTCCCCTCTCCAGCCTGCTCTGGGCACCCCAGAGCCTCCTGATGGGGCACCCAGTCCCTGCCTGCACCCCCAGACCCAGAGAAAAGGGCTCTGGGGTGGGGGTATCAGCCAGCCTCACCTCTCTGGTTGACGGGGTCTTTGGCAACGTAGGCAACGTACTCGGCTGTGTCCTGCAGGCAAGACAGCAGGGGTGAGATGGGGAGGGGGCTGGAGAGGCCCCTGTGCCCTGCACAGGGCAGGGATGTGCAGATGGGACCCTGCATACTCACCGGGTCTCCCCCTGAGGCGAAGGAGATGGACTGCATGTGGTGGTTGGCAATGATCTGCAAGGCAAGGGGGTGGTCAGAGGCAGCTGGGAGCTCCTCAGGGCCCAGCTGGAGGTGACACCTCTGTGCTTTTCCTGGGGGTGATCTGGCACAGCCCCTTCCAAGCCTCCTGAGCCCTGGTTATGAGGCACAGGCCACCAGGAAAAGGGCTGAGACAAGCAAGAGTGGGAGCAAAACCAGGAGACCTGCTCTGGTGAGACCTCACTTGGCTCTCAGAGCCACCAGGACAGATCCTGCAAAGCACACAGGGTACTGCTCCAACCTCCACACCCCGGGGGAGCTGGTGAGGAGGTGGGGACTCAGCAGGTCACACAGCCCACCCGGACATCCCTTAGGGAAGCTGAGGACATCCCCTGCCCTGGCAGGGCCCGGGGTGGGAGACATAAGAATTCCTGCTCCTCCAAAGCCAGCCACCCAGCCCCTCCCTGCCCTCACCTGCTTGCAGTCAGAAGCCATGAGGTTGAGGCTGCTGGTGGAGATGGTCAGGGTGATGGGCATGCCAGCAAACTTCAGGTTGCTCTTGCCCAGGATGGAGTTGAGGGAGCGGCCGCAGGGCTGGGGGCAGAGGGCAGCATGGGGAAGGGGCTCCCGGGGCCAGATACAGCCCAGCTCGGGGGGGGGACAAAGCACATCCCACACCACTGCTCCTGCCAGGCTCTGCCAGCCCCAGGAGTGGTGGGATGGGTGCCATGGGCTCCCCCTGTGCTCCCCCCAGCCCAACCTCACCTTCCTCCTCCGCACAGCACCCTTGGCACCGGGCACGGCCTCGCACACGAGCCCGATGGCCTCCCTGTGGGGACACACCAGGATGTCACTGTCCCCCAGCACCTGCCCTCCCCATTCCTCCCACCATGACCCCCCAACTGTGGGGTCAAAGGCTCTGGGACCAGCACAGAAAGGACCAGCTGAAGGATCTTTCACTGGGGGCAGTGCTCTGGCATGGTCAGAGGGGGCTGCAGGCACCCCAGAGCCCCACACCCCCCCCAGAGGTTTGCTGGGGGCTCAGACAACATTCCCTGCTATCCCCCCCAAAAAAATGCAGAGCTCACCTGGTGACCTGTGTCCTGGTGTTGAAATCCAAAGCCCTCATGGACTGGAGGACCTCCACACAGCCCATGTACTGGGGGGAGACAGCAGGGTCAGCCCAGACAGCCCCCCACCACACAACCCCCCTGGCTGTGACCTCCCCCCGCAATCCCTCTGCCCCCCCTTACCACCATTTAGGGCCACACCAGGACGTACCCAAATCTCCCCCCCCGTGACCCTTCTGGGTCCCCAACACTCACCCGGACATGGTAAGAGACCCCAGGGCCCATGACCTTGTCATCGGGGTGCAGCCAACCACGGGTGGGTTTATTGACGAAGCTGCCGTGACGAGTCCATTCGTCCCCCCCCAGCTGTCCCCCTTCCACCCGGGTCTTCTTCCCGCAGCTCAGCTTGTTCATATCCTGGGAACAGACAGTGACAGATCCTGCTGAGTCTGAGCCGGTGGCCGTTCCTGGTGCCGGTGTCCCGGTGAGGCTGCCGGTGTCCCCCGGAGTGCTGCCGGCCAAGGAGCCCCTCAAGTTGAGCAGGTTGGCGGGGTTTGAGAGCTTCAGGTTGGCCATTTTGGGGAAAAAGGAGCAAAGGGTGGTGGGGCTGTCCTCTGACTCGGGTGAGAGCTCCCCGAGAGGGGTGGCGAGGCCGAGGGAGGAAGAAGAAGACAGAGAGCCAGGCAGAGATGGTGTGGCTGGGGGGGACTCTGCTGGGGGGGCCAGGGGTCCCCCCACCACCTCCTCCAGAGAGGAGATGGACTCATTCCTCAGGTGGGTGTATTTGCTCTTCTGCAGGAGATCCATGCTATTGGTGAGAAGGGCTGAGGCTGGCTCAGCCTGGGTGGAAGCAGTCGGATGGGTCTCAGGGTGGCCCCCCGGAGGGTCCAAGCAAGGAATTCACCCCCAAACCTGAGCTGAGCCGAGTGCCAGGCCCAGGGCAGGCTGGCATGGCTGGCAAGGGAGAGCTGGGATGCCTGTCAGCGGGGCTGGGGGGCTGCTGGCTCCGCACCCTCCCGGCCGATCGATCCGATCGGCGTCAGCACAGATGTGCAGATCCAGCTGTAAAACGACCCCCCCGACCCCCCCAGCTCCCACCACGGCAGGGAGGAAAGAACAAGGGGCAGGCAATGCCCCGGGGAAAGGTGCTCAGCACACGGAGTCCTCACACCCCACGCTGCGAGATGGACACAAATCTCATTGTCCTCAACTGGGGCCGGATCCGGCTCCTTCTGCCCCGCTGCTGCTCCCAGGAAATCAAAAGCATGAATATTTAAAGCCCTGAGACGAGGCAGCCACGGAAAGCATCCAAGTCCAGCCCCACGCCTCTCCGAGCACCGTCCAGGAGGAGTAAACCGGGTCCTTCCGTGGGGCTGGTGCCACGCAAGCCACGTGCTGGGGGAGAACGGAGCCCGAAGCCGGGGAGGGAGCCGCGGGTCTGGGGCTGCTGGAGCTGGTGGGGATGGAAGGACATCCAGTCCTTGGAGAGCACGGCTGTCACCCGGAGGAAGAGGAGGATGCAGGGGAGCAGGATCCAGGTGGGAGCTGAGCCGGGCTCAGCGCAGAGCCGCGGCCGGGAGAAAGAGGAGGAGGTGGGAGAAGCTGCTGCTGCCCATGGCTGCTGCCTCCCGCATCCCGGAGGTGCTGAGCGACGGCTCCTCCCGAGAGCAGGGAAGGGGCTGCGGCTGCTGGGAAAAGGCCGTGCTGACTCACGGGTGGCGGGGCGAGCTCTGCCCGCGGCGGGGGCTGCGGGGGCTGCGGGGGTAGAGCAGGAGGGGCTGGGGAGAGGGGTGGGGAGAGACCCGGCCCTCAGCTGGAGCAGAAAAATCAAGGTCACGGGCGGAGCCAACGCGAGCCAGAACATGCCGGGGGGCAAACTGTCCCCTTCCACCGACAGGAGCCAGGCAGAGGGGTTTGGGGTGCGTGGCACATCCCTAAGGAGACCCCTGGGTCACATCCCTGCTGCTCCCCTCCGCACCGGCCTCCCCCTCTTCCACCCTCCCTGGGTTGGAGTGGGGATTGCGGGCGGAACCCGCAGCACCCCGAGCCCTCCCGTTCGCCTCGGGTAACCGAGTGAGTGGCTCTGCAAAACCCGAGCCCAAACTGGGTGAATCCACGCCCGAGGGAGAAGCTCTCTCGGTGCTGGCAGCCGCCTGCCCCGCTCCCCCCGGGGCTGCCACGGGAGGGGGAAATCAATGGAAAGCTGCAGAACGGAGCTGGGAATTGCCTCCCACGAGGGGCTGCGGGTCACAATGGCGGGTCCATCACCTGCCTCTTCCTCCTCCTCCTCCTCCTCTTCCTCCGGAGCACTGTGCTGGCTGCCCCCCGCCAGCCCCCACCCGTGCTCAGCTCCCGTGGGCGGTGGTCCCAGGGGTGCTGAGAGCCGTGCCGGCCGTCCCACGGAGTGCTGCCTGGTCCCTGCCGGGGGCCCCTCGGTGCTGTGACCTTCCCGTGGCCGGCAGCAGCACCGCAGCTCTAAAGAAAGGCAGGAAGCCCAGGGCCAGGGAGCCAGGAAACCACCGGCCCAGCCAGGGGCCAGCCACAACCCCCCCGGGCTGCCGGGGGGAGCCCAGCTGGGTGGTGGCCAACAGCCAGCAGGCAGTGGCCTTTGGCCACCGGAGCCTGGCAGTTGGCCAGCATGTGGCTGGGGTCCCCCAGAACAGGCTCCATGAGGGTCCTGCTGGGTTAAAGCAGGAGGGTACTGACCAGGGGGGGAATTCTCAGCTCCTTCTCACTGCACCCCACATCCTGGCTGTGGCCCAGGAAGGTGGCAGAGCCCCCCCAGAGTCCCCCACCAACACTCATGGAGGGGTTGGGGCACCCCGGGGAGCTGCAGCTCCTGCTGGGCCAGACCTCTGCTTCTGGAGATAGAATAATTCCTGATTTTATCAGAACCTCCTGCCGCCAGCCAGCCCACGTCACCCCACCAGCTGGTGACAGAGCCTATTGCTGCTGCTCCTGGCTCTCCATGACCAGAGGTGCCACCACTGCAGCCCCAGAGCCCACCCCTGGGTGCTGGAGACCCCTCCCCATCAGGCTGGGTCATAAGAGGCAAAAAAAAGGAGAGGGCAGAGCAGCTGCCCTAGCTGGATGGGCAGCACCAGACCCCAACCAACTGCCCTGCCCCTTGCCAGACAGGCCAGCAGCAAGCTCCTGTCCCTGCAGCCACAACAACTGTCCCCAAGGAGCCCACCAGGACACATCCTCATGCCCTGGCAGCAAGGAGAGGCAGCGGATCCTCCCCAGGCACGGGAGAGGCAGAGGGACTCAGGTCACTTTTGGATGCCTGGGGTTGGGACTTCAAACACAGCCCCAGGACGAGGAAGAGGAGAGGAGAGGGGACCCTCCAGGCCCTGCTCCAGGGCCAGCTCCCAACATCCTCCCAGGAAACACAAACTGGGAGCTGAGTCAGAGACCTGGAACACACCAGTGGTTTGGCAAGAAATCGAGGCCAGGAGAAGGCAGCCGAGCGCCGGCTGCTGCCGCACGTAGACAACTGGGGCAGGAGCCCCTTTGCTCCAAGAGTGGCCAAAGCAAAGCCACCCCGGAGGCTCTGGGGAAGGAGGGGAAGCAAACTAAAAACTCAAGAGTCCAAGTGACAGCTGTTTGGGTGGTTTTTTTCCCAAAAAAAAGCAAAAAATAAAAAGAGGAGAACACGGCATCTCCGCGTTCCTCTCCGCTGCTCAGAAAAGGGGCTGGGAGCCGGCAGTGAAGAACCTGGGGAGGAGGCTGTGGCCCTGCCAGAGGGGAGAGAGGGGAGGCAGGATCCACCACCGAAGCCACCAGCCCTCCACCCAAGTCCTTACCACGTACTCCATCGCCGGCGGAGGGCAGGGAAGGCCCCGGGCAGGGAAGAGAAAGACACAGCCCCTCTCGTCTGGCACTCCGACCTGCTGTTCGGGGACAAACAGGGAGTTAGCCAGCCCTGGGCCTGGACCAAGAGGCAAACCCTGCTCCTCCTGGCTGAGCACAGGCAGAGGGAACACGCGGAGAAAACCCGGGAAGCCTCCTGCTTCCCATCCGAGGGAGGACGGAGCTGGGATGCACCGGCTGAGGCTCTGCTGACACCTCCTCCACGTCAAGACGGGGCTGAGAGTCACCCCCTGACCCCAGATGAGTGTTGGAGCCCCAAAATCAGCCCCAAAATCAGCACCCGGAGGGCAAGGGGGGGGGGAATGGAGGAGGAAGTGCTTCCCACCTCCTGCTAAAGGAGGTGCAGAGCCTCCGGGGGCTGTGGCTCCCTCTTCCCTTCCTCTCCAGTGAAAAAGGGAATCGTGGAGACTTGGAGAGGGGAGTCAGGAAGCTCTGTGAGGAGAAAACAAGGGAAGCAAAGCAGGAGCAGCTCCAGAGTCACTGCCTTCTTTCTCCCCCCCCTTCTTCCCCTCCCAGCCAGCACGGTCACGGCCAGGCCAGCCGGGGCAGCAGCCGTGATTTATTTCCTGGCAACAATTCCTGCCCTTATCTGGGGCCTGGGAAGGCAGCACCAGAGCCCGGGATGGGCATTAACACAATTAGCTCGGGAGATAAGACGGGCCCAGCTCAGCACACGCAGGGATCTGCCCCAGGCAGGGTCACTCAGCATCGAGCAAAGGTGACAAAGAGGCCCCTTGGAGACAGGGATGGAGGATCAGGGACCCCTTGTCCCCAACAAGGAGGGGACAGTGCCCAAAGAAGCTCCCTGGGGCAGGGGGACCCAGTCGCAGCGCTCCAGAACCCAAGGGCTGCAGATGGATCACGGAACCACTTGAGCAGTTTGGGTCGGAAGTCACCTTTGGGTCTAAATGTCACCACGTCCCGGGACGGTGTCATCGAGTCCCCTGGGAGGGTCTGGGGGTGTCCCTGGGGGTGTCCCCGGGGGTGTCCCTTTACCCCCCGGTTTCCGACGGGGTGAGCAGGGCCTGGGGACACGGTTCCCGGGACCCCCCCGTCTGGGGGTCTCCATCTCCCCATCCCAGAATTTCAACCGGAGTTGGGGAGGGGGGAACAGCCCGGAAGGGACGGACACCGGGACACCTCCAAACTGCCAGGGATTACCCCAAAGGCTGCACCGAGGGAACGGCTTCCCCCGCCCGCACCACCGGGGCTGCCCCGGGGACCCCCCCGGGGAACCGAAATGCAGGCAGGGACCGCGGAGCCCCAGGGTCCCTCCGGTCCCACCCGGTGCCCCGTCCGTCCCCGGGGAGGGGGTGGAGGGGATGTCACAGCAATCCGGAAACCGGGGCTTTGCCCCAGGCCGTGACCGGGTCCCTCGTTCCGGTCTCCCGGGAGCACCCGGGACGGGGCGACACAAGCCGAGGCCCAGCGAGGGGCCCTGGGCATACTTAGCGACCGCCACACCGGGAGGATCCGGTGTCGTCCGGTATAGACACCGCCACCGCCTCCGGACGATCCGCCCAGGGCAGGGGCCGAGCCCCCCCGCTCCGCTCCCCCGCACCGGCCCCGCGGCCTCCACAGCACCGGGGGCGGCAGAGAGGTTGACGGCGAGGCCTCCCGCGAGGTGACGGCGGCGGGGACTCCACCGGTGGCGCCGTCACGGCGGGAGCTACCGGAAGGGGGAGGGGGGGGTGGTACAGCGGGGCCTGCACGCCGCAAGAGGCCCAGAAGCTCGCGGGGTTCGGTTCGGTTGCGCCCCGCCTTCCCTTCCCCTCCCCTCCCTCCCCCGGCGTTGGCGCTCACCGGGGCACCATGGGTCTCGCTCCGTTCGTCCTCCGGTCCCGGTCCCGGGTCCGCTCCGCCTTCCGCTCCCCCCCCCCCCCCCCTTTCCCGCGCCGCCGCGCGCTCCGCCACCCGCTTCCGGCCCACGCCCTCCGCGCGGCCCCGCCCCCTCCCGCTCCTCCCGCTCCCCCCCCCCCTGCCCCTCTCATCACGTGACCGGCGGGCCAATCGCGGGCCTCGCGCTACCCGCCGGTCAGCGGCGCTTTAGCCACGCCCCTTCTTCTCATCGCTGACCAATAGCGCGACGCCACGCCCCGTGATGTCCCGTCCCGCCGTGAGGCGCTGACCAATAGGAACGCGGGGCGGCGGCGTTTGAAAGAGCGGAGGGGGGCGGGGGCCCCAACGGCCCCGCCGTGAGGCGCTGAGGCGGGGGGCGCGGCGGGAAGGGGCGGACCGGACCGGACCGGGCCCGCCGGTATGGCGCACAAGCAGATCTACTACTCCGACAAGTACGACGACGAGGAGTTCGAGTACCGGTGAGCTGAAGGGAGGGGGAAGCTCCGGTAACGGCTCCTGAGGGCGGGGGAGGAGGGTTGACCTGATAACGGATCCGGGAGGGAGGGAGGGAGGGGGGGGCGGGATCCCGGTAAGGGCTCCCGAGGGAGATGGGTTTCGGTAAAGGGTTCTGCGGGATGGAGGCGGCCCGGTAACGGCTCTTGGGGGTGTCCCGGTAAGGTCTTGCGGGATGGGGTGGGATGCGCGGCGGGGGTGTCCCGGTAACGGCGGTTTGATAGGAGTGAAGTGTCCCGGTACCGGCTCTGTCCCGGTAACCGTTCTCCGGGGGAGGGGGTGTGGTAATGGTTTCCCAGTGGCACAGGAGGCGCAGTGTGAAGGGAAGGATTCCCGGGGGTGCGGGAGCGCTGTCCCGCTCACGGTTCCGCGGGGGGAGATGCCGTTAACGGCTTGTTTGGGGGGGGGGAGGCGGGAGTCACCCCGGTTACGGTTCCCCGGTGGATGCGGGAGGGAGGGAGGCGTCTCACGGTACCGGCTCCGTATGGAGGTAGGTGAGGGGGGGGTGCCGGTGCCCGGTTCCCCGGTGCTGAGAGCGGCGGTGCCGCAGGCACGTGATGCTGCCCAAGGACATCGCGAAGCTGGTGCCCAGGACCCACCTGCTCTCGGAGTCGGAGTGGCGGAACCTGGGAGTGCAGCAGAGCCAGGGTTGGGTCCATTACATGATCCACGAGCCAGGTGAGCCCCTCACGGGGGGGGAACGGGGGGGATGGCGGCCCGTGGGCCCGGTCTGACCCCCCCCTTCCCGGTGTTGCCCTCCCCGTCATCCCAGAGCCTCACATCTTGCTCTTCCGACGCCCGCTACCCAAGAAACCGGAGAAGTGAGCAGCCCCCGGTCTGCCGCAGCCTCCCCCCCTCCAGCTCAGACAGCGCTTTCCTCTTTCTCGCCGTTCCCTAGACGCTGCTCCGGTCGGTGCCGGTGTCTGTCGGTACCGCCCGGCAGTCCGGTCCCGGTGCCTGAGCGTTCACCACGGGTTCAATAAATGGATGTTCGGGAGCTGTGTCTGTCCGGTGCTCGGGAGAGGGAAGGGGGGGGGGGGAGAAGGGACTCCCGGTGCCTCGACACCGCCTGTCCCGGTGCTATCGCCATGCTCCCGGTGACCGGGGGGGAAGGGGAGGCATTGCCCGTGCCAGTCCCCTCTTCTCCCGGTAGCTCAGGGGCCTTCGGGTGCCTGGGGGTGGGGGGCAGAAGGGAGAGGGGGTGCAGAAGGGAGGGGGTGCGGGGAGAAGGGACGGGATGCGGCGCGGTGCTGAGCTCCGGTACCGGGCGGGTGAACCCATAGCCCCGGGAGTGGGGGGGGGGGGCGGGTGTCACCCCCTCGGCGGCCGCGATGGTTCCGTCCCGGCGGGTCCCGCCCTCCAGCCAATCCGCGCTGGCCGCTCCTGCTGACGGACGTGCGGCTCAGCCAATGAGAGCGCGGGGCGGTTCCCTGGCAGTGCGGGCCGGTCGGGTCCATGCGGGTCGCGCTGCGGGGGACGCTGCGGGCGGGCGGGGCCCTGCGCTCCGCCGCCCGCACCATGGCGGCCTCCAGCACCACCGACGGCCGGGGCTCCCCGGCCACCGCCGGGATCATCATCATCGGTGACGAGATCCTTAAGGTGAGGCCGGGCCCGCGGGCTGCCCGGGGATGGAACGGGGGCGGCACCCGCAGCCTCCTCTGCGGGTCGGAGGCTCCTCCGGGGCCTCCTCTCGGGTCCTGCTCCGGGGAGCCCGGGTCTGGTGGCGTCCCGCCATCACGGGTGTCCCCGTCCCCCCAGGGCCACACGCAGGACACCAACTCCTACTTCATGTGCCGGCGGCTGCGTGACCTGGGCGTGCGGGTGGCGCGGGTGTCGGTGGTGCCCGACGAGGTGGAAGCCATCGCCAGCGAGGTGGCCGCCTTCTCCTCCCGCTTCACCTACGTCCTGACCTCGGGGGGCATCGGCCCCACGCACGACGACGTGACTTTTGAGGCTGTGGCTAAAGCTTTCGGGGAGAAGGTGACCCCCCACCCCGAGCTGGTGAGCCTGGTGCACAAGTTCTTCGGCAAGACAGAGGCGCAGTGCCCCGAGATGAAGCTGGCTCGTGTCCCCGAGTCCTCCCGCCTCAACTACGGCACCGACGGGCGCACGGGTGGCACCTTCAAGTACCCCTTGGTCAGCGTCCGCAACGTCTACATCTTCCCTGGCATCCCGGCCCTGATGGAGCGTGCCCTGGACGGCCTCACACACCTCTTCCGCAGCCAGCGGACCCGCTTCCATTCCCGCACCATCTACGTGGCTGCCGACGAGATCCTCATCGCTCCCGCCTTGGACCAGGCCAACGCCGCCTTCCAGGGCCGGGTCAGCTTGGGTTCCTACCCGGACTGGGTCAACAACTACTACCGTGTGAAGCTGACGTTGGACTCGGAGTCGGAGCAGGAGCTGGAGGATGCCTATGGCTTCCTGATGGAGAAGCTGCCTCCAGGAGTTGTTGTACCCTTGGTGACCGACTGTGTCTCGCCAGCAGCTGCCCAGGTTTATGGCCTGGCTGAGTCAGGTACTGTGGGAGCAGTGCTGCACTGGGGTTTGGTGATTCCCTGCTGCTCCAGGACAGATCCTGCAGCCCAGCAGGGTCAGGGCTGTGGGAAGCCCGGCTTGGGAGCAGATTTGGGCTGTTCTGGGGTCCTGGAAAGGCTTGAGGGGCTCTGAGGCTTTGCTGGCACTGCAGGTTTATAGTGAAATGAGGCAACCAGGTGCCACTAATTACCAGGGAGTGGGCATGAGCTTGTGTTAAGCCCACCTGTGCCTGATTAGGGCAGGCCCCCACTGCACATGAGCAGGACCAGGGGGCCAGTAAAAGGTGAGACTTGAAGCACAGGCTCAGCTCATTCCTGAACTCACAACCTCGGCGTTGCTTGGCTCTGTACTGCTTCTATAAGCACCGTGCTAACCTGATTGCACCACTGGAGCTCTGTCTCAGATTCATCCACCCAGAGACCTGTAACCCTGGCTAGGGATGGATAGTGCCAGGTTCCCAGAGCACAGTGTGTGTTTGGGGCAGGATCCCTGTCCCACCCGTGGCACAACCCTGAGCTGTGGTGTGTCTGGAGACGAGAGGTGCCTGGAGGCACCGCAGGCCCTGGGGCAGCACGGAGGCAGCATGGCCCCGAGGTGGACACCAACCATCCCTTCCCACAGGCTCAGCCCTGGGGCAGAAGGTGGCAGCAGCTCTGCAGACCATCGAGGCAGCTCTGGACAGATACAGCCTGGCCCAGCTCTGCGTGGGCTTCAACGGGGGCAAGGACTGCACAGCTCTGTTGCACCTCGTCCACGCTGCTGTGGAGAGGTACCCGGCCCTGCATCTCCATCAGCCCTTCCCGGGGCAGGGATGAGGGGGTCCCACTGGCCCCCCCAGGGGAACAAGCAGCTTCCTGGGGTCCAGCTGGGGGGGACTGGGCCCAGCTCTGCTCCGGGTCTCTCCCCAGGCGGTACCCGGCCGGGAGGGAGAAGCTGCAGGTGCTCTACATCCGCCTTGTCTCCCCTTTCCCTGAGATGGAGCAGTTCATCCAGACCACAGTCCAGAGGTAAAGCTAGGTCTGGGGAGGGGGGCTCAGCAGAGTCTCCCCCAGCCCCGCAGGCAGCTGCCTCTTCCTTCCCTTCACAGGTACCAGGTCCGACTCTGCACGGTGGAAGGTTCCATGCGGGAGGCCCTGGGTCGCCTGAAGGAGCAGGAGCCACAGCTGGAGGCTGTCCTGATGGGGACACGGCGCACGGACCCCTACTCACGCACCCTGACCCCCATGTGCCCCACAGACCCCGACTGGCCCCCCTACATGCGGGTCAACCCCTTGCTGGTACGTGGGTACCCCCTGCTCTGGGGCTGTTCCTGCTCAGCAAAGGGGGTTGGGAGCCAACAGTGATCCCCCCAACCTTAGAGGGCTTCCCCCCCACACACACACCCTGAGCAATTCCTGAGCCCCATGGCGTGGCTGTGGGTGCCCCCCCCGTGCCTGGTGCTGTCATTCCTGCCCACCAAGAACTTTTCCTGGGTTTGGGGAGGGATGGGGGTGCCCCAGCTTGCTCTGCTGTGATCTACGATGGGGAGGGGGCTGTCCAGCCTGCTTTCCCTGACGGTGAGGGGGGCAGCCCACCTCCCCCTGCAGCAATCCCTGCCCCATTCCTCTTGCAGGACTGGACCTACCGGGACATCTGGGAGTTTCTGCGCCAGCTCTTTGTCCCTTACTGCATCCTCTACGACAAGGGGTGAGTGTCTGGTGCTGCCTTCCCCAGCCTGCCTGGGGCTGGGGGGGTGCAGCCTGGCAGCCCCCTCTTCCCCCCATAGCTACACCTCCCTGGGGAGCACGGCCAACACCCTGAAGAACCCAGCCCTGCGTTACACCGACGAGCGGGGCCGGGAGAGCTACCGGCCTGCCTACCAGCTGGAAAACGAGGAAGAGGAGCGCACATCCCGGCAGTGAAGGCTCGAGGGAGGAGGGGGCTGCTCTCTGGGAAGCTCCACAGCTGCCCCGCAGCACTCGGGGTGACACTGAATAAAGCTGCTGTGCTCAGCCTGCCTCACGCGTGGCCGGACGCTGCTTTTGGGCCCCGCAGGGCTCTGGGGGTGAGGCCAAACAAAAGGGTTCCCCCCCCCACTCCCCCCACAGGGTTCCCTCCCCCTATTGTGGTGGCTTTTGAAGCCTGGAGAATGCAGCAGGTTCCAGCTCTTGCTGGGGAACCAACGCTGTTCCCAGATCCCACTGCTCCCTCCTCAGCCATGCGTTCTCTCCGGACCGTGGCTGCGTGTCCCCCTGGTGCTGCTCGGCCCCCCATGCCCCCCGGGGCTCTGCCTGTGCCCCCCAGCTCCTCGCTGGGGCTCCGCTTGGGTTCCTGGCTGCTGCGGCTGCTGCGGGAATGCGTTTACCTCCTGCTCTGCAGCTGGTGCATCCGGGAGCTGCTGGACTAGGGAAGGGCCACCCCAGGGCTGTGGGACCCCCCCCCCCCCCGGCACCCCCTGTGCCAGAGGTGAGCCCCCAACCCTCAGCTGCCCCAGCCTGGCATTGTCCTGGGGGGGAGGGAGGGGCCTGGCCGTGGTGCCTGGGGGGTGATGGGGACCTGGCTGCAGTGGTTGAGGGGTGATGGGTTCAGCCATAGGGTGACAAGAGCCTGGGGGTTGCAATGGGTCAGCCGTGGTGCTTGGTGGGGTGATGGGGGGCAGGGTAGGGAGCTTGTGGGAGGTGAGAGGAGGCAAACTGTGAGGTTTGGGGGGGTGGGGTGACAAGGACTGGGCTGTGGTGTCCCTAGGGAGGGTGCTGGGGTGACAAGGACTCGGCTGTGGTGTCCCTGGGGAGGGTGCTGGGGTCACAAGGACTGGGCTGTGGTGTCCCTGGGGAGGGTGCTGGGACGCAGCTGTGGTGCTGGTAAGGGGTTACTCACCCCTTGTGCCTCTCTCCCCTCCCAGGACTGCTTGTCTTGTGCTGATGGACCCTCAGGACCTTCTTCCAGCCCCCACCACCTCCATTCCAATCCTAGAGACCCCCCAATAAACCTGCACAGTGCCTGACCCACTCGGTGTGTTTGGAATGGCTCTGACAACGCATCTCCCACCCCCTTAAACCTTCCAACTCTCACCCCACGAAGGACCCCAGCCCCCCTATGGCCCAGGGGCAGGAATGGGGTTCACAGCTCTGCCTGACCCTCATTGGGATTATCCCTGCCCCTTATTTAGTGACCATTTCCCTTGTCCCCAGTCCAGGCTGTTCCTTGCCCTGGCCAGCACCCGTGGGAAGGGACCAGGAGCAAAATGTCCCCAAAGGGTCCAGTCTGGCTGGAGCTGCAGTAGAGGTGACAGCGAGTGGGACACGCGGGGCCATGGGGCTGGCGAGGGGTCCCCTGGTAGCCTGAACTTTGTGGCCCGGTGCCTGTCCCCTGTGTGGGGGAAGCTCCGCATGTCCCAGCCTCGGCGGCAGCGCCTGGCGCCAGCACGGCCGTCCTTATCTCGGCGGGAAGTCGGGAGCAGGAAGCCTGGCCCGGAGCGGGATAAGGGTCCCGTTTACATTAGCTGCTTTGTTGTGGAGCAGGCTCCCACCCTCACCCAGCGCCCACGGGGGGGTGGCTCCAGAGTGAGCCGGAGTGGGGGCAAAGCCCCCTGCCCAGGGTGCCGAGAGTCAGGGGTGGTTGTAGTGGTGTGGTCAGGGTGGGGGCTGGCAGGGTGATGCTTGGCTACCACACCCCAGGATCTCCTTGCCCAGCTCGCCTCCCGTGGCCGTGCAAGCACCGTGATCCCCGGTGCCGTCGCGGCTCCTGGCTGCCCCGGTGGTGCCGGGCACCCTCGCCCACTGGAGCCCACCCATCCGGAACCTTCCTTGTCTTGGCCCTGCTGGTGGCTCAGCCCCGAGATGGGATGAGGCAAACCACAGAATTCCCCAAACGGGGAGGTCCGGGGGAGGGGAGAATCAGTCCCGGCACAGGAAAAGGTCCCGGCGGGAGGCGCGACGGGCAGAGCGGTGCCGGCTGCCCCGACAGCTCGGCCCTATGAGCTCCGGCTCCTCGCACTCAGCTCCGCTGCCCGCTGTGAGTGAGACCCCTCTGCAATGAGGGGGGGTGGGGGGGGCAGGGGGGGCGGGTGGGACCCCTGTGCTCACCACCTCGGCACAGGCAGGTTGGGTCTGGGCTGGTCACATCTCTGTGTGAGCTTGGGGACACCAATCCCCCCGCCTGGGGATCCTCACATCCTTTTGGGGATCCTCACATCCTTTTGGGCATCCTCAGATCTTTTGGGGATCCTCACATCTTTTGGGGGTGGGGACACGCAGCCACGGGCAGGGTGGCCTCACCAGGGTCCCCAGGGAAGGAGAGTGTGGGGGGCTTGGTTCAGGTCCCCACTAGGGACCCCCATGGCCCCCTCAGGTTATAAGGGGGGGTGACACCTGTCTCCTCACAGACTGTCCCTGCCATCACCCCATGTTCGGGTCCCGCCGGGCTGGGCTGGTGCGGCGGCTGTGGCGGCAGCGCTGCGTGGCCAACGCCGAGGATGGCCCCGGCACCCTGAAACCCGCAGCTCACGCCCTCTTCAAGAAGCTGAAGGAGGAGGAACTGGAGCTGCTGGTACAGGCGGTGGAGAGCCGGGGGGCCTGCGAGGCCGGCTGCGTCTGGGTGCCACGGGGGGAGCCCCGGGGGGCCAAGCAGGGGATGGCCCCCCAGGTCCTGCTCTGCCGCCTCTACCGCTGGCCCGACCTCCGCCAGCCCCACGAGCTCAAGCACCTCTGCTACTGCATGGGGGGCCGGGGAGGCTGCGGGGAGGGGGCCGTGCTCTGCTGCAACCCCCACCACTTCAGCCGCCTGGCTGCACCCGGTGAGTGCCACCAGACCCCCCCACCCCCCCATCTCTGCACCCTGCGGCTGCCTCAGAGCTCCAGGAGGACTCTGGGGGGGGGTCTCTGGGCGTTGGGACACACATCCCAGCCGCTCACCCCCTTTTTTCCCCTTCCCAGAGACCCCACCACCCCCTTACTCAAAGGCAACCTGGAATCCCTCCTGGCCGGATGAACCCCAGCACCCCAAAACCCAGCTCCTGGAGTTCAGCTACAACGGCGGGGACTGGCGAGGTAAGGGGGTGCCCTGAGCAAAGGGGGTATCAGGCAGGGCTGGCCTCACTCCCCCCCCAACTGCTGGTTGGGGTACAGCAGTGTGGTGGACAGAGCCCAAAAACTGGGGGAGCAGAGCTGGCAGCCACCTCCGGTGGGACAGGCTCCAGCACGGGACGAGGGGTTCCTGCTGGGGGACTGACCCCCCCCCCCACCGTGGCCCCTGTTATTTTTGGCGGCGCCGGGCTCCCCGCCGGAGGAAGCACTGCCCACGGGGACACTCACAATGTGCCTTGACGCACACGGCGTGGCTCCAGCCTGGCTGCTGGCCACCAGGCCACTGCCTGATGGGGCCCCACCTTCCTCTGGAGTGGGGAGCCCCTCACCGCCATCCCGAGGGACAGTGGCAGGGGATGGCCTGGCCCTACAGACCTCCAGTGACTCACACCCCACGCTGGATCCCGTGCTGGGACATCCCTGGGGTGCTGCATCCATCTGTGCTGCGTGAACCCGGGGGGGGTCACAGCCCCCTGTTGCCCACCCATCTCCCCCCCAGTCGCGTGGCTCGGTCGTGGCTCTGCTGGTGGTGACAGCTCTGCTCTTTCCACACCCCCCCCCCCCAGATACCACCATCTCACGGAGTACCATTAAGGATGGCTACTGGTGCAAGCTGGCTTACTGGGAGCACCGGACACGAGTGGGCCGTCTCTACGCCGTGCACGAGGCGTCGGTGAACGTGTTCTGTGAGCTGCCACGGGGCAGCGGGTTCTGCCTGGGCCAGCTCCCTGCTGCCCACCGCAGCCGCGCCGTCCGGCGAGCGCGTGGCAAGATTGGGAGGGGGCTCCTGCTGAGCCGGGAGCCGGGGGGCGTCTGGGCCTACAACCGCAGCGAGCACCCCATCTTCGTCAGCTCACCCACCCTGGGCACCCCCAGCACCCGCGGGTTCACTGTCCTCAAGGTGCTGCCCGGCTACTCAGCCAAGGTGTTCGACTACGAGCGGGTTGGGGGTGCAGGAGGGGGGCGGCTCCCTGGGGAGGGTCCCTGTGACCCCCACAGCATCCGCATCAGCTTCGCCAAGGGCTGGGGGCCCTGCTACTCCCGGCAGTTCATCACCTCCTGCCCCTGCTGGCTTGAAGTGCTCCTCAACCGGCCACGTTGAGGGTTTGGGGGAGACCCCTGAGGTGGGTGCAAGGGGTCACAAGTTTTGGGGTCATTCCACTGCTCCTCCAGTCTTCCGAGGGTGCACTGCAGCAGGGCCAGCCTGGCCCAGGGGACCCTTGCTGGGACACCCCAGCCCAGCCCCAGGGAGGGCCAGTGCCCCCCGTGCCTGGCTCACCACCCTGCCAGCACCCACTGCTGCCATCCACGGGTCTCTCACTGACCCAGGGCACTATTTAATCTCTGTCACTCTTTTTATTATTTTTTAATTATTATTTTAAGGGTTAAATTTATTTTAATTTATCTTATTTTTGTAAAAAAGCAAAGCAGGAGGCAGGAACCTCCCCCCCGGCACTCTAAGTGGCTGGTGCCAGGTCTGGGGTGGGCAGCCAGGACCGGTTGTGCAGGAGCTGGAGGCCAGGGGGGGGGAGAGAGCCTCAGAGCAGTGGAGGGGGCTGTGGGGCAGGGTGGGGAGGCAGGGGGCAACTGGAGTGAGCTGGAGTGAAGGGGTAGTGAGCACATCTGGAGTGAGGGGGGTTGTGGGCACATCTGGATGGTGTGGAGCAGGTGAGCACAGCTGGAGTGAGGGGATAGTGAGCACATCTGGATGGTGTGGGGCAGGTGAGCACAGCTGGAGTGAGGGGCAGGTAAGCACAGCTGGATGGATGAAGGCAGGTGAGCACAGCTGGAGTGAGAGGATAGCGAGCACATCTGGATGGTGTGGGGCTGGTGAGCACAGCTGGATGGAGGAAGGCAGGTGAGCACAGCTGGATGATGGGGACAGGCAAGCACAGCTGGATGAGTGAGTGCAGGTGAGCAGGACTAGAGCCATGGCCAGGGGGCCCCCGCGTGTGTGCAGGGAATGGAGACACCCGTGGGGTGAATGCGGGGTGCGGACCCACCCTGGGTGGATGCTGACACGGGATCCAGGTGCCCACTGGGAGCTGAGCTCGGGTCCGGGCCAGGCAACCCCTGGGCACACGCAGCTTTTGGGGTACCCGGGTTTCCCCCCCCCCTCCGTGTGTCCCGTGTGTAACCCTAATAAACGGTGCCCGCGGCCCCGGTGCCGCCGTGTCCCCACGCTGTCGCGCAGTGCCCTCTGCAGGCGGCCGCGCCCGGCCCGCCGTGACCGCCCGGTCCTTCCTGCCACGCCGCCGTCCCCGGCCGAGACGGGCCCGGCGGACCCCCCCAGCCCCCCCGGCCCCGACCCCGCGGGCAGGAGGTGAGCGCGGCCGCGCCGTCGGGATGGAGCGGGCGGGCGGTATCGGGGGCGCAGACGCGGGCACCGGGAGCGCTCCGGTACCGGCACGGACTACGGGGAGCAGCGGCCCGGACTGGGGGGGGGCGGCGGGGCCGGTGCTCGGGAGGGGGGAGGGTTTCCGGGGGGTGAGCAGCAGCGGTGGCACGGGGAGATTTTCTGCGGATCCCACCCCCCCTTCCCTCCTCGGTGCTGCGGGAGCCCTGGGCCCGGCGGGTCAGACTCCGCCGGATGGGGGTGGGGAGGGGGCGACCGGACGGACAGAAGGCGGGGGATGCAGGTGCACGGACAGACGGACGGAGGTGACGGAGACACTGGGGGGGGAGGGGGGGGGGGCAGGTGGTCCCGGGGGATGGGGGAAGCGGGGCCCGGGGCAGAGCGGGGTGAGCGCAGCGGCAGGTGCCCGGTGCCGGTTCCCGGGGTCCCAGCGCTGGAGCGGTGCCCCCCGGCCCGGCCCGGCTGACATAACGTCTGCGCGGGGCCGTGTTTGCCTTGGCAGTCCCCGGCGGCTCCTCACACTTTCCGCCAGCGCCGGGCAGCGACCGGGCTCTGAGTCAGGGCCGGGAAGGGGGGGAGGCCCAGGGGGGGGCCGGGGTGAGGCGAGGTGAGCGCCGGGCCCGCCGCTGCCTCCCGGGGGCCGGCGGCGGCCAAACAGGTTGCGCGGGGTCCCCGCCCAGGCACCTGCGGAGGGGCCGCGCCGGGGGGGCCGCCGCGCCCTGACCCAGTGCCGGCGGCAGCAAGAAGGGGGGGGGGGGAAGCGCTGCCCTGCCGCGCCCCGCCGCCAGACCATCCGTCCCCTCCCCCCGTGCCCGCTCCTCCATTCCCCGGGCCCCGGTTCTCCGCCGTCCCTGTGCCCGCTCCTCCATCTCCCCCTCGGTGCCCGAGCTCCCGGTCCTCATAGACTCCCCTTCTCTCGCCCTCCCCGTGCCCGGCTCTGCGTTCCCCCCGTGCCCGGTTCTTAGTGCCCAGATCTCCATCTCTCCGGTTTCCCGGTTGCCCGCCCCTCCGTGCCCGCGGGGCGGAGCGGAGCGGGGTTGGGGGGGCGGCCCTGGGGTTCAGCGGCTGCAGCGGGCGGGGCGCGATCGGCGCCTGGCACCGGGCGAGGCACCGGCGGGGCCGTACCGAGACCCCTCCCCTCCGGCCCCCCCCAACCCTCCCAGCCCCGCGGTCGCTCCCAGCGCGGCTCCGGTAACCGCAGTCGTCCCGCGCCTCTGACTCAGCTCTTCTCCCCCCCACCGCACCCCCCCAGTCCCGAGGGGGCCCCGCATGGCCCCCGCCCTCCCATGGGGGGGGTGTGGCGGGGCTGATGGGCGGGCCCCCCCGCCAATAGGAGGCCGGACCGCCGGCACGCAGCCCAATGAGCGGGGAGGGGGCGGGCGCTTCCTGGAGCCCCGGCGGCGGCCGTGGCGCCGGGGGGGTCCGGGGGGGGGGGCGGGCGGGGCGCGGCGGCGGCAGGTGAAGGCGGAGGCGGGGCCGAAGCCCCGGGACCGGCCCCGGAGCTCGGGCGGGGCGCGCAGGTGAGCGGCGGCGGGTGGGAGCGGACGGACCCACCGAGAGGGTCTGTAACGCAGGGATCGACCGACCGACCGGTACCGGTACCGGTGCGGCGACGGTTTTTGAAGTCCGGTTAGCGGTGAGTGGCGCGGATCCGGGATGCTATTGGGTACCGGTGACGGGTAGGCACTCTGATCGTTCCCGCTTGCCGCCGGTACCCGGTGTACTCCAGTGGGCTGTGGGGGGCTGGTCACCTCTGGGCTGCTCCCGGTCTCTCCGGTGGCTCTCGATGCCGCTGCCAAGCCTCCGAACAGGGTCCGGTTGCGGTGCCGAGGTCCCCTTTCGGCTCACCCTTCGGGTGCCGGGTGCTGCTGCCATCCCTGGGTGCGCGGGGCAGGGACCACCGCAACTCGGCACCGGTACCGATAGGGGGGGGTGGGGGGAGCAGAGAGCGGGGGTCCCCGTGTCCCGGCACACCGTGCCATGCCGCTGACCGCCTGGGCCTGGCATGCTGCTGGCGAGGGTCAGGGGGTGCCCACCAGGCCTGGCGCCTCGGTAGCACCGGCCAAGCAGGGGTGGACTCTGCCCTGCGCACACCCAGCCCCGCTGTACCTGTACCCCCCCGGCTGTCTGCCCCCAGCGGCTGTTTGCCCGGGGTGGGGTGCGGTATTTACCCTTCTGCCGCGGCCCACGCCACAGCAGAGCCACCGTCTTGGGCCGCGGCCGCCCTTGACCTGAGGTTGCTTTTGCCGGGGAGTGGACGCGGTGCCGGGTTTGACGTGGGGTGAGTCGCCGTGTGCCTCAGTTTCCCCTGCCTGGCTGCGGGTGCCCCGGGGAGCGGGCTGGGGTCTCCCGGTGATGGCGAGGGTATGGGGGCAGCCGCCGGTGACTCGAGGCCGCGGTGCCGGGTGCGGGACGAGGGGCCGGGCTCAGGTACTCGAAGCCGGGTGGGTGCGAGGAGAAGGGGAAGCCATGGGGCAGGGGAGGTGAGTAGGGGGCAGCGGGGCCGGGCTGGGGGTGCCGTTGCCTGGCATGAGGGTGCAGGGGGGCACGCGTGGGTGAATCACCCGAGCACGGGGACGTAACCAGTGGGTGGGGTGGGGTCATCAGTGGTATGTCCGGGGGACCCTTCAAGGCCACCCGCCTGGCCGGGCCCCCACCCCCCCTCCCCGGCAGCCCCGAGGCCGTGGCAGCGCGGCTCTGCCAGCTGGTGCCGTGCACCCTCGATGCACACGTGGCACGAACGCGACGGGCCTGAGCAGGGTGGGGGGGGGGGGGGGGGTGGGCAGTGGGTGCAGGGAAGGACACGGGGACAGCGTGACCCCCCCGTACCCCAGCCTTTGAAGGGTGGCCGCTGCCCCCCACGCGTGCCGAGAGGGAACTTCTCCTTCGGGGCGGGCTGCGGATGATGAAACCACCGAGAAATCTCTCTGCTGGCAGCTCGCGGGCCGCTGGCGGGAGCCCCCGGGAGCCCGCGCTCCCCCTGCTCCGCCGCCGCCTTCCCATAGTAACCCAACCGCGGAGGGGGGGGGGAAGGGGGGAGGACGCTTCGTTTGGGGGTGGGGGGGGGATTGGCGCCCGCCTGGCTCCCCACAGCAGCCCCGATGTCCCCGCCGTGTCCCGGGAGCCGAGTGTGTGTGTCCACACCCCAGGCAGCCCCGGGGCGGCTGCAGGACCCGGCAAGGGGCTGGGCTGAGACCCGTCAAACTCGCTTCATGCCAGGGAGGTGACGCTTGGGTGGCCGCACAGGGGAGGTGGCCGTGCCCCGGTGCCGCAGCTGGTGACCTTCAGCGGGTCCGGTGGGGATGGGTGGCCGGTTGGTGTGGCCCCCGGTGCGGCGGGTGCCCGGTGACCCCCGGAGCCGGTGGCGTGACTCGAGGGGACCGTGGGCAGGCAGGGGGGGACCGGCCTGTGGTGGGGGAAAATGAAAGCAGGTGATGCGGAAGGAGAAGTAGGTCAGGCGAGCGCTGGCCTCTCCCGGCAGCCTTGGCTGCGCCGCCTGCTCCACTCTGCCCCGCTGTGTCCCCATGGCCGGCGGCCGGAGGGGATGGTGAGTAGGGGGTCCCCACCTCTGGGTGCCGGGTAGGGTGGGTGCCAACACGCTGCCCACCCCAGGTGCTGGCTGGGGAGCGTGGCCAAGCTGGCAGCTGGCATGCAGCGGGCACGGCAGCGCCCGGGCAGTTTTGCTCCAGTTCCCTCCTGCGGGGATCCCCAGGGACGTGGGGCTGGGGGTCATGGGGGAAGGGGGGGTGGGCAGGAGGATGCTCCACTTCTGGCTTGCTCTGGGGAGCAGAAGGGGATTCCCGTCCTGCTGACATGCTGGGGACATCCCCGTGGGGCTCAGGAGGCTCAGGGACAGCCCATCACGCTGTGGTGAGGGGTCCAGAGCTGCCTGCCCCCTGCTCCACTCCGCCGTGGGCTGTGTGGGGTCATCGTCCTCCCCAGGACGTGGGGCTGGCTGGGGTCTGGCACCTGTGGGTCGGGGAGGCTGTGGCGGGCACGGCCCCGCTGGCAGCGCTACGTGGGCTTGGGGGGGATTAGAGCTGCCTGCCCCCTCCTTCCCTCCCCCGGGATCAGCCGTGGGCAGCGGGGAGCTGGCAGCAGGCAGCTGCCGTGGGGGCGGAAGCCGGGCTATTTTGGGGGGTGTGGAGGGGGGGGCCGTGGGCTGGCACTGTCCTTGCCGGGTGACCCCACTGGGACCAGCACCACCCCGGTGCCAGGATGGAGTGTCAGGGCCTGTCCCGGGGTGGTGCTCAGTCCCTGGGGTGCTGTGAGGACAGTGACATCACAGGAAGGAGGAGATGCCACCAGCCTGGGGGCTCCTGGCACGCTGCAGTGGGACCGAGGGGTCTGGCCGCCCTCCAAGGGGCTCCCATGACTGTGCTGCGGGCGAGTGGCACCGGGACCGGCTCACCCTGGGGCTGCTGAGCAGGACCGGGTGGGAGAGCAGCATCCTGCTGCCACCAGCACCCTATGCCCAGCACCTACAGCCAGCCAGGACTTGCTCCATCCCCTGGTCCAGGCTGAGCTGTGTGAGCCAGGCTGCAGTGGGATACTCAGCTCTGCCGAGTCCCTCTTGGTGCTGGCAGGGCTGGTCTGGGCCACCTGCTGTCCAAGTGCCACCTGCCCTCACCACAGCTTTGTCCCCCCCACCATGGGTGGGCTTCATGTCCTGCTGGGAGGATCAAATGTGAGGTTTGCTGTTGACTGTTTCCTTCCTCCCCTCTCCCTGAGTTCCATTTTAGCAACCCTTTCTGTCCTTCCTTCCCTCCCTCCCTCTGCCAGGGTGACACTCCTGGGCCACCAGGAAGGGAGCAGCTGGGGACAGACTGTGCCCGGCCTTGCGTGGCCTGTCCCTGATGCTGAGGTTGGTGACACTGGCAGCGGGGAGCCCGAGGTTGACCTGCAGAGGCCACATGTCCTCAGTCCCATCTCTGCTGGTGATCAGGTGGCCGTGGGGTCCCCGTGTCCTGGCAGGCCTGGGTCTCCTGTGTTGGGATGTGGTGATGCCCATGGCTGTGGTGCCCATGGTGACACTGGGAGAAGGACTGGAGACAGAATGCTTCCAGAGGCTGTCCTGGCTCTGTCCCATCACTGGGGACACTGGTCAAGGGGACAGGGCCAAGGCAAGGGCGGAGCATGGAGGAGACTGGATGAAGTTCAGCCCATCCTCTACCACCTGCTCCCTGCTGGGTGGGCACGGCACCCACGGTGCCCCCGGGGTTGGTGTTGCACTGGGTGGTTGTGACACCCCCCTCCCAGAGTGGGGGGGGCCCTTGGTGACTCACCTCCCCCCCAGCCACCATCAGGAGCCCTGAGTCAGGGCTGCATGCCCATGCCATGCCGTGCCCGTGCCGTGCCCCTCCCTGCCCGCCTCGCCCACCTTATCTCCCGCCCTTAGCACCTGGCACACCTGGGCCAGGGGGGGCTGGCGCCATTCCCCTCCTTTATGGGGAGCAAAGGGCAGGCAGAGGGTTGGCAGCCAGTCCCTCCTTCACCTTTGGGGACACTGGCCTGAGGACATAATCCCCCTTGCAGCCATCGAGCTGACCCACAGTGGCCTGGCCGGCTCCTGCCCGGCACATGGTCCCCGGTGATGGATGCGGTGCCAGGGCAAGATGCTGGCACGGCCACTGCCCCTCTGCCCACCCTCCTGGGCTGTTGCACAACTTAGATCTTTCCACCAACATTGCCCAGGCTGGAGGCCCCGTCCCTGCCTGGTTCTTCCCCTTTTTTACTCGGCATTATCTGCAGCCTGGCCGGGGCCGTGCCAGGGGGATGTGGTGGGGTGGGCAGCCCCTCCGCAGCCCCCCTGGCATGGCCCTGGCCAGGCTGGTGGTGTGGGCGTCCGGGGCGGGTGCTGGGTGCTGGTGGTGGGGTGTGGGGAGCTCTCCCCAGCCTGCTAATTAATTGCTGTTTAGCTGGGGATGTAGAAGGTGTAATTACAAGGGGGGGGGGAGGGACAGGGGACTGCATGAAGCTGCACCCAGGGGGGCTACATATCCCGTGGGACTGGAGGGGACCAAGTGATGGGATCCGGCTGGTCCCCAAATCATCACATCCCCCCCGTGGGACCATCAGCAGTGTTGGGGGGGATGGCTGCGGGGCAGGCCATGGCACGCCGTGCCGAGCCCAACCCTGCGGTGGCTCCCGCCGAGCGCAGGCGCCCTCCTGGCTCGACCGATGCCAACCAGGACTAGTGGCCAGTGGCCAGCACCCAGCGCCCTGCCCTGAGGTGGTGGGAGGGTGAGAGCCCGGCCGACACCTTGGCACAGGGGGGCTGAGGTGGGAGGGGGTGGCGAGGGGGGGATGCTGGTGGTGCTGGTGGAGGGGATGTTGGTGGTGAGGAGGGCATGCCCACAGCACGGGGCACCCAGCACCGGGAATTTCCCTCGGCAGGAGAGGTCCAGGGGGTACCCCCAGCCCCGTCCTGGCTTGGCATCCCACGGCACGGCACCGTCGACCAAGGGTTAATGCCGTGTGTGTTCTGGGAAGCGGGGCTGGGAGGTGCAGTGACCTGGGGTGTGGGCGTCGACTCCTTTTGAGGTGGGATCCTGTGCTCAAGTGCAGTGGGGAGCGGGGCCAAGTTCACACACAGCACCCTCAGCCTTCCCCTCCCCACCGCCAGCCCGGCTGCGGCGCAGAGCTGGGACACACCGGGACAGGCGCCAGGTGAGCCCCGTGCCCACCCTGCCACCACCGGCCATGGCGGCCGAGAAGGTGCCGGGGAGGTGGGGACCTCGGGTGGGAACACCGGGCATGGCAGCTCCGGCACCCACCAGGATGCTGGTGTCACTGGGCCCCGTAGCACCCTCGGGACGGGCTCCGAGGTGTGGGTCACCGTGGCCTGGCAGAGCAGGGCCCGTACTTGTGGTGGCAACGCTGGCCCTGGTGGTTTTGGCAGCGGGAGGGATTCGATGCCAGCACGGGGCCGGTGCGGGGCTCGTCCCTGCTGCAGGTGCCGGTGTTGGCACCGGGGAGGCCGCTGGTTCCAAAGCTGCCACGGGGCTGCCTGTGCCCAGCCTCTGGCTTGGTTGTACCCTGGGGGCTGTGCTGGGTGGTCATGGCCAGACATGGGGGGAGCCCCTCAGAGCCCCTTTCCCGGTGTTGATGGCTGCCGTGCCTTGGCCACGGCACAGGGCCCTTCCCACGCCGTGCCAGGAGACCGGGAACGAGCCCGGTGACACCACGGGTGTGCAGTGGCATTTGGGGGGCGGGTGGTGCCATGGGGCTTGCCCAGCTCCATGGCTTGTGGGGTTGGGGGGGGGTTTATCTGTTTATGCTCTTCTCTCTTCAAACCATTTCCTCTCACTGCTTTCTTCGTTTCTTCTTCTTTCCAAGAGTGGGAACAGTTTTCCCCGGCCACCTCCCCCCAGTGCTGGGACCCCTGGCACTGCCAGGCTTTAGTGCCATCACCCTGGCCAGACCTTGGCCCCCACCACCTTTCCCACTGGGTGTGCAGAGAGGGAGTTGCACAGTCCCCCCCCCCGGCCCTGCAGTCCTGCCACCCCCCACCCCACGGTCATGCCACCCCCAAACCCCACAGCCCTTCCAGCCCCTGAAACCCTGCAGCCATTCTCCTCCTCATCTCCCCCTGCCATCCCCCCCCTGCCCCACAGCCCTGCCACCCTTCTACACCGTGGCAGTGGGCACCCAAATCAATGCTGCTCCCTACCAGCTTCAGGCGAGGTGAGAAGTGGGTGGGGGGATGCCTGGCCTGGATGCCTGGGTCCTCTTCCCATCTCCCCATGGGTGAGGGGCCCCAGTGGGGCCAGGGGTGGAGGGGGGTTGGCCCCACACTCCCCTTCCTGGGTGACTCATCCGCCCCAGCAGGGCTGTGAAGTCCCTCGACAGCGTTTGTGACCGAAAGCAGCAGCGCTTGGCAGTGATCCAGGGTGAGGGGCACGGTCCCTAACCCCCCCCACCTCATCCCTTTCTTCCCCTGGGAGGGCCCCCCCCCTCCACCCCCCAAGGCACCCCTCCCACCCCTCCATCTCTCCTCATCCCCAGGCTGGTGGCTGGCACCAGCTGGCACTGTGCCCACGTACTATCCCCTTGGTGACATGGGACAAAGCCAGGCCCAACAAAGGGTGGGTGCCACAGGGCTGGACCCCCACCCCGCTGCTTGCGGCTGCGTTGGGGTGGCCGTACCCCCAGGGTGTGTGGGTGGGGGTGGCAGGTGCCCGGGGGCTGGCAGTAGTTGTGCCAGGCTGGCGGTGGGATGTCAGGGTGACCGGGCAGCCATTGTTCCCGCTGCCGCCCGCCCTGGCGTGGGAGCTGGCTCAGCGTGGGGGGTGACTCCCCCCCCCCCCCCTTTCCCCAGCTCTGCAGCCGAAACGGGCCCAGCTGCCGGCATTGATGTAACCAAGAAAGCTCCGGTGCGGCGGGGGCATCGCCAGCATCCCCCTCCTCAGCCTGTGCAACCCTCTCTGTCACCCGGGGCACCAACCAGTGACAGCTGAGGGGCTGGGGGTGTCTCTGTCCCCTTCACACCTCGTCCCCCCCAGTTTCCTTATCTCCACTGCCATCTCCTCGACGGCAGCACCCGCTCGGCATGTGACTGCTCCAGTGGGGAGGATGCGCGGGGGGGGGGTGGGGTGGGGTGGGGGAGGTGGGGGGTGGGGGGGCAGGAGCCGTGACAGGCGGTTTGGGGTGATGGAAAATCCCCCGCCCTGCACCCTTGTCCGCAGGCATCCGGCCCCGTGCCTCTTCCCGGGGGTCCCAGGCTGAGCTGTGTCCCTGATGGGGAACTCTGTGCTGTGGTGAGGCTGGGGGCTGTTCCCCCCTTCCCCCCCAGCACCCACGGGGTATGGTGGGGCCTCGAGTACTCTGCTGGGCCCTGGTGCAGGAGCCCCCACATGCTGGCACCTGCCGGTGGGTGCCAGCGCTGGCCCTGCCTGCAGCAGGAGCCCTGCCAGGGTGTCTCCAGGTGCCATGGATACCAGAGGACGGGGGGGGCTGTCCTCCTGCCATCGGGTGTGCCCGGGCAAAGCGCTGCGGGACCCCCGTGCCACGCACCCCGGGACCACCGCCCGTGACACCTGGAAGGTCCGCAGGGCTCCGAGGTGCCCTCAGCAGGCACCGTGTCCCTGTCACCCCCCCTGACCGCTGCACGGGGCACTCGCCTCCCCTAATCCTGCCCCTGCGGCTAATCCTGCCTAATCCAACCGGGGGCTGTCGCTGCCTGTTGGCTCCCGGGGCCCTGACGGTTTAATCGCCCCTAATCCCCTCGCCCCCGGCCCGGTGAGCAGCGGGGACCCCAACCCGGGCGGGTTCCTGCCAAGGGGCGGCACGCACGGCCGCTCGGCGCCAGCATCTCGGGGCAGTCGGCACTGCCCGGCTCCCAGTTTCAGGGGCGGCTGCTGCCTGCCCTGCCGGTCGGGCCTGCTCGGCAGCGCCGGGGCGGCTCCGCAGTTGCTCCGGGGCCGTTCCCAGCCGCCTGCCGAGGCAGCCCCACGCTGGCGGCCGCCCAAGCGCAGGGAGCGGCCGGCGCGGGGATGGGCTCCCTGTGCCGGGGGCCGCCGGCCGCGCCGCCCCTCCACGGGCAAGAGGGGGCACGTCCCCCGCCCCGCCGACGGCACCGCGCGGCTTGGCACGGCGTGGCAAGGCTCGGCCTGGATGGGGCTGGTGGGGCTCGGCGTGGCCCGGTGCAGCTTGGTGATGGCCGGTATGGGATGCTGCCACCTGCCACGGCTCGGTTTGGCTTGGCACGGCCCGGTGCCGCTCGGCGATGGCCGGTGCCACGCGCTGCCACCCGCCGTGGCTTGGCGAGACTTGGTGCGGCTCAGCTCTGTCCAGCACCACATGCCATGGCTTGGTGCAGCCCAGTGTGGCACGACGTGGCTTTGGCATGCTGTGGCGGTGCTGTGTGCCCGCTCCTGCCTTCCCCAGTGTCACCCAGCAGCCCTGGTGTCATACAGCAGAGTGGGACATAACACCCAGGAGGGTATCGCCCGTGGCTGGGCAGGGGTTTGCAGGCACTGGAGCTGCTGCTGCTTGTGCCCTGTCTGCGGGTCTGGAGGGCAGCGAGCTCCCTTTTCCCACAGGCTCCATCACCTGCCCACACCGGCTCAGCAGAGTGTCCCTGTGCAGCACCGTGGGGACGTCGGGTGCCAGCGCCAGCGGTGCTGTTCGGCTGAGGCCAAGCCCTGCCAACCGCAGCGTGGGAAAGGCCGGGCTGGCGCGGGCAGGGCTGGGCTGGGCCAGGAGCTGCCCCAGGCTGGGGCAAAGCGGGTGGGAGGGGGCCAGGCCCCACCGGGAGCGGGGGCAGGAGCCGGCGGCGCGGGCGCTGATCCTAATCTGCAGTGGCAGGAAGCGTGGCCCCCGTTCCCAGCCCGGCCGAGCTTCGTGGGGCGGCTTTGGGGCCCCTCTTCCCAGCACTCGCCTCCCACCCGTGCCCGCCGCTGGCGAGTCCCACGTTCCCAGGACAGAGCTGCCGGGAGCTGTGCCGGGGGGCTGGAGGGGTGGGTGGGCTGGGGCAGGAAGCGCTGCTGTGTCTCAGTGCCGTTCAAAGGTACCGTGCTGAGATTTCCCCCCTTTGCTGTGGTGGGGCGGGCAGGCAGGTGCTGGTGGCAGAGGAAGCGTGGGGGACTGTGGCGTGAGGGGGGGCTGCCACCTGCCAACCTCGGCAGAGGGTTGTGGGGGGCTGAGGGCAGGCTCCGAGCCCCCAGCTTGCCCCACTTTGGTGTCCCACTGAAACCCCGGTCCCTGGTAGCCACTAAGCCCTGTGGAATGGAGGTTCCTCAGAGCTCGTGGCTTCGTGACAGAGTTGGTGGTGTTGAAGTAGAGGGTCTGGAGCAGCTCTGCTCTGGAAATGGGATGAGGGAGCTGGGGGGCTTCAGCCCTGGAGGAGAGGAGGCTGCAATGGGGTGAGCTTGGAGCACCTTCCAGTGCCTTAAGGGGCTCCATGAAAGCTGGGGAGAGACTCTGGACAAGGGCCTGGAGGGATGGGACAAGAGGGAAGGGTTTCCATCTGCAAGAGGTGAATTGAGAGGAGATGTGAGGGGGAAATTGGCGTGAGGGTGGTGAGCCCCTGGCCCAGGCTGCCCCCAGAAGTTGGCAGTGTTGAAGGTTGGATGGGGTTTGGAGCAACCTGGGCTGGTGGGAGGTGTCCCTGGCAGTGGGTGGGACTGGATGTGCTTGAAGGTCCTTTCCAACACAAACCAGTCTGGGATTCTATGCCTGCACAGAGGCGTCTCCTCCCAGAACTGGTTCCCATGCTGGGCCCTGTCCTTCCTACAGGTGAGGACCATGGCCAGCCCGGAGGACGACCTCATTGGCATCCCCTTCCCCGAGCACAGCAGCGAGCTTCTGAGCTGCCTGAATGAGCAGCGGCAGCTGGGGCTGCTCTGCGATGTCACCATCAAGACGCAAGGGCTGGAGTATCGCACCCACCGCGCCGTCCTGGCCGCCTCCAGCCGCTACTTCAAGAAGCTTTTTGCCGGGCCTGGTCCGGGCCAGGAGGTCTGTGAGCTGGACTTTGTCGGGCCGGAGGCTTTGGGGGCTTTGCTGGAATTTGCCTACACGGCCACTTTGACCATCAGCAGCGCCAACATGGGCGAGGTGCTGCGGGCGGCCAGGCTGCTGGAGATCCCCTGCGTCATCGCCGCCTGCGTCGAGATCCTGCAGGGCAGCGGCATGGAGGCGCCCGGCCCCGACGACGGCGACTGCGAACGCGCCCGCCGCTACCTGGAGGCTTTCGCCACCCTCCCCGAGGGCGAAGCCCCTGCCCCGCCGCCCCCGCGACCCGCTGCCCGCCGCAGCAAGAAAACCCGCAAGTTCCTGCAAGCCCGCGGTGCCCGGCTCAACAACCACGCCGAGGAGTCCCCTGCCCCGGCCGAGGGCTGCGACAGCCCCCCGCCGCCCCCCCTGCCGCCCTCGCCCCCCCTGCCCGAGGGGCTGCCCCTGCCCTACGACAGCTTCGAGCTGCCCGAGGAGGAGGAGCTGCCCCCGCACCCCTTCCCCTTCCCCTACCAGCCCCCCCTGTCCCCTGAGGAGGGCGACGAGGACGAGGACGCCATCGACCCCGACCTGATGGCGTACCTGAGCTCGCTGCACCACGAGTCGCTGGCGCCGGGGCTGGATTCGCCCGACAAGCTGGTGCGGAAACGCCGCTCGCAGATGCCCCAGGAGTGCCCCGTCTGCCACAAGGTCATCCATGGCGCCGGCAAACTGCCCCGCCACATGCGCACCCACACCGGCGAGAAGCCCTTCGCCTGCCAGGTCTGCGGGGTCCGCTTCACACGGTGAGCGCTGCCGGCGGAACCCCTGCCCAACGGGACCCCCCCTGCCCTCCCTGGCAGGGCCTGGTTGCAGCTCTGCTGGTGTGGGGCAGCTCCATGGGGTTTTCTGCACCCCATAAGTGTTGCTTGGAGGGAGCCCCCCCCCCGGCCACCAGCACCCACCACAACCCCCTGGCTGCATCCTGGTGCAGTAGGATACAGGGACCCTCTGCCAGGACATGGTTTCCTGCCCTGCCAGAGCCCCTGGACCCTTGTGCCCTGCAGTGTCCCTGCCCCCCTCCCCTACCCTGTATACCCCCCATCCCTGCCACCTATGCCGTGCATCCTTTCCCCACACCTCTGCTCCACATGCCCTACATCCCTTCCCCCACGTGCCCCACATCTTTACTCCATCCACCCCACATCCCTCTCCTATATGCCCCACTTCCCTACCCCAGATCCCTGCCCCATATGCCACTCATCCCTTCCCCATCCGCCCCACTGCCCCACCCCACATTCCTGCTGCAAGGCTGCCACCTCCGTGGGGGGGATGCCACCCACCCCATCTCAATACCCCCTCCCGTCCTCTTCCCATCCCTCCCCCCCCCAGGAACGACAAGCTGAAGATCCACATGCGGAAACACACGGGTGAGCGGCCCTACTCCTGCCCGCACTGCAGCGCCCGCTTCCTGCACAGCTACGACCTGAAGAACCACCTGCACCTGCACACGGGTGCCCGCCCCTATGAGTGCTACCTCTGCCACAAGGCCTTTGCCAAGGACGACCACCTCCAGCGGCACCTCAAGGGCCAGAACTGCCTGGAGGTGCGAACCCGACGCCGACGCCGCGACGAAGCCCCCGCGCCGCCCCCCGCCGCCCCCAGCCTTGACCTCTCCAACGGGCGCCTGGAGGGGCTGCGCCTCTCCCTCGCCCGCTTTTGGGGGCCAGGGCAGCCCGAGGAAGAGGAAGAAGAGCCCGAGGGGGAGGAAGTGTCACAACCAGACGTCGTGGTGAAGATGGAGACCGTGAAGGTGGAGACGGCGTAGGGGTTGCCGCCATGGCGGGGCCGGTCCCGGCCTGGGGGGTGGGTCTGGTCCCGTTCTGACCCTGTCACGGTTCGTTCCCAGTTATGCAAAGGGGGAAACACCCCCCTGGCCGATTTGCACAATGGGGTGGAGGGGGTCCCCACCACCCCCCACCGTGCCCGGACCCCCTTGATGCATCTTGGCCCCCTTGATGTGTCTGGGCCATTCCCCACATCCCCCCCCCTGTGCCTGGACCCCCTCAATGCATCAGGACCCCCATGACATGTCTGGGCACCCCCCACCATGCCCGGATCCCCCCTGGAATATCCAGGCAGTGGAGTCCCAGCAGGGGGGGGCAGGGGGAAGCAGGACCGGGGTGTCCCCCCTCGAAACCCCCTGTGGATGCCCCCCCCTCCAAAGGGGTTGGGGCCAGGCGAGGGTGCCCACGGACCGAGCCCCTCCGGCAATCGAGAGCTCCCTGGTTGCCGGGGGGGGGGATGTCCGCCACCCCGTGCTGTACATAGCTTGTCCCCCCCCCTCCCCGCCCCGAGCAGCCCCCCCCCCGGCGAGCCCCCCTCGCCCCTGCACTCCTGGCTGCTTTCTCTTGGTTGCACTATTCGGGTGAGCCCCGACCCTACCCCCCCTGCCCCAGGCCCTGTGGGACCCCCCCCTCCCCAGGGTGGCCAGGCCCCAGCGGTCACCCCTCTGCCCTTTGCACATGCCCCCCCCCAAGGGCGCACCCCCCCCCTCCCTCGGGGGTTGGGGGGGAGCAGGGGACCGGCACTATTTGCCTAAAATAAGAGTTTATCTATATTTAAAAGATTATGTAATATATTCCCCCCCTGGCCCCCCCCACTGCTGCCCGCCAGCGCTCCCCAGCCCACCTCTCCCCCCCCCCAACCTCTGTCCCTTGCTGTGGGGTGCCAGGAGGGGTGATGGGGAGGGGGGGGCTCGGCTCCCCTCGTGGCTTTAAAGTGCCTTATGGTGAACTTGAACTTTTCGGCTACTTGAACCTCTCTGGTGTCAGGAACCAAACAAATAATCGGCGGGCGGTGCCTCCCCCAATATCCCTCCCCCCTTCACCGCCCCGCCGGGTCCCTCTGTCCGTCTGTCTGTCTGTCTGTGTTTGTTTTTTTAAACGAAGGCTGCTTGGTAATAAACGGAGAAGCAGGGACCCCCCCCGTTCCCGGCTGTCTGTCTGTCTGCCCCGTGCCCACTCTGGAGCAGCTCTGCTCAGGTCTTGGGAACCGAATGGGGCTGGAGACACTGTGGGGCTGGGGTCAGCAATGGGGACAGGCCTGGGGACGCTGTGAGATGGGGATTAGGGAGCCATGGGGCTGGGGACACTGCAAGGATGGGGACAGGGACACTGTGGAGCTGGGGGCACTGTGAGGATGGAGATGGGGGCACCAAGGGGCTGGGGAGAGGAGCACCGAGAGGCTGGAGGCACTGTGGGGACAGGGACAAGTTTGGGGGTGCCATGGGTCCTGGGGTCACAGGGGCAGAGGGGCACCACAGGTATGGGGCCGAGGGCATTGAGAAGATGGGGACACCAAGGGGTTCTGGGGGCACTGTGGGCATGGACATGGGGGGCATGGTAAGGCTGGAAGCATCCCAAGGACAGGGTGGGGGTCACCGTGAGGTTGGGACCACCAGCAGGATGCGGCCACCTCGAGGACAGGGTGTTTTATTCCCCAGCACCACCCCCCACCCCCTCCCCACTGGTTCCCAGCTGCTACTGCACCACTCCGGCCACGTCCCCGGATCGTGTCCCCGTGTCCCCGTGTCCCCTCCACCGCGTGGCAGCCTCCTGGCGTCCCCGTCACCCAGTCCGGTCCGGGCTGCTAGGGGGCTGCTGGGCCGTCACCTCCTCCAGCTCACTGCTGCTCTCCGGCTCCTCCTGGTAGCCAAAATCCCGGCTTGGGGGGAGGGGGGGGGAGCACAGAACCTCTCAGTGATTGTCACCCTCGGTGCTGGGGGAGTCATTGTCACCCTCCGTGCCAGCCCTCACCTGGAGAGCGAGCTGTCCGTGCTGCCCTTGTCGCTCTCCCCGCCCGCCTCCTCCACCAGCTGGGTTCGCAGCTGGGCCATCATCTCGGGGGGCAACCTGCGCCCACCCCCTTGGCCCCCTGCCACCTCCCGGATCCTCTGCTGCAGCAAACGCCCTCGCTCCTGGCCCTGCAGCGCCTGCACCGCCCCCAGCCACAGCCGAACCGTCTCCTCGTCGCTGGAGTCCCTGCGGGGATAGTGGGGGTGTTTGGGGGGGTGGGAGAGAGACGGTAATTGGGTTGCAGACCCCCCTCCCCCCCGATGTGGTCCCTCTGCACACTTCTCCTCCCCTCTTGCTCACATCTCCTCATCCTTGAGTTCCTCGTAGCTCAGGGGGCCCATGCAGATGGCACAGATGTCATTCAGGGTTTCGTGGCACTCGCTGCAGTAAAGCCCTGGGAGAAAAAAAAAAAAAAAAAGGGTTATAAAAAGAGGGTGGGGGAGACCTTAGAGCACCTTCCAGTGCCTGAAGGGGCTCCAGGAAAGCTGGGGAGGGACTTGGGACAAGGGCCTGGAGGGATGGGATGGCTTTGAACTGGAAGAGGGGAGATGGAGAGGAGAAATTGGGGAGAAATTCTTTGGGGTGAGGGTGCTGAGCTCCAGGTTGTCCCCAGAAGCTGTGGCTGCCCCATCCCTGGTAATGTTGAAGGTTGGATGGGGCTTGGAGCACCCTGGGCTGATGGGAGGTGTCCCTGAGCATGGCAGGGGGTGGCGCTGGCTGTGCTTTAAGGTCCAGTCCAACCCAACTTCTCCCAAGATTCTGTGATATGATTTTGAGGTGTCTCTACAATTTCACAGAACCCCAGACTGGAGCAGTTCCAGGGACTGGGCAGCCACAGCTCTCCGAGGCTCGCCACCCTCACACCAAAGAATTTCTCCCTCAGATCTCCTCTTCATTGCCCTCTCACAGATGGAAACCCTTCCCTCTCATCCCATCTCTCCAGGCCTTTGTCCAAAGCTTTCCTGCAGCCCCTGCAGGTACCAGGGGGCTCTCCTACCTTTGCACCCAGGTGTGATACAAGCAGTTAAGTCTGCCTGGTCCTGCATCCCACAGGCCAGGCAGCGTTTCTGCTGGATGCCCAAGAACCGAACAAGCCAGGCAAAGACAGGCAGCCTGCAGGCAAGGAGATGCTCCATGGGGGAAACACCAACCCCAGGGTGTAAGGTTGGCGTTGCCCCCATAAATGAGGTGCTAACTGCCTTTGGGATATGTCCCACCATACCTGGCAGTGAGGTACTGGAGGAATTCGTTCTGCTCGGTGTCACCCGTGTTCTCGGTGACAGCTTTGCGCAGGGCACGTGCCAGCCCTGCCCGCCGAGCCAGGATGGCACGGTGGAGGAAGATGGTGCGCTCCTAGCCGGGTGGGGATGAGGAGGGGGGGTGGGTGAAGGCTGCCAAAAGGGGCGTGGAGATGGGTGTGGGGGTTTTTTACCTGCTCACGGGATGGGTAGTAGACGGCACACACCACCCGGCGCAGGCGTGCGGCGTGGGTGCCGAAAACGGCGATGAAGATGCAGGTGCCGTAGAGGAGTCCTGGTGGGAATAAAGACAAGTGGGTCAACCCAACCCACCTAGCACCCTAAGGCTGTGACCCTCTCCCCCTCCAGTCACCCATGTTGAGGTAGGTGCCGTAGTCAGGCTCCACGGGCTGGAGGCGGCAGCGCTGGGAGATCACGGAGATGTTGCCACGCTGCAGGGCATCGAAGGCAGAGACCACGTCCCGGAAGATCTCGCTGGTGTAACCCGTCCCATTGATGCTGATACCCAGCACTTCTGGGGCTGTGGGGTAGACAGTCCAGTCCTGGGGGCACACATCACCCCAAAACCACAACCCCCAGCCAGAAAAATACCCAAGGGTGCTGCCTCCACCATGGTGGGAGCTGCTCTGGTGTGGTGGGTTCTGCTCACCCCTGGCAACAATCTCCCCTTGCAGGTGGTGCTGGACCAAGTCGAGCAGCCAGAAGAGGCTGTAGTCAGCCAGGATGATGCAGAGCCCCAGCAACATGTGACGCAGAACTCCCACCAGCTGCAGCCCATACCGGCGCTGCTCCTGCCGTGACAGCCACATCCCGGCTGGACAAGGACAGGGACAGTGGTGAGACCATGCTGGGACACCCCAGGCTCCCCACCGTGGGGCTTCTGCTGACCTGGCAGGATGTAGCGACCACTCTCCCAGCTGGAGAGAGGCAGAACTGTGGGTCTGCCCTGCTCTGCACACCGCAGATCCAGCTCCAGGAAGCGTTGGGTGATGTACACGTTGTCAAAAGTATCATCCCGGAGGTATTGGTGACGGTACTGCAGTGCCCTGGGGACACAGGCACAGAATTGTTCTGCTTGGAGAAGATCAACCCTTCCCCCAGCACTGCCAAGGCCACCCCTGCCCCATGTCCCTCATCCCCACATCTCCAGGGCTCTGAAACCCCTCCAGGGATGATGGGGACTCCAGCCCTGCCCTGGACAGCTTGGGCCAGGCCCTGACAACCCTTTCCAGGGAGAATTTGTTCCCCAGCTCCAACCTAAACCTCCCCTGGCACAACTTGAGGCCAAAAGTTCCTCTTATCCTATCCCTTGTTTCTTGGGAGCAGAGCCCGACCCCCCCTGGCTCCAACCTCCTCTCAGGGGGTTGCAGAGAGCCACAAGGTCTCCCCTCAGCCTCCTCTGCTCTAGGATCAACACCCCCAGGGCCCTCAGCTGCTCCTCACAACTTCTTCTGCCCCTTCTACATGTTCTCCAGCCCCTTCCCCAGCTCCATTGCCCTTCTCTGGCCACACTCCAGCCCCCCAATATCCGTCTGGTCCAGAGGGGCCCAGAACTGACCCCAGGATTGGAGGTGCAGCCTCAGCAGTGCCCAGCACAGGGTGAGACAAGGCACAAAGCACCAGGCCCCCATCCCCATGGGAGGTCCAGAGCCAGCACCCAGCCCACTCACCTGAGGTATATGTAGACGATGGCAAAGAAGGAGAAATGTGTGAAGAGTGCCAGGATGTTGTAGACGGGCTCCAGGCTCAGCCGCACGCCCTCCATGATGTCCAAGGCCACCTCTCCCAGGCTCTTGCTGGCGTTGAGGTTGACATCAAAGTGGTGGACGGCCGTGATGTTGAACTCAAACTCCCGGCGGACGTCGTCCAGTTTGTCCGTAAGGGCTGTGGGGGTGACAAAGGGACAGCCACGGGATGAGGGGGAAGGGTCTCCAGCTGCAAGAGGGGAGATGGAGATGAAATCTGAAGGAGAAATTCTTCGGTGTGGGACTGGATGAGCTTTAAGGAGTCTTCCAACTCAAACCACTCCATGGGTTGATGACAAGGCGGTGTTGGGGGTGGGGGTGATAGCTTGGATGGGGCAGAAGGGGGGGCAGGGAAGGACCTGACCCCTGACATTCCCCCGTAGCACCAGGATACTCACGGTCTACCGTCCTCCTCCTCAGGTACTCCTGGATGTAGTGTGGGATGATGCAGAACATGTAGCCAACTATAAAGAGGGTTGAGGTCACTGCCATGGTGGCTCTCCCACCACAGGGGTCCTCTGTGCCACCTCTCCCCCCCCACCCAAAGGGAAGAGACCACCCCACACCGTTGGCCAATCCACAGAGGTTTTGGAAACCGGGGATGATGTAGCAGAGGAAGAATAAGATGGGGATGGCCTCCATGCACTTGTCGTAGGCTTCGGTAAAGAGGCGCTGGCAGCGCTGGTACGGCTTCCCCAGCTCTGCGTTGCACTCGAAGCCCACGTTCTGCAGCCACATCCAGACGTTCTGCAGGGCTTGGGCTGTGGAGGGAGGGGGGGGAGAAGGCGTTGGGTTGCCACGGGGTGCTGAATCTGGGGATACACCCCCTCCGGGTCCCCCCACTCACCCACGTGGCCGACGGAGTCCATTATGGAGCGGAAGAACTTGCGGACGTGGTCACCAACCACTTTGGCTTTCTGGGAGATCTCCTTGATTTTGTTCAGCATGTCTGCGGAGAAGTGGGGAGCTCTGAGGGTAGCTCAGGTCTGAGAGGGTCCCCTTGGTTCCTGCGTACCCCCCTCCGTCCCCCGCTCACTCAGCAGTGGCTCCTGGGCCCGGTGCATCCTCTCGGCTGTCTGGTTGAGGGCCAGCTCGGCCCCGCACGACAGCGACTGGGCGGACTGGGAGAAGTTGTACAGGATGTTGGTGCAGGGGCCCTGCACGGCTATACCCAGTGCCAGCAGCAGCATCAGGGCCTTCCCTTCCTCTGCAGGGGACAGGAGGGTCCTGAGGCTCAGCGGGGTCCCAGCAAACCCCAGCTGGTGGCAGCAGGAGCGATGGTTACTCACTGGTGAAGACGTGGGGCAGTGACAGCAGCACCGTCACCCGCACCCCGATGGAGAAGGCCATGCCCAGCCCCAGAGCTGCACCCAGCCCAATGGTGGTGACCAGGCAGTATTTGATGTTGTGGCCCTGGGCCAGCAGCACCAGAACCCCGTACAGGCTGGCCAGGATCAAGCCCAGAATGAAGCCAGCAGCACTGCGGAGCAGTTTTTGCATCTCAGACATCTCTGGGTTGACCACTCGGGGTTTTTTGCCCCCAGAGCTGGGGTCTGGGTTCTGCCCCTTGCCCTCAGGTATGTCCAGCTCTGGGTCCAGCTCCATGATGGGCAATCCCAGGCTCCTGGTACTCTCCAGGCACAAGAGAATGAGTGGTTCACAATGTTCTGGTTCCACAGGAGTGTCCCACCGCTGTGGGTTCCAGGAGAACATCTCACTGTTGGGAGTTCCAAGGGACCATCCTGCTGTCTCCAGGGACGAGCTGCAGAGCCATGGAGCCAGCAGTGGCCCCAGACCATGAGCCCTCGGCTGAGACAAAGGCACCCAGGAGGCAGAAACCACCCAACTCAAGTGAGGTCCCCCCCACCCTGGCGCCGGGGCTGCCCGTGGGCAGGGGACAGGCAGAACTGACTCCTCCCTGCCCCCAGCCCTGAAGCGGGTGATGGTCTCGCTGCTGCCCACCCCGTGCAGCCGGTTCCTCTGGAGCCCGCCAGACCAGTACCGCAGGATCAAACTCTTACTGGGCACCAGCGTTGGGATCCTTCTTGGTCTGGGTGAGTGTGTCCTGATGCCAGGCACAGTGGGGTGCAGTGGCACCAGGGGATCAGGGGACAATGACGGATGTTTCAGGGCTCTGCAAGCTCCTCGTTGTTCCCCTGAACATCCCGGAGATGCTCAAGGCACAGATCTCCTGCGGGGTGGCAGGTGAGGGCCAGGAAGCAGGGTGACAGAAGGGTGACAGAGGGGCTTCGTGGTGGGCTCATGGGGACAGCTCTGTGCTCCCTGCAGCGGTGACAGCCTTGGGCTGGGCCACCTCCCCCCACTTTCGCTGTGCCAGCCTGCTCCTGGGCCCCAAATTCCTGGGCAAGGAAGGACGGGTCTTTGTCCTCTCCTTCGTCCTCGCTGCCATCTACAATGGTAAGCATCCCCATGTCCCCGTCCCCCTCTGGGGGGTGGGGGGGTCCCCCGAGAGGTGGCAGGCTGTGAGGAACAGGGTGTTCCAGGGCCCGTGGCAAACGTCTGGCACAACCTGGGGGAGGTGACGCGCTCGATGGGCTGCGTGACGGAGCTGCAGATCAACCACAGCCGCCAGCTCTGGCGCATGTCCACGGCCCCCCTGCGCAGGGCCATGGAGGACATGGCGGTGAGGCTGCGGGGGGCTTGGGGAGGGGGGGGGGGGGGGGGAGGTAAGGAGGATGCCCAGGTTGAGCCTGTGTGCATCTGCCCCGGGGCAGAGGGGCGGGCAGAAGCTGAACTCGGAGACGCAGAGCATCTCACGGTCCTTCCTGGGGCTGAATGAAGAGGTGGCCAGTGAGGCGGGCTATGAGGTGGACCAGGACACAGACCTCGAGAAAGCTGCCAACACCCAGCAGCGTTTTGAGAAGAAAACCAAAATGCGCTGTAGCTGTGAGTAGGGCGGGGGGGGGACAGCAGCACAGGGCAGGAGGGGACGGGGCTGCCACAGCCACCCCACCCTGGTCTGGCAGTGCAGCCCAGGGGGTGGGTGGGGGGCAGCAAAGGGCTCCTTCTCCCCCCCTCCTTCCCCTCAGATCTGATCGAGCTGGGCATGCAGCGCTGCCGGGACTGGTTCAACAGGAAACACGAGGACTGCATGAATGCTGTGTATGTTCCCATCATCAACAACCTCCTGTGCCTGCCCATGACGTTCAAGTTCCTCTGCCACATTGTCAAGCGTGGGTGACACAGCCCTCCCTCAGCCCCCCCCTGCCCTCCCTCTGTAGGGAGGTTCCAGCTCTGCCCCTCAGGACACAGCCATAGCCTGTGCCAGGGCAATGCCCAGGGGTCCTGGCTCTGCTGGCACTGTCCCCTCTCTGTCCCCACAGTGATACATGGCTGGTGCTTGCAGAGGATCCCTGTGGAAGGCAATTTTGGGAAGATGTACGACATGGTGAACGACTCTGTCGACAACCTCAGACACCAATTCACCGCCAGAGTCCACTCCCGGGTGGGTCCCTGTGTCCCCTCCGGGCAGGGCTGGGTTGGGGACCACGCTCTGCCGGGTCCCAAGGACCACCCCTCTCTGCTGCAGAGGATGCACCAGGAGATGTTGATGGGCATCAACGTGTCAGCGAAGCAGCTGGTGGAGGAGGTGTCCGGGAACCTGCGGCATCAAGGTGCCCACCTCGACCGGGCCTTCACCATCTTCCGCATGGTGCTCTCCTGCACCTTCCTCCTCATCTTCCTCTCGTGAGCCTCGGGGGCCCCTGGACTAAGGGGTGGGGGCTTAGTTGGCAGCAGGTCTGAGGGGGTGTGAGGACAAGGCAGGGGGGCCTGGGTGTTGCAGATGCTCTTTTACTCCCTGGACCCCCACTTCTTGCCAGGGCTTTCTCCTACACCAAGAAGTACTGCAAGGACATCTGCTTTGACAACCTCTATGTCACCACCTACTTCCGCCAAATCGATGCTCGGCGCAGAAAGCAGGTGAGGGGGGGGAAGGACAGGTGGAGGATGAACCCCTCCCCACCCCTGGCAGGGGTCCTGGGGGCTGTGCTGAGCTGCCCTCCACTCTCCTTCCCCCAGCACAAGCGGACGCTGCTGCCCCTGCGCCGGGCAGAGGTCTCGGGTGTCATCTTCCCGTGCCGCCTGACCATGCAGTCAGCTGAGATGAAGAACATGGTGAGGGGCTGGGGGGACTAAGAGGATCAGGGCTGGGGGGGAGCCTGTAGTAAACCCTGCTCCTCACAGGTGGTGGAGCTCCTGGAGTGCATCCCGCCCCTGCTCCTCCTCCTCCTCGCCTGCGGCCTGGACCACACGCTCTTCGTCATGCTCAGCATCATCCAGAAGCACTCTTTCGTCCAGTACTCCTACCACAGTGAGCCACCAGCCCCATGGCACTAGGGGGCAACCCCCAGTCCTGCTTGCAGCAAAGCAAGGTGTCCCCACGACACCCTCACGGCCCCCACCACATCCCCCCATCACGCAGGCAGCCACCACTTGGCCGTGCATGTGACGGGGAACTCGCTGATGGCTCAGCTCCTGCGCAGCACCATCGGGGCCCTCAACACCTCCTCTAACACCCTTCTGGAGGCGTCCAACTTTGGTCAGCTCCCCCCAGGGGATGGGACACCCCCTATTAGCTCCACAGCTTGAAACCCAGGGTTCAAGCGCTGCTGCTTTGTCCCCAGTATGCCTGCCAGAGCCCCGGGGCATGACCAGGCAGCAGTACCTGGGCAGCTGCCTGCCCTTCACCTTCCTGGTGCTGCTCTGCCTGGCCCAGGTCTACACGTACCGCCTGCGCCGCGCCATCGCCGCCTACTACTTCCCCAAGGTAAGTGGTGGCCCCAGCCAAGGACACAGCACAACCCAACCAACTCAGCCCTGGTGAGGCCACACCTCGAGTCCTGTGTCCAGTTCTGGGCCCCTCAGTTTAGGAAGGATATTGAGGTGCTGGAGCAGGTCCAGAGAAGAGCAAGGAGGCTGTGAAGGGATCCAGCAGAATTCCTGTGAGGAAGGGCTGAGGGAGCTGGGGGTGTTGAGGCTGGAGAAGAGGAGGCTCAGGGGAGACCTCATCACTCTCTGCAACTCCCTGAAAGGAGGTTGGAGCCAGGGGGGGGTTGGGCTCTTTTCCCAGGCAACTCTCAGCAAGACAAGAGGGCACAAAGGGTCTCAAGTTGTGCCAGGGGAGGTTTAGGTTGGAGATGAGAAAGAATTTCTTTCTGGAGAGGGTGATCAGGCATTGGAATGGGCTGCCCAGGGAAGGAGTGGATTCTCCATGTCTGGAGAGATTTCAAAAGAGCCTGGATGTGGCACTGAGTGGGCTGGGAACCACGGGGGGAGTGGATCAAGGGTTGGAGTTGATGATCTCTGAGGTCCCTTCCAACCCAGCCCATTCCATGATTCTATGATTCTATGAACCTATGAGGCAGTTTTTCGGGAGAGTTTGGCGGCCCCGGTCACCCCGAGGACCCTGCGATACCCACCCGGGCAATTTTTGGGGTGGGCTGGTGGCCCTGCTCAACCTTCACGGTCTTTCAGCGGGAGAAGAAGAGGGTGCTCTACCTCTACAACAAACTGCTGCAGCAGAGGTGCAGCTTCATCCAGCGGCAGCAGAAGCTCATTGCCCGGCGGGCACGGCAGCCCCCAACACTGGTGAGTGGGGTCGGGACCACAGCAGAGGGTTCTCCTGTCCCCCCGTCCCAGGCCTGGTCCCTCTTCTGGGATGTGGAGCCCCACGGAGTCCTCTTCCCACTGCAGGGGGTGTCGGTGCTGGAGTGGTGCTGCCAGCGCTGGCCGTGGTTGCAGCGTTGGAAGCGCCACAACTGCGTGGTGTGTGGGGCCCCCGAGACCCCCCGGTTCCGAATCTGCCCCCTGACCACCTGTGGTGCTCGGTTCTGCGGCCCGTGCTGGAGGGAGGTCGGTGGTGTGTGCCTGGTCTGCAGACCCAGGGACAGTGACCTCTCCGAGAGCAGCAGCGAGGAGGAGGGGGGGTACGCGGCCTGAGGGCCCCCCAATAAAAGTTGTGACCCCTTGTGAAAAGCGTGGAGCCTGGGGGGGTGCTGGAAGGTGAGGGGGGGGGGGTTAAGGCGGGGGGTATGTGGGGGGCTGCATGCGGGGGGGTTATGGGTCGAGGGGAGGTCGAGTGTAGGGGGAGATGCGGGCAGGGGTCTCCACTGCACCGGGATCTGAGGTCAGGAGGCTCCGAGGGGTGGAAGGATGAGGGCGGATGCCCCGCTCGCAGCAGCAGCACGAGCACCGACTCCCGGTTCAGGACAGACGGTTCCACCTCCGGCGTACAGACGGAACCACCCCCGGGGCGCGGCCGCTCTGTTGCCGGGGGCCGGGGGGGGCTGCGGGAGGGACCGGGGGAAGGCGGGGCTGTCCCGGCACGGGGGGCCGGGCAGGAAGTTCCTCCCCCGGGCCGGGCCCGCGGTGCCGGTGCCGGTGCCATGCGCGGCGAGAGCGGCGCCGGGGGCGGCCGCGGCGGGTCAGCTCGGGAACCGCCTGCCCGGGGCCGCCGGGCCCCGCTGGGGCTGCGGGGGGGCGATGGGGCCGCAGGTGATGGTGGCCACCGGGCTACTGTTCGCCACCGGGCTGCTGCTCGCCACCGACAGCGGGACCACCGGGAGCGGCGCAGGTGAGTGGGGACTGGGGGGTCCGTGTTCTCCCCCAGCCGTGGGCATCCGTGTCGCCTCCTCCGGGAACATCGTGCGGGACCGGCAGCGGTCGGGGGGGCTCGTGTGGAGGGTCGGGGGTCGGGCTCGGGGACCTTCTCTTCCCTGGATGCTCCGTGTCCCCCGGGATGCTCCGTGTCACCCCGGAGTCCCCGTCTGTCCGGCTGCGTGACGGGACCGGAGCTCCCAGGGGTGGTGGGGCCGTGAGGAGGGGGGGTTAGGGGAGACCCCCGCCCCTCCAGCACTTCCCGGGCCCCTGGAGAGCGGAGGGGTCCCCGGGAGAGCCTGAGGGGGGGGGAACGAGGTTGGGGCTGCGGGACTCTTGAGTCAGCCGGGCCGGACCTCCCAGCCCCTCCCAGTCCCCGGGCTGGTTGTACTGGGCGGCGGGGCCCGGGGCTGACGCAAGGCCTGGCCGGGGACCCCGGGCAGCCCAGCACGGGGGGGAGGATCGGGCGCCCCCGTCCCTTGCTGCTTTCCCGGGGGCTGCGGCTGGGGGATGCTCGGGGCTTTGCCCTGGGGCACCCCGGGAGCTGCTGGGGTGAGTGTGGGGGCCCCCAGCCCTGCTCCTCATCCTGGACCCCCGCCCTGGCCCTTGAGAGCTGCACGGTGACATGGGTGCTGGTGGGGTCCGGGCTGTGACAAAGCAGTGACAAGTGGCTCTGGGCCCCGTGCAGGTGACAGTTTGTGGCAGAGCCATGTGGGATTGGGACGCTCCTGGTACATCACCCCATGGGTCCTGCAGGACAACAGGACTCTCAGCCTGGCTGAGGCGACGCAGGTAACCCCCCACCTGCACCCCTGGGGGGGTCTCACACCATGCAGGGGCTCATGACAGTGGGGTGGGGGCTGCCTGACCCCTTCCCCGTTCAGGACACCAGGCACCCACGTCCCCTGGCTGCACTTCCCCAGGGATCTGAGCACAGAGAGCTTCTGGGTGCTCCAGGGGCAGTGGGGATGGGGCTCCTTTCCCTCCCCTCCTGATGCTGGAGGCCATGTCTGGGTGGGGGTACCCAGCCTGCACCCCACACTCCTCCTGGCCGGGGCGGAAGGGCCCAGCCCGCCCCATGTTGGGAGTCTCTCCGGCGTTTCCGCCGCGCTACACCAGGCAGGAAGCACAAGGGGTGGCGAACGAGGGGGGGGCCCAGCTCTGTCCGACCCCCCTGTCCCCAGTACAATGAGCCCAGGAGGGAGGGACGTTTCCTGCGGGGGCTGGGGCGGGCAGGGGATCCCTTCCGCACCCTCCCTCCAGGCACACGCCAGGGCCAGACAGGTCCCTTGCCACCCTGCCACCCCTCTGGGGGTCACAGCTGTGTGGAGGGTGTGTGGGGATGGGAGGGGGGCATTCAGGGTTGGGACCCCTGTGGTAGGGGTTCCTCCTGTAACTGGTGCCTGTGGCAGGGGGGGTTCCCCAGCCGGCTGTGGGTCCTGCTGGAGGTGGAGGGGACACAACTGGTGCTGGAGCTGGAGCAAAACTGGTGAGTTAGTGGCTGACTGGGATGAGCAGGGGGGGGTATCCATGAACGGTGCAAGCAGGGTGGGGGTCCCATGAGCCCTGTCTCTATCCATGGTACACAAAGGGGTTGGGGGGATGGGGGTCCTTCTCTCCATCCGTGGTGCACGTGGAGGGTGTGGTCTTTGTTCCCCTTCTCCATCATGGGGCAGGGGTCCCAGGGACCCTGGCTTCATCTGAGCTGCACCCACTGCAGGGTGGGGGGCAGCAGGGTTCCTGTTTTCATCAGGGAGGGATGAGTTGGGGGTCCCTGCTGCAGGGTGACAATGGGGGGTTAGCTGGGGGTCCCTGCTGGGGAGTGACAATGGGGGGTTAGCTGGGGGTCCCTGCTGCAGGGTGACAGTGAGGGGTTAGCTGGGGGTCCCTGCTGTGGGGTGACACGTGCCTCTGGCAGGGAGCTGGTGCAGGGCACCGGGACACTGCTCTATTACCTGCCCAATGGCACACGGGTGACACAGGAGGCCAGCCAGCAGGTAGGGTCCCGGCATGTTGTGTCCCCAAAAGCTGTTCCTGCACCCTGAGAGGTGGGTGGGGGGCAATACCAGGCTGGCTCTTGAGTCTCCCTCTCTGCTGCAGGAGCATTGCTGCTACCAGGGGACAGTGCAGAGCTTCCCTGGCTCCTGGGCCAGTCTCTGTGCCTGCGCTGGACTCAGGTGAGCCCCCAGCCCCAGTGGTCCCCCAGCCCAGCTCCCAGCATCTTGCTGATGCCTCTGCTCTCCTTCCCCAGCGGCCAACTCTGGCTGTCAGAGTCCAGGAGCTACAGGCTGGAGCCAGACACCAGCAGCCCCCTGGGGCACCACATCCTGCACCAGCTTGGGGGGGTCCGGATGGCACCGCGGGCCTGCAGGCAGGACCCCCTGGACCCACCCCGAGCAGCAGATGAGACAAAACCCCAGAGGCCACAGAGGGTAGGTCACCTGCAGGTTTTGCCTCTCTAGACATGGTCTCTTGCCAGGCCCTGACCCAAGAGGGTCCCCCCTGCCCTGCCCTGCCCTGACCCCTCCCCTCCCCAGGGCAAGCGGGCAGCGGAGGAGCAGCGGTTCGTGGAGCTGGTGATGGTTGTGGACCACGCTGCAGTGAGTATTGGGCGGGTGTCCCCAGTGCAGGGGCTGCCCTGCTCCCTCACTAACTCTCCCTGACACCCCTCCCTGCACCCCCAGTTCCAGAATTACCCCACCCTGGACCGTGTCCGCACCCGGACCCTCGAAATCGCCAACCAGGTGGATGTGGTGAGTCCCAGCAGACGTCTGTCCCGTCCCCATGCTTGGCTCAGCTGTGCTGGGGGTCTCTGACCACCCCCTCTGTCTGCCCCCCAGTTCTTCCAGCCACTGGGAGTGCGGGTGGCCCTGCTGGCAGTGGAGGTCTGGAGCGAGGGTGACAGGTTTGCCGTGGGTGGCAGCGCCAAAGCTGTCCTGGAGCGGTTCCTGCGCTGGCGCCAGCAGGACCTGCTGCCCCGCCTGCCCCACGACAATGCTCAGCTCCTCACGTGAGTGGGGGACAGAGGACAGGGGACAACGTGTGCTACTGGCAGCCACCCCCAACCTCCCCTGCTCTCTCCCCAGGGGCACTCACTTTGATGATGTCTCGGTGGGGATGTCAGCTCAAGCCTCCATGTGTTCCCCCGCACGCTCTGGGGGGGTCAGCATGGTTAGTACCCCTCGTGTTGCCCCCCGACTCCCCTGCCACCTGCCTGCCCTGAACCCTCCCTGTCCCTCAGGACCACTCGGTCAGCACCATTGTCATGGCCTCCACCGTGGCCCATCAGCTGGGGCACAACCTGGGCATGCGGCACGATGGCACCGGGCGCTTCTGCCACTGCAGTGACCTCCAGCAGGACCGTGGCTGCATCATGGCATCACCCACGGGGTGAGGGCAGCGAGCAGGACTTGGGGGGGGGGGGACTGGTACCCAGACCCCTCCCCACCTCACCAACCCCTCTTTGGCCCTGCAGGCTGACGCCCGGCTTGAGCTTCAGCAACTGCAGCCAGCAGGACCTGGAGCACAGCCTGCAGCAAGGCCGGGGCTGGTGCCTCTCCAACATCCCTGAGCCTCGGAGCCTGGAGGGGACTCCCAGCTGTGGGAATCGCTTCCTGGAGCGAGGCGAGGGCTGTGACTGCGGCCTCAGCCTGGTACGGGGGGCTGCGGGTGGGCTGGGATCACCCCTGCATCCTCTCCCCAGAGCCTGGGGTTGCCCTGTGCCCATGGCTCTGCCCATGGGATATCCCAGCCCTGCCGTGGGGCTGGCACGGGGGGGGATGCAGGTGCCACCCACTCACCGCAGCCCCCCTGCCCTCAGGAGTGCACCGATCCCTGCTGTAACAGCAGCACCTGCCAGCTGGTTCCTGGGGCTGCCTGTGCCACCGGCGCTGCCTGCTGCCAGGACTGCCAGGTACGTGGGGACGGGCAGCTGGCAGTGCCGGTGCTCCTGCTGCTTCCCGGGGAGTGTTGGTGAAGGGGTCCCTGCTCTCCTGACTCTGTCCCCACACACTCCCTGCAGCTGCGCCCTGCTGGACACCCCTGCCGGGAGCCCCTGGGTGAGTGTGACCTGCCCGAGTTCTGCGATGGGGTCTCACCCCACTGCCCACCCGACACCTTCCTGCAGGACGGGCAGCCCTGCGCTGGCGGGCGGGCGCTCTGCTACAGCGGGGCCTGTGCCACCTACGAGGGACAGTGCCAGCAGCTGCTGGGGCCAGGTATGGCGGGGATGGGCAGGGGGAGGTCGGGGGCTGAGTTGGGGGTGCTGAGGGTCGCTGTGCCCCCCCGCAGGCGCCGGTCCTGTCAACAGCTCCTGCATGGCTGCCCTGAATGCCAACGGGGACAAACGTGGGCACTGCGGGCAGCTCCCCAATGGCTCCTACGTTGCCTGTGCCCAGCAGTGAGTGTCTTGTCCCCCTCACCGTGTCCCCCATGTCATAACCCCCCTGCTCTGTGTCCCCCCACCTGGCTCCTGACCCCTGTGTCCCCGCAGGGATGCTGGCTGTGGGATGCTGCAGTGCCAGCGTGGCGCTGGGGACAGGCCAGAAAGGTCCTGCCAGGGGACCCTTCTGCCTGGGGACGAGGACGTGAGCGATGCCGCTATGGTGCTGCCTGGCACTGCCTGTGGCCCCGGGAAGGTGAGGAGAGGGCACTGGGAGAGGGGCCAGGGGTGAGCTGGTGCTGAGCCCCTGTCCCCTGGCAGGTCTGCTTCCAGCACCGCTGCCAGGACGTCTCCACACTGGGGGACCAGGAGTGCCAGAGCAAGTGCCATGGGCACGGGGTGAGTGCGGTGCTGGGGGAGTGGGTGCTGGGGACCCACCATGGGCTGAGCCGTGGTGTCACCTGCTCAGGTCTGCAACAACCACGGGCACTGCCACTGCCACCGGGGATGGGCCCCCCCGACCTGCCAGAGCCCTGGGGCAGGGGGCAGCCAGGACAGCGGCCCCGCTGCCACCGAGCGAGGTGAGGGCAGGGGGTAGGCGGCTGCTGCCATGCCAAGAATGGGGCTTTGTGTGACCGAGGCTGGCGTGGGTGGCAGCAGGGGGGCTGACACGCTGCTCTCCGCAGGGGGGAGCACCCTGCCCACCGCCCTGGCCCTGAGCACGCTGCTGGGGCTGGCGCTGGCCCTGGGGCTCTGCTGCACCCGCCGCGCCGGCCTGCACAAGCACCTCTGCCAGCTCGGCAAGGGGACATCCTGCCGGTACAGGTAATCAGGGTGGGGGGGCTCCTAGGGGGGGGTGTCACACCCCTCTGTGTGTGCTGCAGTGGGTACCAGAGCTGCCTGGCTGCCCACGGGCACGCACACGCGTGTGGCGGGCAAGCAGGGGGATGGAGGGGGCTGCATGTTCGTTTGCACGCGTGTCCCACGGTGGCTGACCGAGCGGCGTGCGTGCATGTGTGTGTGTCCCCAAGCAGGTGACAATCAGTGTGTGTGTGTGTGTGTGTTTGTGCATCCCGCCCAGGCACAGGGAGCAGCCCCACGCATGTCTCGTCACCCCACACCACCCATGGTTTCTTCCCCCATCACCGCGGGCCCTCTCCCCCCATCACCCTGGTTCCTGCCTCCGTGTCACCGTGGTTCCTCTCCCCGTGTCACCGTGGTTCCTGCTCCTCACTGCCTGCCCCCATAACACCCCCCAGCCCTGGGCTGAGCCCTCCCCCCCCACTCTTTTCCCCACAGCGCTGAGACCCGGGTGCGATTCCTGGGTCCAGAAGCTGCAGCCGGATGGAGCGGGTAACGTCACTGCTGGAGCCTGGGTGTGGGGCTGTCCCTGAGCCATCCTGCTTCGCAAGGCCTCCGGTGCTGTGCTCTTCCCCTGGCAGTACCCGCGGGGTGTGGGGCAGCCCCGGGGTGTGCGGTGTCGAATCCTCCGGTGCCAAGGGGTTCGTTTCACTTCTGGGCTTCTGCTGGTGTTGGTGTGGCTCGAGTCGCCGTGTGGGATTCCCCCGACCGAACCGGGGAGGAAGCAGGGCCTCATCCTGCCTCTCTCCCCCGCAGGATCTCACAGCCGGAGCCTCGGGTGGGCAGCCAGGACCCCCCTGCACGCCCACGACCCCCACAGTGGCGTCGGGCCACGGAGCTGCAGGTCATGGGGAGCAACAAGGTGAGAGCAGGGGGGGCTGGGGATGGGAGTGGTGATGGTGAGGGGGATGCTGTCGCCGTGGTGACAGGCTCCGGTTGCCGTGGTACCAGGGTTTAGTCTGGCATCCCTGGGTACCAGCTCCAAGCCTCCCTCTGGGGGTGCTGAGCATCCCTGCTGGGGCCGTGTGGTTCAGCTCGGTGACACGCCGGGACAGGAGCAGCCTGGCACAGCCCCGGCTCACACTTGGCACTCAGCTACACCACTCAGGGCCACAGCGCCCATCCGAGCTGCTCGGGGTGTGGGGGGGGGGTCTCAGCTTGGCGGTGGGAGGGGGGTCTCAGCATGCTGCACGGCTTGCCCTCTGCAGGGGCTGCATGGCGCCTGCCCCCTCTCCCTCTCTCCGCAGCCAGCCCGGCCCGATCCGCCTTCCCGGCCTCTCCCGCCGGACCCTCCACCCAAGGTAACGCCTGGGCTGGGGTGGGGGTCCCGGGCTGCACCTCCTCGGGCCGCCGGCCCCCCCCCTCGCATGCCTGACTGCGCACCAGCACCACCGGCTGGGGCCCCCCAAAACCTCTCCCCTTCACCCCCCTCAGCTGCCGGTCCCCGAGCTGTCCCGCTGTCCCCCAGCTCTCTCACTGTCCCCACTCTCTCTGCCTAGGCCCCCCCTTCGGACAGGCCGCCCCCCCCCACACGCCCGCTGCCCGCGGACCCCCCAGGCTCTCAGGTAATGGCAGCAGCACCGGCGTGTGGGGCAGGCAGGACAGGGGGGGTTCACCCATGCCGGAGTTTTGACACCCCCCCCCCCCTCTTTCCCCTGCAGCCCCCAGGTCTGGCCAAGCCCCCCCCACCACAGAGGCCGCTGCCCTTGGACCCCCCGGGACCTTCGCTCCCCCCTGGTCACCCTTATGTCACCGTGATCCCCTCCAGGTGAGTTCTGGGGGAGGGTGGGGGGGCTGCAAGGGGTCGTGGTGGAATGTTTAGGGGTAACGGGGGGCAAAGAGCAGGGTGCAGGCAAAGGGGGGGACACACAGAGCTGAGGGGCTGTGGGTGCCAGGTTGGGGCAGGGGGCACGATGCTAATGGGGGGGGGGGTGTTATAAATGACCAAGACTCGATACCCTGTTAATGGTTTTGTTTAATTAATAAAATTGAAATAAGCAAAACAGCGCTGGGTGCGTGTGAGTGGAGCAGAGACAGAATATTGAGGTTTGGTCATTTTTAACAGGGGGGGTGATGGCAGATTGGGGGTGTCACAGATGGCATATTGGGGGTGCAATGAGATGGGGGGGGTCAGGACCCAACAGGAGGAGGGTGCAGAGACTGAGGGGCTGCAGGATGCCGGGATAGGGGGTTCAGATACAGCCCCATCACTTTGCATCCAGACCCCATCACCACCCCCTTTTCCTCCCCCAGACCGGCCCCCCCGCCACCCATGGGTGCCCCCCCGGAGGCGTGAGCCGCGGGCTGGGACTGCCGCAGCGCTGGAGCCACGGGGACGGCCTCATCCTGGGCCTCGCCGCCCTCTTATCCCCCGCCGACGGCAATAAAGGGGCTGTGAGCTGCCTCCGCGCTGCCTCCGGTGACCCGGGACGGGAGGGGACCGGGGGGGGGGGGGGGAAGCGGGGTCTGCGGTGCTTCCGAACTACAACTCCCAGCAGCACCCGCGCCCACCGGAAGTTCCGCCCCTCCTCTGCCGGAAGCTGTTGGGGTGGTCAGCGCCCTCTGGCGGAGATCGCGGGCAGCGCCCCGAAGGGCACGTGGGCTCGGGCACGTGAGGGGCCACACGCGTGTGCAGGGTCACGTGTGGGTGTGGGGGGGACACACACGTGTGTGCGGGGTCACGCGTGTGCGTGTGAGTGTGCGGCCACACACGTGTGTGCGTGCAAGTCACCCCATGTACAGGGAGAGACGTGTGCGCGAGCTGCCCCGTGGGCAGGGACACACGTGTGTGCAAGGGACACACGCGTGTGCAGGGGACACACGCGTGTGCAGGGGACACACGTATGTGCAAGGACCGGCACCGCCCAACCCCTCGGTCCCGTCGCGCCTGCCCGGTGCCGGTGCTGCCCGGCCGGGCAGCAGCCCGGTTCGGTGCCGACCACGGGGCGGGAGTACTGGGCGGGTACCGGGGATGCCGGATTGGGGCGGGGCTGCCGGTACCGGGGAGGTTCCGGGCGGGGCGGGATTCCCGGTCCATGCCCGGGGTGGCTGGTGCCGGTCCAAGACCTGGTCGGTGTGGGATGCTGGTCCCGGTGCCGATGGATGGCGGAGGTACCGGTCGGTGTAGGGCTGCCGGTCCCGGTGACGATCCCGCCCCCCCAGGCGTTAATGGCACTCGGGGAACTTGCCGGTGCCGGTGTCGGAGCCGGTCCCGCCCCCTAAGCGTTAATGGCACTCGGGGAAGTTACCGGTGCCGGTTTCGGTCCCGGTGCCGGTCCTGCCCCGCAAGGGTTAATGGCACTCGGGGAAGTTGCCGGGCGCGGCGCGGCGCGGATTGGCCCGAAGTTGGCGGGGGCCGGGCCGTGCCGAGCCCCGCCGAGCCACCCGGCCGCCCCCGCCGCCGCCCCGGCCCGGTCCCGCCGCCCCGGCGGAGCGATGCGGCCCGCGCCGCTGCTCGGGCTCCTGCTCTGGGCGCCGCTGCTCTGGGCTCCGCAGCCGGTGCGCGGCCTCCGCCACGGCGTCCACTGGAACGGCAGCAACCCCAGGTACCGCCGCCCGCCCCGCCGCCTTTGTGCGTCCCGGGCCCGCCGAGCCCCGGGCCCCGCCGCCGGGAGGGTCTGGGCGGGGCGGAGCCGGCGGGCACCGAGCCACCGGGCAGCCCTGGTGCCACCGGGCGCTCCCGGGGCATACCGAGCCGGTGAGTACCCCCGGTGGTGCGAACCCCGCGCAGTACCGAGCCACCAGGTGGTACCGAGTCACCGGGCATCCCCCGGTGGTACCGAGACAACACCGGCCGTCTGCGGCAGCACCGAGCCGGTGAGGACCCCGGTGGTGCTGAGCCCCGAGCAGTATCAAGCCACCGGGCACTCCCGGTGGTACCGAGCTGCAGGGTAGTGGTGAGTACCCCTGGGGTGTACCGAGCTACCGGGCACACCCCCCCCGCCCCTCCGCCGTTACCGGGCCGGTGAGTACCCCTAGTGATGCTGAGCCGCATAGTGGTACCAAGACGGTGAGCTCCTCCGGGTGGTACCAAAGCCACCAGGAACCCCCAGGGGCACCGAGCCCCGGGTGACCGTGCCACCGGGCATCCCCAGGCGATACCAAGGTAACGATTCCCCCCGTGGTGCTGAGCCCCGGGCATCCCGGGAGGCACCGAGCCCCGGGCACTACGGAGCCATCAGGCATCCCCTGTGGCACCGAGTCACCAGGCACTGCCGGTGACACCGAGCCCCGGGGCGTGTGAGGCAGGTGAGTACCCCCAGGTGACACTGAGCTCCGGGTGGCACCGAGCCGGTGGGCAGCCCAGTGGCACTCTGTCCCCGGTGGCACCGTGCCGCAGGTGGCACCGAGCTGGTGGGCAGCCTGGTGGGTGTGTGTCCCTGGTGGCACCGAGCTGGTGTGTAGCCCGCTGGCACTGGGGGTCCCTGGTGGCATCAACCCAGTGGTGGTGCCAAATCCCTGGTGGCACCAACCTGCCCCCTGCCCTGCCACACTTGCTGGACTTGGGGCTGGGGGGGCAACGCCGGGCTGCCTGCAGCCCGTGGGCACCAAACCTGGGGTCACCCTGGGGGGCATCAAGCTCGTGGGTGGCACTGCCAGGCCCTCGGGTCCCCATGGTGATGTCCCCGCTGGTGGTGGCTGTGGGGCACAGCCCCTGCCCGGCCCGAGGTGCTGCCCCCGGGCTCTGTCCCCACCGCTGGGCCGGTGGCCGGCCCCATCCCCCCACCGGCCTCCTCCATTTTAGGCATTTTCCAGCTCGGGGCTGGAACCCACCGCCCGGGAATGCGTCGGGAATGGGGGTTTGATCCCACCGCAGGGTCCCGCAGCCCCCGGCCCTGCCCGGCCTCGTCCCGGCCAACGTCGTTCGTCTCTGAGCCCTGGGGTCCCCGCTCCCCTCCACCGGGACCCCCAGCCCAGATGGGGAGCGCCGGGTTCCGCGATGGAGGCACCGGGAACCGGGCCTGGGGTGGGCAGGGCTGGTGACTGCACCGGGGCAGAGGCGGGGGCTGGAGATGGACGGGGTCCCCCCTCACCCCCCTCCCCGCTGGGCCGGGGTCCCTGTGCCAGCTTGGCAACCCCTTCCCCTCCGCGGCGCTGCCAGGGGGGGCTCTGCCCGGGCGGGATGCGGTCGGGAGGGGTCTGAGGGACTCTGGCTCACCGGGTGTGCAGGGGCAAGTGTGTGCACACACATGATTGTGCACACCTGTGTGTATGCTGCATGTGCACAATGAGAGTGCGTGCACATACATGTGTGTGCACACGAATGTGTATGCACAGAGTGTGTGTGCGTGCACAGAGGGTGTGTGCACGTTTATGCGTGCATGCAGAGGGCGTGTGCACACGTATGTGTGTGTTTGTGTGTGCACACAGAGGGTGTGTGCACATTTGTGTGCGTGTGCACGTGTTTGTGTCTCTGCCTGCAGAGGTGGCTGCTCCCCCCTGGCCTGGCTGGGCCCCCTCCCCTGCCTGCCCGGCTGGCAGAGCCCCCTGACCCCTGGCCCAGCAGCCGTGCAGACCCCTGCCGGGGTGTCAGTGCTGATCAGCTCTGGGGGCGGTGAGGCGGGTGCCGGAGCCGGGGGGCTTTGTGCTCCCCCTGCCCGCAGCTCTCCGGCACATTCAGCTCCAGTGGCCTGCGGCTAATCTGAGCTGATGCCTGGTTGTGTGGCACAGCCGGGTGTCCGGCGGCCGTTTTGGCCAACGCCGGGCCACCCGCTCTGCCTGGGCGGGAGGGACGGTGGGACCCCCGTCATCCACTCCCCGGCTTGCCCTGCCCGGCAGGTTCCTGCAGGACGATTACTCCATCGAGGTGGCCATCAATGACTACCTGGACATCTACTGCCCACACTACGAGGGGGCTGTGCCCGCCGGGCGGGCAGAGACCTTCACGCTCTTCATGGTGGACCGGGAGGGGTACCGAGGCTGCTACGAGACCCCCGGTGCCTTCAAGCGCTGGGAGTGCAACCGGCCCTGGGCACCCTTTGGGCCCGTCCGATTCTCCGAGAAGATCCAGCGCTTCACTCCCTTCTCGCTGGGCTTCGAGTTCCAGCCCGGGGAGACCTACTACTACATCTGTGAGTGGCTGGGGGGGCAGCGGGAGGGGTGGGAGTAACGGGGGTCTGGGTGCAACTGGGATTGGGGGGGGACAGAGGGGGATTGGTGTGCAACATCAGTTTGGGTACAACAGGGATTGTGGGGGGCAGAAGGGATCGGGGTGCACCAGGTGTCTGGGTGCAGGGGGGGTTTGGGGGAGCAGTGGGAGGGGTGGGGGCACTGAGGGTCTGGTGCAGCTGGGATTGGGGAGGCAGAGGGGTTTGGGGATGCACCAGGGGTCTGGGTGCAGTTGGGATTGGGGTGCAGCGGGGATTGGGGTGAACAGGGAGATCAGGATGCCCCTGGAGGTCAGGATGTAATCAGAGTTGGGGTGCGTGGGAGAGTCAGGGTGCTGCGGGGTGGGGGTTTGAGGTTTTTGGTGCCCAGTGGGTGTTGTTGGGGTGTCCCAGAGAGGGGGTGCCCCGGGGGCTCTGAATGCCTCAGAGTAGAGGCTGGGGGGGGGTAGGAGTGCCTGGGGTCAGGGTCTGGGGGTGCCCTGGGGAGTGCACGAGGGCATCTGGATGCCTTCGGGGTGCCGAGGTGGGGGATGCCTGGTGGTCGGGGTGGGTGTGTCCGGGTGGGGGTGCGGGGGGTGCCGCCACCCCTCCCGCCAGCAGGGGGCATCCCAGGCCCGGCCCTGGCCCCGCCGTCTCGGGGTCCGGTAGCGATCCCGAGGGTCCGGTCGCGATCCCGGGGGCGCCGCTGATGTGTCCCCTCTGCCCAGCTGTTCCCACCCCCGAGAGCACCGGGCGCTGCCTGAAGCTGCGGGTCTCTGTCTGCTGCAGAGGCACCAGTGAGTCCGGCTGCGGGGGGTGACTGCACCCCAAAAGTCTGGGGCTCTCCCTCCCCTGCTGGGTCCCTGCTAGGGGAGTACTGGTTTGCACTGGGGCCTTGGGGGGACACCGTGTCCCCCAGGGAGCAAATCCCTGACACCGTTGGTGTTTCTTTCAGCTCCAGAGCCGGTGACAGAGGTTCCCAACTCGCAGCCCCATGGGCGTGGGGGGCCAGAGGGTGAGTGTGGGATGGGCAGGGGGGGCCAGGATCTGGCAGGGGGGGCCAGAATCTGGCAAGGGGTTGGGGCACAGCTCGCCCTGATTCCCTCCTTCTGCCCTGGCAGATGCGGTGCCTGCCCGAGGCATCACAGCCCCTCTGCAGCCCTGTGCCCCGTGCCTGGTGCTTGTGCTCCTCACCCTGCTCTGGATCTGACCCTCGGCACCGCCCGGGGTGGGGGGAACAGGCTCCGCTGCCTCCCCACCTGCTCCCACACTTCCTCCACTGCCACCCCCTCCCATGGGGCAGCCCCAGGTCAGAACTCACCCACCGGACCTCCACATAGCCAAGCTGGGGCCAAGAGCTTGGGGCTGGAAGGTGAGGGGGCTCTGGGGCGGTGGGTGCACCCGGGGGGGGCTGTTTTCCCCCTTGTATCCCCTAAGTGGGTTCTCTCCTTCCCAGGGACCTGGCTCCCCACCGGCGTCACTGCACACCGGCCCCGGGGCTGGGCTCCCCGTAGCTCAGCGGGCACCCTCTCTGTCCCGGGGCCGTCACCTCATCTCGTGCCTTCCTCCATGATGGACTCCCTGCCCCAGGGGACCCCGGGGGACACCCAGGCCCTGGAGCAGGGCCCCTCCGCTGCCTTGTCCTCCGGCGAGGACACACCGATCTGTCTTCTGGGAAGACGCTCTCCCCCATGTGCCCTCACCTTCTCCGTGTGCCGTCACCGGCCCTGCCGTTTGGTTTTAATCCCTGGTAGTGACTGAGCCGAGCAATACAGTGTTTGCAAGATCACTGTGCAGCCCCTACCCCTCTATCCCCTCGCGCTGCCCCTGGGCCCTTCCTGCCTGCACCCACCCACCCTGAGTCCCTGTCCCCACAGGGGTGATGCTGGGGTGTGGGGTGGTGTTTGTGGGGGGGGTGGGGGGTGTCCCTGCACTTCTCCCCAGAAGCTGTAAGGCCACCAGGGGTTTAATTGCAGTGATTTGATATTGAGACATTGGCTCATGTCACAGGGAGAGCTTTAATTACAGCCAAACTGCCTTCAATTAGCGCCTGGCAGTGAGACCCAGAGCCGGCCACAGGCGCCAAGGGGCGAGGGGGTGCTGGGGTTGGGGGGTCCCTCACCCAGAGTCCCCAGACAGGCACCCAGGTCCCTCTGCTGCCCTTGGTCTGCCCGTCGGGCTGTGCTCCTCTGTCCGTCTATCTGTCTGCTGCACATGGACACGATGTGAAGCGGGGTGGGGTGTGCACATTTGGGGTGTCCCCATCTCCCCCTCCACACCCAGGTGGCTGCAGGGGACAATCTTGTGACACAGCTGGGTGACAGCTCCCCAGTCACTCGAGGCTCTGGCAGCACCTCCTGTCCCCCTGCCTCGTGGGTGCAGCCCCCCGGCTCCTCTGCCCTCCTCGAGGGTCCCAGCTGGGGCTCAGCTCCCCCTGGGGCCCCCCGGTGGCCGGGCCCCCCCAGCCCCCTCCCCGCGCAGGCGTTGCCGCAGTGGTGCTGGGCACGTCAGACAGGTTTTATGGCTTCTCGGAGAAACTGCTTGGCAGGAGGCAGAGCAAAAGCATCGACCGCGCCACTCCCCTCCCCCCCGAGCCGCTGCCTGCCCTTCCCCCACCGCAGCCCACACCCCATCCTCGCAGGAGCACCCCAACCCCGTGGTGGGCAATGCCCCCTGGCCCCACTGCGGGACCCACCATGGTGCCCAGGATGTGGGGGGCACCCACTAGGGGACCCCTCCCTACCCGTGTGGTGATACCGGGGAGACCGTGCTTTGTGGGAGCCCCCCAGGTGGCGGTGACACCGTCTGGGAGGGGGCACCGTACCCAAAGGACCCTCCTGGGGATGTTGGGAGCAACCATGCCCCGAGGAACCCCCATGTGGGGGAGGCTGGGTGAGGGCCTCCCCCAAAGGACTCCCCAGGTGGGGTTGTCAGGGGTGATGGTGCCAAGTGTGGGAATTCCACGGGGCTGCGTCCTGCGGGATCCCCCGTGCGGAGACCTTTGGAGAGCTGCACCCCTCTCACCCCCCCAACCCCTCACCCCCACCCCCCAGGTGAGGCCATGGGGTCCCCGTCAGGGGGCTGGGGGGTGGGTGCCGTCTCCGGGAGCAGCGGGGCCCTGTCCTTGAGCCGGGGGTTGCTTGGTATGCGGGAGCGGCTGCCGCCTTCCAATCCCATCGCCTCCCAATGAGCAATGCCATCAATAACAGCTAATTGATGGCGCGGCCGCTCCAAATCAGATTCCCCATCCCCTGAATCGAATTGATGGCTCCGTGCCCCGCAGCCAGCCGCGGCAGAAATTCAATCTATTAAAGGAATCGGCTCCATTAGCCCGTCCCTTCTGTCTCGCAATCTCCCCCCTACCCAGCTGCCAAGCAACCCTCTCCTTCAGCTCCCCGCTGCCAGCCCGGACCCCCGAGTCTTCTTTGGGATGATGGGTGTGGGGGGTGCTCGGGTGGCCTTCAGCTGGGGAGGGGTTGGCTGGGGAGGGGTGGGAGTTAAAAGCTTGGGAATTGGGAAGGCAAAAAATGTATCGCCGGGAAGAGAAAATGGTGGGAAATGGTAAGAGGGGGATGATGAGGGGGATAAAGAGGCAATGGGCTGTGGCAGCATGGCAGGAGGTGATGGAACCATAGCCAGACTCTGCCTAAACTCTGTGCCCAGCTCGTGGCCAGGATGGGGACCACGGGTGCATCACAGCACCAGGATGAGCTTGGGTGGGAGCTCGTGATGCTCCCAGCACCGTGGAAAGAAGTTCCTGGCACTGGGTGCTCCAGAGGCTGTGCTGCCTGCAGTCCCTCCACCCCAGGACACCCCTCACCATGGGGTCAGGCACTGTGGCAATCCCAGGACACACAGGATGGGATCTGGGGCCCAGTGTACGCCCCCCCAAGAGGACTGGAATTGGGGAGCACACCCCCTCCCCCCCCCCCCCCCCAGCACGGTGGGGCCCATTCCTATCCATCTCCCATGGGCGCAGGGCTGCGGCTGCAGCCCCCACCCGAGAGCTGCCAAGAGCATCTTGGAGATGGGAAATGGCTCCGTGTCACCATGGAAACGGGGCCACCGGCTCACCATGCCGAGGGGACATGCCGAGCTGAGGGGACACGTGTGCTGAGCCTCGAGGAGCAGAGCCCCGGGCGAGCTGGGCACAGGGGTGATGCAGCGGGCACTGCCCGTGGGCTCCCAGCACCCTGGGGCCAAACCATGGAGCTCAGCACCCACCCCAGGTCCTGCTCCCCCATCACCTGGCAGCCACCGAGCAATGTGCACCTACCAAAACACCCAGGGGATGGGCTGGAGAGGGACCTAAAGCCTGGCACTAGTACCAGGCACCACCACGGTGTGCGTGTGCCAGGGCTGGCACATCCCAGGCAACAGCCAATCCCCCCGGAGCAGGGGGTGGCAGCGGGATGCGGGCACTGCGGGGTTGGGGACCTGGGGCTGTGGGCACAGGCAGTGTGGCTTCAGGCTGTGCTGGGGTGTCTGTCAGTCCTGCCTGCATCCCTCTGTCCCCATGGTTGCTGGGATGTTGGCAGCATTTTGGCAGGGTTGCCCCTACCCTGCTGGATAATAATCCTGCTGTGCCAGAGCTGGGATGGGCTCTTTGCCTCCCTGGCATGATTTAGTTGCCTGGCTCTGCTGGTGCTGCCTGTACCTGTTGCTCAGTGAGGGCCTATGGTGCCATCCCAGGGTCCCCAAATCCTCTGGAACAAGGCTGGTGGCCCAAGAGAGCCCCAGGCAGCATCCTGGGATCTGCCTCACGGCACATAGGCAGGGTGCAGGCAGGGCTCCTGCCTGGGTCCTCTTGGCCCTGGTTGGATTTAGATGGATCTGGGTCTGTCCCAGGGCTCCAGGGCTGGCACCAGCATGAGGAGAGCAGAGCCACAGCTGAGAGGCTGATCAGGAAGGGAATGGGTGGGTGCAAACCCCCCCAGCATTACCCCGGGGCTGCCCTGGCATGGGTGCTGCTAGGGGTCAGCAGTGGGTGCCAGGGGTGGGATGGATGGGATGTGTCTGGCTGGGAGGATGCTGGGGGGGATGGAGGAGCACCCAGCACCCAGGTGAGTTCCCGGGGGCTGCAGGACAAGGGGGGCCAGCACGGGGGGGTCCCTCCTCTGTGGGCAACCTCCTGGGTCCCTGCTAGCCCCAGCCTGGGGACAGGGACAGGGGCCCCCCAACCCATCCCAGACAGAATGACCAGGCACCCACTGCCAGGCTGTGGGGACAATGCACCAGCCCATGGTCCTCTGCCACCCTCTGGGCTGGGTGCCAGTGGCAGGGGGACACCCCATTACCACCAGCACCCCTGGGTGGTGTCACAACCACCACTTGCTCTGTCCCCCCCTTCAGGCACCCATACCCCAGCCCTGTGGCTGGCAGCAGTGTTGGAGAGGCTGCAGCTTGTGTAAGGACCCCCCCTGTTTTCAGGGGGTCCCCACTGGGTTGCTGTGGCTCCCCCCATGCCCCTGCCCCCCCTCTCCAGCCTTTCAGGAGCGATGCATTATTAAAACTGCCCCACACCATCACTCGTGGCCGGCGTGACGGCAGGCACAGCAGCAAAACCTGATGAATATTTCAGGCCCTGATATCTCCCATGCCTGCGTGCTCCATCCTGAGCCCCCCTGCTGTCCACCCCCAAGCCCCCCCATTTCCCCTCCCCCGTTTATTACCTGCTTGTCTTCCCTTCTGCCCAATGCCAAGAGCGTTGCCACCAGGCGAATGTCCCCAGGAGGGCTCCCATGTCCCCTGACACCCCTGTGCCCAACCCCTCTTTGGCTCCCAGGGCATGTAGTTCCCCTGTCACTGTCACCTGAAGGGTCAAGGCAGGAGCACGGGGACAACCTGGGATTGTTGGACCTGTCACCATCACCCCCAGCCTGCCACCCTCCCGTGTCACCCCCTTCTGCTTCTGCCAGGGGACCAGGTCCCAGCAGCAGTAGATGCTGATTGTGATGGGACCCAAGCGTGGTGGCAGCAGGGTGTTGAAGCCCCCTGCCACCCCCCCATCAGATTCATGTCACTGAGGCACCAGTAATGGGGGGCGGAGAGATCTGCCACTGGGCCTTGAAGGGGGCTGGAGGGGCTCTGGGGCTGCTGCCACCCAGCACCATGGGTGCCAGGTCCTACCTGCCAGCATGGGCCAGGTCCCCAAAGATGCTCCAGGTCCCTCTGGATCCTCCTCTGCCAACTTCACTGCCTCCAGGGAGCCCAAACACCCCAGAGCACCCCAGTGAGGATAAGTCCCAGGCACAAGTCCCTAAGGGTGCCGGGGGGTGTGATGTCCCTGTGCTCACAGGGTGCTCAGGTGCTCCTGTGGTGCTGGGGGCTCAGCTCAGGGCAATGATGGTTCCCAGTGGCCCAGACACACGTGTCACTAGCCTTGTGCTCGCTTTTCCACTGCTGCTGCTGCACGACTCATTCTGACAGGTGCTGGGGGGGCAGTGGGCTGTAACCCCCCCCCCCAGGATGGTGCTGGTCACCATGCAGGGGTCACTGGTGTGACACAGCCGGGATGAGCAGAGCAGGGAAGAGCCCAGTGGAGAGCTGAGCGCTGGAGCTGGTGGCTGCAGACCCAGCTCCGTGTCCTTGTCCCTTCCCTGGGGAGCTGTGGCCACTGCACCGCAGCAGGGCCGGGTGCCAGCCCCCCCGTGCTCGCTCTGCCCATGCCCACCGCTCCCTCCTGGCACGGTTCTTGCCCTCCGGCACATCCTCACCACTGCCATGGGGGAGCTGGGGCCAGTGAGGCCAGGATGGCTGTGGCAGATGATCTTGGAGTGATCTTGAGGCCGGGAGGGAGCTGTGCCACGCGGGAGAGAGCGGAGGAGCCGGCTGAGTCACCCGGTGCAGCTGCTGACTCAGGCCTCCCAGCCAGGTAGCCCCCACCATCAGCACATGAGCCACAGCCTGTAGCCTGTAGCCAAGGGGCCAGCTAGGACTCCCGGCCCGGCACCTGCAGTGCCACAGGATGGTCCGAGGTGAGGGTGACGTTTGCCCAGTGACTCACAGCGTGGTGACCTCCATCACCCATCAGTGGCACAGCCAGGAGGAGCTGGCTGCCATCACCTCTGGGTGCTGGCACCCCCAGGGTTTGGCACGGGGAAGCGCATTGGAGCCACGCATCCGGCACGCTGGCACCCAGGGCAGGGACCCTGTGTCTTCCTCCAGGCAGCGGGCACAGCCCCAGGGCCGGGAGCCATCCCGGGAGCCACGCACGGCTTCATCCGGCAGCTCCACGGGGAAGCTGATTCCCTCCGACAGCCGCACTCGGTGCCACCACCGCCGGCAGCCGTGGCCGTGGCTGTGACCGGGCTGCTGGCGGCCAGCGCCGTGTGTGCAATTAACCCTCCTCTGGGATCAAGCTCCGCATCAATTAACTCAAGCCTCTGAGGTGCTAATTAACGGATCACCCCCATGTCGATTGGTGGAGTGGTGCTCACCTCCAGCCCCCTCCTCTCCAAGCATGAGGCTGTTCTGGGCTTGCTGGGGAGGCGGTCCGGTGGCCAGTGCCACCACCGACACCACCCCGGATCTACCATCAGCCCCAGGAGATCCCATGGGATCCTTCCAGGGCTGCCAGATCCTCCCTCTCCCCGGGCGTGGGGGGGTCAGCACCCTGCACCCTCACCAGCGCGGCGCTCGCCAAGACGCTGACGCGGCGCGACCATCCGTGAGGCCTTCATTCAAATTTAAAGACCAACGTGGGGATGAAAGAAGGAAAAGGGCAACGTGGAGCCAGGAGGCCACGAGCCCACGGGCAAGCAGCAAGTGGCAAACATGCCCCAGATGTGCTGGCCGAAGAGCCAAAAATTGCACAGCAAAAAGCTGCGAGGAAAAGCAGGCAGAGCCGGTGACCACTCGGCTCCTTGCAGACATGCCAGCACCGCTGGCTACCTGCTGCCTGATCTGCTTGCCATAGCCCCATGGCCCTGGCCACCTGCTCCGTGTGTCATTAGCATGTTCTTGCCGTGTCTGGTTGGAGCTGTGCCAGCACCCGGCTCCTCCCGGCAGGTCGGGAGCCCTGAGCTCAGCGCGTTCGGGGCCCTGTAGGTGTGGCTGGTGAATATTTCATGCCCGCGTTCGCTGAGCCCTTTCTTGGTTACACTCTTGCCTCCTCCCTGCACTCTCGCCATGTTTATTTATTTAATGAATTATTTATCGGCTCCCCCTCTCGCTCGGCTGGGCGCTGCCCCCCCCCCTTCCCCTCCCTGCTTCTCCCCCCCCTCCCCAAGCCCAAGCCCAAGCCCAAGCCCGCCGCGATGATTTATTGAATGCTGGCTCTGCTCTGCGGTTGCGACATGCTGTCACAGGAAGCCATGGTTAAATATTAACCAGAGCGGGCAGAGCAGGTCCCCTGCCCTGCCAGGACCCCTGAGCCCGTTCTCTCCAGCCACAGTGGCCACCGTGACTGGTGGTCATGGTTGCCCGCTCCAGGCAGCAGTCTGGGGGCTTCGCTCCCCCCATGCTCTGGAGCAGAAACTTGCTGGGTGTCAGCGTGATGGGGACAGGGTGGAGGGGATGAGGGGCACGGGGTAGGGGGTGGGACTGGGGCTGCTTAATGGCCCAGCTCAAGGCCTTTTGTGTCCTCCTGAGAGCCAAGCCACCCAGCTACCGTGACCCCGGCTGTCCCCAAATCCTGCTGCGGTCACAACCCAGCCAAACCCCCACTGCCACAGCCGGCCACCCTCTCCAGTCCCAAGGGGTGATGCCTGGTGGGTGCTGGCACCAGCGTGAGGGTGGGTGCCCACCGTGATGCTCGGGGCACGTTTGGCTGCCCAGGTGTCTCCATTCCTGTGGTGCACGGGGGTGCCATGGTGGGGGTCCTCCCTGGAGAGCACGGGTGCCAGCGGGTGCTGGCGGCGGCGTGCGCGTTGCCATGAGCGGGGGGTTTCCATGTGGAGGTGTGTGTTGCCATGGGTTTGCCGTTTCCATGGCGCCAGCGCGGTGCTGCCGGGCCCTGCCAGAGGTGTGCAGCCCCCCGGGATGCTCCAGCACCAGGGTGCACCAGGATGGACCCGCTGCCACCACCACCACCACCCTGTTGCCTGGATGCCCCAGCAGCCCCTCCTGCCCCTGCTTCCCCTCCTTCCCCCTCCCCCCCCCAAGCTCCCCCCTGAGCCTTTTTCCACACATTGTGTTTTCTTCACTTCACTTCTCCAGATGAATAATTAATAAAGGCTTTTTTGGTCCTCCAGACCCTTCCGCCAGTCCCCCTCCCGCTTCCCAGCAGGGCTCTGGTGGGGGCTTGGCCCCCCCAGTGCTGCCGATGCAGGTGGGGCTGTGGCACAGCCCTGCCATGGGCACTGCCAGTACTGGGCTCTGGTCGGGGCTCAACAAGACCCTGGCCACCACCATCCTTGTCCCCCTGGGATGCAGATGTCCAAAGGAATGGTGAGGACCCAGGAAAAGGGAGCAGCTCCAAGGCAGGAGCTCTGGGAAGCTGGGAAATCCTTGGAACCTTGGCACGGAGCAGCAGATGCCCCAAGCCTGGAGCTCTGCTATGGTCACTGGCCTGGAGCCACCGTGCCAAGGTGGTGGGGACACGGAGACACAGGGATGTGTGGACACAGCCACACTCGCCAGTCCAGCTCCCAGCTGGAGCAGCCAGGGCCGGCTCAGCAAGCCCAGCCGCGGTTTCGGTAGCCTCCCGGTTTCGTTCACGAGTTCCTTGGGCTGCCAAATCTCCGGGCGGTTTGTGAATCCGGCGTTGCTGGAGCAGAGGCCGTGGGGCTGGTGGGGAACAGGCACTTGGCTGAGCTCCCGCGTGGGAGCTGACGGGGAAGCTGCGTGTGCCTGTGCTGGTGCAAGCATGCTCGTGTGTGCACACGTGTGCTGGGGCAGGGATCACCTGGCACACAGGAACGCCGGGCGGTGCCTCATGGCAGCTCCGAAGGGGTTTGCCAAGGATGGGTGGCTGGAGTTGGCACCAAGATCAGTCACTTCCCACCAGTCCTGTGCCTACTGCTGTCCCCTGGACACCTCTGCCCCGTGGGCCCTCAGGGGGACACAAAACAGAAGGGTGGGACAAGCAGGGGACCGTCCCTGCGGGTGGGTGCTCAGCCACGTGTGGGCTCCCGTGGCAGGACGGGATGGGCAGAGGAGCCTGGCACTGGGGCTCTGCTCCTCTGGCACCCGGGCTGTCCAGGCACACAGGGCCCTGTGCCGGTGACAAGGGGTTGGGTACCCACCCTGGCACCCATCCTGGTGACGAGGGGCTGGGTGCCCACCTCCTGTGTCCCCAGGGTGGCCAAACCCCTCCACAAACACTGGTGACCTCCACGGTGTTGGCAGCAGCACTGCAAAGCCCCCTGGCCCATTGGACCATGAGCCCCCAGCCACGGCTCTGCCGGTTTTGGGGGCCCTCGGGGGGGCGGTGTCCCCAGCCCCAGCACTCCCACCCAGGGCGACCCCAATGTCGGCGGGACGCGACCCCGATGCCCCCCCACCCGCTGGTCCCGGTGCCGCTGCCAGTGCCGGTGCCAGTGCCGGTGCCGATGCCAGTGCAGGCGGACCCGGGGCGGTGTCGGGAGCGCGCGCGGGGGCGCGGCGGCGTCGGGCGCGCGCGGGGCGGAGCTGGGCGCCGGGGGCGCGGGGCGCGGGCGGCTCCGTGCTCGGTTCTCCGTTCCCCGGGATCGCGGCGGGTTCCGCGGCGGCGGCAGGATGGCTGCTCGGCTGCCCGCGCTCCTGCCCCTGCTCCCGCTGCTGCTGCTGCTGCCGGGCCGGGGACTACCGGGGGCTCTGGGCAACCGGCACGCTGTGCACTGGAACAGCTCCAACCTGCAGTGAGTGCGGGGCGGGGAAGGGGGGGAGGGGGAAGGGGGGGCGGCCGGACAGCCGGTACCGGCATCGGAAGGTGTCCCGGGGCCGAGCGGGGCGGGGGGCGCCGCTGGGAAGGACGCGCCGGGGGCGCGCCGGGGATCGCGCTGAAGGATGCGCGCGGAGGCGGCGGGAGGGGGGGGGTGAAGGCGGCGGGGGGGTCGGAATGGGGAGCGACACCGGTCCGGGGGCGCTCGCGCTCCGGGACCGCGGGACCCCCCGGGGTCGTTGCGCTGCCCCTCCCGACCCTGCGCCCTTCGTCCTGCCCGCGGAGGCGGTGGCTGCTCGGGGAGGCGGGGGGAGGCCGACCCGACCCCACCTGAGGCGTCGGGACCCCGGGGCCGTGCTGCCGGGAGGGGCGCGGACAGCGGCGGGGTCGGGGTTCGGCTACTCCCGGTGTTGGCGCGGGTGGGTCGGTGGCACTGGGAACCGAGACCCCCCCATCTCCCCGACGGCCCTGACGCTCCCCGTAGTGGGCACCGGGGAGCCATGGGAAGGGCACGGCCGCTCCCCTCCCCGGTGCGGATGGTCAGGGAGGGGGTGCCGCTGCGCCGCTCCCGCCGCCAGACCCCCCCTCTCCGACCGTCTGGGAGCGGGAGCAGCGCGGCGGCGGGGGGGTCCGACGGGTGCCCACCCCCTCCTCCCGCTCCAGCGGGCAGCGGTGCCATTCCCGGGGCAGTGGCCGGGGGCTCCCGACGGGGCTGCGGGGGCGATGGGGGGGATGGTGAGCGTGGCTGTGGGAATTGCTCTCGCGGGGAGCGAAGCCACCGGCGCCTGGAGGGGGGGGGGGGTGTTGGTCATGGGCCCGCCGCACCTTCTTCACGCCCTGGCTGGGGCGGGGGGGTGCTGTGCTCTGCCCTTACCCACCCAGGGCTGCACAGCGTGTGCGCACCCACCGCTGGGGATGGCACGGCCACGCCTGAGGGACCCGAGCATCACGCAGGTTTTGGGTGGCAGTGGGTGCAGCCAGGCTGGGGCTCTCCCGAAACCGGGGGCTGAGGGTCTGCGGGGTCCCTGGACCCCTCCCCCCCTCCGCCAAAACCCGGGGTGCTCAGCCTGCTGCCATCACCAGTCTCCCTTTCCTTCACCAGCGCGAGTGCTCAGGGGTGTGGCGAGAGCATTCGCCCAGCTGGAGCATCCCCGGTACCCATCGGTGTTGGGGCTTCCCCCCCCAACCCTGTTGCCCCTTTGTGTGAGGAGGGGGCGTCGTCCAGTGCATCCCATCCCCTCCCACTGCAATTGTGTCTCCAGGCGGAAACCTGGGCCCCATAAATCGTGCGTGTGCGTGACACGCCGAGGCGCAGCACAATGGTGAGGACCTGGGCTCCCATGTCCCCCCTCCCACGCCCCATCATCCCCCCCACCAGACCCTGCTCTGCCAACTGGACCTCTCCATCCTCATCCTTACGCCGTGACATTGCCACCACCTCGGCCCTCCTCGTACCCCCCCTCCACGCAGCTCCCCACCTCGTGGCCCACAGACAGTGACGTGACCCCAGTGGGACAGAGGGGGTGCTGAGTGCCATGGTGGGGGTGCTGCGGCCAACCCCCCCCACCTGCTGCACACAGGGCTCTGGCACAGCTGCCAGCGTCCGGCTCAGGGCACGGGTGGCGCGGTGGGGGCGGCTGCGGCAGAGACGTGTCCCAGGGACTCCGGAGCTCTGATATTTATTGTTAGGCAGTGCGGCAGCTCGGCCGCAATTACAGCCGCGCGGCAAAGTGTCTGGATTAGATAAATTATGGGGGGAATTAGGCTCCCTGGGCTGCAGCCTGCGAATCCCAGCAACCCCGCTGCAATCAGAGCAATAAACAAGCCCGGCGCGGCCCCGCGGGGCTCTCGGCAGAGCGGGGGGGATGCCGGCAGGCTCAGCTGCAGGGCCCCCCCCCTCGGGGGCTGCGCCAGACACCCCAGAAATTTATTGCATGTCCCACCGCCTTGCCCTGGGCACACTTGCACCTCCACTGGGCTGCCCCACGGAGCTCACCTGCAGCCCCCGGGGGTCTGGTGGGGTCTTGGGGAGTGGGGCTGAGAGTGGCTCAGCCCCCTTGGGCGTGTGGTCGTGCTCCTCTGGTCCCCTGGACACTGAGGGCCTGTGCTGAGGGGCTGGGAGGGCCACCAAGCAGGGTGGGTGTGGGTGGCCGATGGCAGGGCCCAGGGGAGGCATGAAACAACCTCTGGCAGGTTGTTGGTCCGGCTGCACTTTCCACCTGTCCATCCATCTCCACAGGTGGCAGCCAGTGAGACCCAGGGGATCAGGGTGGTCCTTGGTCTCCATTCCCAAGTCCTTCTGGGAACAGGCACGGTGGCATGGGACAAAAGTGCGAGGTGGCCACGACCCAGCCAGCACTGGCAGTGAGGGGAGGCTGCACCTCTGGGGTGTCTCCCCCAGAGTGGGAGAGTTCTGTCAGGTCCTGCTGTGTGGGATGGCACCTCCTTGCTAGGTGTCCTGGGTGTCAAGGTGAGGACAATAGTTTGTCCCTTTGCACTGCCACAGGTATGGCCAAGCTCCCCTTGGCACTGCTGCAACCCCCTGACCCCCCCTGAGCGAGTTGGGGTGAGCTTCTGGCTCCAGCATGGGGGCTGAGGGTGCTGGTGCCCATGGCCTCAGGGCATGGGGTGCTGTGGGGGGGTGGCTGTGAGCTGGGGACATGCAGGGCCCTGGTGCCCAGGAAGGTGGATGGGAGCCCACCTGTGCACAGGGAGGGCCCAGCATTGCTGTGGCCCCCCCAGCACTGCCACCACCTTCACCTTTTCAAGGCAGCTTTTATCCAGCTAACTTGATGCTCCAGGGGGCAGGAGCTCTGGAGAGCCCCTGCACGGAGCTTCCTCTCCCAGGGGAGAGGAGATGCATCCTTGCTATGCACCCACTGGGGTGTCCTGGGCTCCTGTGTATTCTACAAGACCCCAACTCTGGGGATGCACTCAGGCAGGTGCCTCCACCCCATCTGCCGGGTTCCGTGGAGCTGGTGGTGGTGGCAGCAGGAGGGACCCCCTCGCCCTTGTCCTGGGGGTCTCCAGCAGCGGTTGCTGTGGGGCGTGGGGCAAGTGTGTGTGGCAGTTCCCAGCCTCAACGTGGGGTGTGTCATGCTGTGGGACTGGAGGTGGGGAAGGTAGTGATTAACTCTCGGTGGTTAATTACTCAGCCCCAGCGCGTCCCTGGGTAGCCCGAGGAGCTCCTCCACCCCCCACCCCATGGCTGTGACTGCCAGGCTGGGCTGCCTGGGGCACAGAGACCCCAGCTGCCCGTGGGTGCTGGTGGCAGTGCTGGCGTGTGCTGGGGGTGCTGTGTCCCTGGAGTCACCACACCGGTGGCACTGAGCCCTGGCAGCACAGCCAGGCTTCTCCTGGGAGAAGCGGCCACGGTGCTGGGGTGCGGGGGCTCACGCCGGGTGCAGCAGGGCCAGGGCCACCCCTTCCTGCCCAGGCTGGTAATTGAGTCACTGGTTGCAGATTGATGCTTTAATTAAAACCCAATTAGAAAACTCATTGATCTTGTTAGCAAGGCGGGAAGGTACCGGCTTTAGCGAGGATTAAGGGGATCGCATGGCTGCCAGTAGGGACAGGGGGAGGGAGGGGGAACCTGTGGAGCAGCGCTGGGGGTCTGGTGGTGCTCAGGATGGGCTGTGCCCCGTGGCACCCCTGTCCCTTCACAACCACGTCCCCCGGGAGCAGCCCTGTTTCCCCAGAAGCCCCAATCCCCCAGGTGGGGTGGTGGTCCCGGAGATGCTGTTTTCCAGCGGTGCCTCTCACCCTGGCACCTCGTGGCTGCGCCAGGAGAGTGGGGGGAGGCCAGGAGGGGGAGGCCGTGCCGTGGCGTCGTGCCACCCTTGCGCGTGGGCCGCGGTGCGGGCACTGTCTGCCGCGCCAGCGTGCGTGTGTGCGGCTGTCTGGGCACCATGACTGTGCCGCGCTGCCTGCCTGGAGGGCTGGTATGGGGTGTGTGTGGGGGGGGGGGGACCGCACTGAGCTCTGTCCCCCTCCCCGGGGGTTGGGCGGTGGGCACGGCTGAGTGGCCTGTCCATCCCTTCACCCGTCGGGGTGGATGGGGCGGCCATCGATGCCCCTCTGGCTGTCGTGCGGGGTGAGTGGGAGGGGACCGTGTCAATCGATGGCGCTTATTTGTTCCCCGGCTGATCGATGGGCCCCGGCTGTGCCGAAAGGGCGAAGCTGCCGGAGCCGAACAAAGGGCCCGGTTGGGCTTGGGGGGAGGGGGCCTAGCGCCCAGTGCTGGGGGCACCACACCCTCACCCTCATCATGGGACATCCCACATTTCTCCCATCCTCACCGCTATCACCTCCACCGTGGGGCGCTGAGCCCGGCACGGATCACCTGCCGCAGCTGGGGGGCCCGGGCAGGGGTCTGGTCCCCCCGTGACGCTGCCACTGGGGTCGGGGTGTGCTGCAGTGCACCAGACACTGCCGAGCAGAGCCCGAATGAGTGTGCGGCACCCAGCCTGGATTTATCATCCATGGCAGCAGATGGGAGCGGAGCGGCCGCCTGGCTCATACCAGTGGCTGCAGCTTGCCAGGTAGCCGGGATCCCGCCGGTGCGGGGCCGGTGGGAGCGGGGCCCAGACGGTGCTCGGGACGGTCCTGCCGGGGGACATCCATCTGGGCAGTGCCGAGAGGCTGCCGGGAGGTACGGCTGCTGCCTTCCAAAGCCCTGCTCTAAAAACCCAGTCGTGCAGAAGTGATGCTGCTGCCCGTTCTGCTCCCGCGCTTAACCCTTCGGGCACTGCCAGAACCCGCCTTAACCCCTTCCCCCTGTCCCGGTGCCCCAGGCGGCCGAGGGGTCTGTCCTGACCCAGGTCGCTGAGGCTTCTTGACAACCGCGGGGACTGGCAGGGACCAGGGAGCCTCTGCCCACTCTGTGGTGGGTTTTGGGGGGATAGGAGGCGGAGGTCCTTGTTCAGGGTGTCTGTGCTCATCCTCCTGCCTGAAAGCAGGGGCTGGAGGCTTCTTGGGGGTTCTTCCTGCCTCAGGCTGCCGGACGGTTCCACAAGCAGAGCTCAGGATGCCCCGGCCGTGCCGGAATTCAGGGACATGCTAGAGGGGAGGGGGGGATGTGGAGCTGCTTTGTGGGACTGGGGTCAGGGTGCAGGATCTGGGCACAGCAGGGACACAGCATCGTGGCCGAAACGGGTGCCAGTCTCATGGCGGTGTCCCAGGCCACAGTGGCCCCGTTTTGGACCGGTTCCCAGCCTGGCAGGGCGATGTCGGTGGAACTCACCTTCTCGAGTCCCCAGCGTTGCAGTGCTGGTGTGTGTGCCAGCCCAGGGGGGGGACCTTGGTGCCTCAGGAGGCATCGCTCGTTAGCGAGGTGTTTATCAGGAGTCACGCTTCTTAATGAGAGCTCCAGCACGGGGTCCCGAGGGTTTACATCTGCCTCAGCGCCGGGTGCCACAGGGGTTTCAGCTCCCCAGGACGGGGGTTCCCCAGCACGGCAGGAGATGGAGCTGAGCAGAGGGATGAGGGGTTGATCCTGGTTCCTCCATCCCTGGCTCCCCAGGCTTTGCTCCAGCCCCGCAGTGGGGCAGTTGTTTCGGGGCACGCTGGCGTCCCAGCCCTGCGTCCCGTGTGCAGTTAATTGCAATTTTCTCCTCGGGGCCATTTCTTTAATAACAAGCCTTTTTCTGGCCCCCTCCCCTTCCCACCACATCAAAGGGGGAAGATGAAAGGTCCCAGCACCCTGCGGAGCAAGGGTGGCTGCCTCAGCACCTTGGCTTGCCCGGTGGGTGTCAGGCTGGGCCGGCGAATAGCGGCTGCGCAGCGAGGGAGGTGCTGCTGCGTGGGGCTGCACCACAGGTGATGAAGCCCGGTTCACCCCTCCCCTCCCCGGCACCTGGTGCTGGCAGCAGCTCGGGTTCCCCTTTCTTGGTTGGCAGTGTGGCTTTTTAGTTCTCTGTGGGGTGCTGCATGCCACGGGCTTCCAGGGCTCCCCAGAACTGCGACGCACCGCAGCCGCCCGTGCCAGATCCCAGGGGAGGTGGGCGAGGGGAACCCCCTGACCCACAACATCACCGGGTGTAGGGGTCATGGTACGGGGGTCACCACCTCTGCAGCAGAGCAAGGTCCGGCCGGGGTCCGGTGCTGCAGCGGCTGTTGGTGCAGAGCCAGAGCCGGCTCCTCATTAATTGGCAGGAGCAGCAGGGTCAGCGCGGCGGCAAGGATTACCGCGGCCAGGATTTCCATTGGGCACGGATTAGGAGCCAGTGGAGCCTCTCCCGAGTGGATCTGAGGGGATTGCTGCTCCTAATCAATGTAAATGAGGCTCCCCCAGGGCCACCCTTTACAGCATTAACGAACTAACGGGATTAGCAGGAGCAGGGTGAGAAATCCTCTCCCTGAGCCACGGCGCGTGGCAGAGCTGGGGCTGTGGTGGGGCCACCGTGGTGGGTCGGCTCCAAAGCTGCCAGAACTGGGGAGCTGCCAGGGCTGTGTTGGAAGAACCAGGGGCTGCATCACTGCAGGGTCACCTGTGCCTTCAGGACCCTCTCTGGCTGCATCTCTCTGTCCCACTGTGCCTGTCACCTCCCTGAGGCTGCCGGCACGTTCCCAGGAGTGCTGTTCATGCACCTGTAGGCATCCCACCTGCACACATGGCACCTACAGCACCCATCTATGGCAGCATCCCTCCTGTCACATCACCGAGACAGTGTCATCTCACTGTGGGTCCGTGGGGTGGGGCTGAGGCTGTTCCAGGCTCACAGAACCACAGGATGGGTTGGGCTGGACCTTTAAAGCTCTTTCAGTTCCACCCCCTTGCCATGGACAGGGACACCTCCTACCAGCTCAGGCTGCTCCAAGCCCCATCCAGTGGGGCTTCCCCATTGCAGCCTTCTCTTCTCCAGGCTGAACCACCACAGATCACCCAGCCTGGCTCCAGAGCAAAGCTGCTCCAGCCCTCCCAGCATTTCCAGGGCCTCCTCTGAACTGTCTGAGAGAGTTGGGGTTGTTTGGGTTGTTCATCTTGGAGAAGAGAAGGTTCTGGTGTGCTGGGGGGGCTCCAGATCGAGGCTGAGCAGAGAGATACCACCACCCCCTGAGGTCCTTGCAGTAGGAGCCTCCTGTTCTACACCCTCCCGGCCCCTTCCAAGGAGGGAGTCAGCGTTTGAGAAGGCACAGGGGACGTCTCTGATCCCCTCGTCCCCTCCCCTTTCCCTTGCAGTCTGCGGCGGGAGGGCTACACGGTGCAGGTGAACGTCAACGACTACCTGGACATCTACTGCCCTCACTATAACGCCTCGGTGCCGGAGCACCGGCTGGAGCAGTACGTGCTCTACATGGTGAACGCAGAGGGCTACCGCACCTGCAACACCAGCCAGGGCTTCAAGCGCTGGGAGTGCAACCGGCCCCACGCACCCCACAGCCCCATCAAGTTCTCGGAGAAGTTCCAGCGCTACAGCGCCTTCTCGCTGGGCTACGAGTTCCGCGCAGGGCAGGAGTACTACTACATCTGTACGTGGGGTAGCCAGGCGGGACTCCTCCCTCCCTAATCCCTCCCTCCCCAAACCCTCCCTTCCCCCTGCCCTTCCTCCCTTCTTCCCTCCCTCTCTCCCTTCCTCCTTCCCTCCCTCTCTCCCTCCCTCCCAGCCCCGGCTGGGTCCCCCTGGAGCCTCCCCTAGGCGTGGGTACCCTGACCTCAGGCATGGGGAGGGGGGATGGAAGGGGAGAGTATGGGTTGGGGGTGCAGTGTAGGGGGTCGTGATGCAAGGGTGAGATGAGGGTGTGGGGAAAGATGAGGGTGGAGGGGTAGGATGGGGATGGAGGATCAAGATTCAGGGATGCTGATGGAGTATTGGGGTGCTGGAGGGGTTCTAATGCGGGATAGGGATTCTGGGGGTGTGCGGATGCAGGATTAGGGCTCGGGGTGCAGGACAAAGGTGCTGCTGCATCCCCCCAGCCCAGAGCACAGCCCCAGCTAGGACTGGACCCCAACATGCCCAGGGGCCACTGAGCTTTTGGGTGCGTGGGGCTCGGATCACCCCCTCCAAAGCCCCCTCCCTAACCCACTCTTGCCTTGCAGCCACACCGATGCACAACCACCGCCGGGCCTGCCTCAAGATGAAGGTGTTCGTGTGCTGTGCCTCCAGTAAGTCCCCCCTGTGCCCTCCCCAGGGGCTGCGGGCAAGCGGGGGGGGCGGCGTGGCCTCTGGCGGGTCCCCCATCCCTCCCAGCTCCCCCGTCCTTCCAGGGTGCCCCATTCCTCCTACTTCCCCCATCCCTCCTGGGTCCCTCTAGGGTGCCTCAGCCCACCCAGGGGGGGCTGCAGCACAAGGCAGACAGGGAGCATGACCACCCCCTCCCCCACTCCCTGTCCCCTCTCTCCCTCTTGCAGCGTCGCACTCCGGGGAGAAGCTGGCGCCCACCCTGCCCCAGTTCACCCTGCGGCCCGAGGTGAAGATCGAGGACCTGGGTGAGTCGGGCAGAGCCCCCCCACCCCTCACCCCCCTTCCCCCGGCCCTACAGCGCCGCGTCCCCCCCCGCCACCGCCCATGAGGCAGCCCCAGCCACGGGGTGGGGGGTTCGGGGTTATCCCACACCCCCCCCCTCACCCTTTTGTTCTCTTCCCCACAGAAAACTTCAACCCAGACATGCCGAAGTTGGAGAAGAGCATCAGTGGCACCAGCCCCAAGCGGGAACACTTGCCCTTGGCCGTGGCCGCCGCGCTCTTCCTCATGACCCTGCTGGCCTCCTAGCTCCCAGCACCGGCGGGGACCCGGCCAGCGCGGCTGCGTCAAGCGGGAACCCCCCGACCTGCCCCCCCTTTGTGAGAGCCAGCGGGGTCCCACCCTGGGACCACCCGTCCCCTCCACATCGTCACCTCCCTGCCCGGAGAGCCGATTCCATCCTGGCTGGGACTTGCCTCCCACCCCACTGATGGCTGCAGCCACCTCTGCAGGGACACGGCTCGGACACCGTCCTGCCCACGTCCCACCCCGGGGCTGGGTGGCAGCGCTGGACTGGAGAGCAGCCCGGTGAGGGCAGGGACCCCCCCAGGGCCGGCAGCCTGTACATACCCATCTAGAGATCTATACATACTGTACAGAGAGCGACTATATAGAAATATCTATACTGTACCATAGGCGGCGGTGCCAGCCCTGGGCTGGCCTGTACATAGTCGAACGTGTTGGATTTTCCTCGTCTTCTGTGAAGACCCGACCTATGCAAACGCACAGACACTTTTTGGGGAAAAAAAAAAACAAACCAGAAACAAAACAACAAAATGAAAAGCAAAACGACAACAGCAGCGACAACAAGAAGAACAACAACAAAAAAAACTCGACCTTTTTTTCAAGTGCTTTGGCTGGTGATTTTCATATTCTGCTCTTAGTCTATAAAAAAAAACAACAACAAAAAAAACAATAAAAGGATAGAAAAACCAGCCCTGTCATGGTGGCATAGCAGCACTCCTGCTTGGCTGTGGGTCAGCCCTGTTCTCTGGCACGGTGGGGTCTGGTGAGGGCAGCGAGTACCCAGTGCTGACCCTCACCATGCCACCTGCCTCACCGGGCACGATGCCTGCAGCCATGGGCTCGGCATTGGGGTCCCCCTGAGCACCACCTCTGCTCCCCACTGACCCCGGGCTCCAGCACAGAGCACCCGTGGGACGGTGCAGTGTGGGGGGCAGCCAGTGCCCACAGGTAAGGGCAGTGCAGGGCCACGGGCAGAACCCTCAGTGCCTGGGGTCCCTGGGGGGGTGGTGGCTGCAGCACCCCAGGCAGGAGCAGGTAGAGGGGAGACATTCCCCCTGCTTGCCAGCTGCACGGGGCCGTCACCCCGGTGTGCCCCGAGGCCCTCCGGGAATCCCTGCGTCTCCCCCACCAGCACGTCTGGCTCTGCCGGGCATGCCAGCTCCTGCCGGCGTCGGGGGGACCTGGCACACACCTGTCTGCACCGCGGCTCTGACAGGATGGGGGGGATGCCCTCATCTGTCCAGACCAGAGCATACGTGGGATGAGTGGGCTGTGCTGCTGCAGATGGGATCACACCTCGGGCGTGTTGCTACGGAGGAGCTGGATGCCCCTAGCCCCACAGCCAGCACCCCACAGCCCCACGGGTGCGCGGGAGCAGCCCTGGGGGTCCTGACGCTTCACCCAGAGGGGGTTCAGTGCCCCAAGGTGGGGGGGGACAGCTGCCCTCCTCATGAGGAAGCACGGGAGCAGGGGAGGGGCTGCAGCCCCCCTCTCAGTGGGAGTGATGTGCTGTAGATGTGGCCTCGGTCAGGGGGTCCCCCCGGGCTGTCATGGCGGCGCGGTCGCTCTCCCCCCACCCCGGCAGCGGCTGGGCGGTGGCTCGGCGGCGTCCCGCCGGCCTGGGCTTGTCCCGGTGCGGGAAGAGCCGGCGAACCCGTCAGACGGGTCCTGAGCTCTCCCGGCAGGCGCTGGGCCCACCGCGCCCCCCCCCACCCCCCCGTTCTCCCGAAGACCTGGCCCGATGTGGGGCCAGAGACCCTGCCCTGGACCCTCACCCCTGCGGTGCCGCCCTGCCCCCTGGGCTGCGTGCCAAGGGTGCCATCCCCGAGGGTCGCATCGTCCCAGACACGGGGTGGGGGTGGCCTGGTCACAGCCCCCGCCATGGTGCGTGGCTGTGCCGGTGGCACGTAGCCAGGGGGCCTGGGGAGCCTCCTCCTGCTGCTGGCCTCGGCCTTGGCACCATTCCCTGGCAAGCGGGTGGCATCCCTGCCAGCCCGGTGGGGACCGGCCACCCAGCCCTGCGCTGCTCCGTGCCCTGGGGCAAGGCAGAGTGTGGCACGCCAGGGGCAGCCAGAACCAGCCCAGACTCCTGGGATGCCGGTACGGGGAATCCTCAAGTGCTGCTGCACCCCAAGGCGGGGGGGAACCCTTGTTGGGATTGGGGTTCAGGTGTCCCCTGGGTGTTGGGGGTGTTCCACGGGTAGGCGCTGGGTGTGGGGCGGGACTGGTTGTGTGACACGAGGCTTTGCAGTGCCCCACAGCAGCACCCGTCCTCCACGGGCAGGGATGGGTGCATCCCATGCCCCAGCCAAACGTGTGAGGGCCCGGTGGGGACAGCCTGGGGACGTGGCTCTGCCCAGGCCATGTGCAGCTTGGTGCTGGGCCGTGCCTACCTGCCAGGCAGCACGCAGCCGGCACCGCGTGTCACCGTGGCCTTCGCTCCCGACCGTGGACTTCATGGTCCTCGTCCTCCCCCTGGACAGTGACGTCAGCTCAGGTTGGGGCTGGGGTGCACCTGGGTGTCCCCAGCTGAGAAAACATAAATAGCTGTCACGAGCTCAGAGGCCTCTGCCCGGCCCCACCTGCTCTGTGCCGCTCTGCCACGAGTGTTTACGGTGTGAAATGGCTTCACCTTTGCTCTGTGAACCACAGCCAGAGCCCTGCCTGTGTGGGCAACGAGTGCATCCCAAAGTCACCTGGGGTTGTCCCCAGCCCCACACGCACCAGGTGGCGTGGCTATGGCTGTGACCACACACGCTGTCACTGCTGGACCCCCAGTGCTCCCGCGCCACCACAATGGTCACCCTGTCCCTGCCACTGCAAAGTCCTCACCATCAAAGCCCTGGGTGATCCAGCATGAGGAGGTCACCCTCCATCCCCAGCTTGTCCCTGGCGTTGTCCCCAGCAGGGTCCATGTGATTGTGGTTCTGCCCCAGGCCAACCATCACTGCTGGCACTGCCTTTTTGCTGTGGACCAGGCAGGGCAGTGATGCTGGGACCAGGCCAGGTCCCCGTGACCCCAGTCCCAGCCCTGCCCTTGAGTACTGGTGGCCCTACCCCAGGCCTGGGGGCTGGAGGAACTCCTTGGCCAATGGTGCTGAGTACCACCTGCCATTCCCATGGCAACCAAAGCAGTGTGGTACTCTGGGAGGCTTATCACCCCCAGGGCTTGTACCATCCCTGCTGGGGGTGGGCAACCTGAGTGGCTGGCCTTTGCCAGAGCCTGCACAACCCCACATCACTACTCCCTGCCTCAGTTTCACAGCACAGGCCATAATGGGGGCAGTACCAGGGTGATGCCAGGACCCTGGGGAAGGAAGCTGCAGTGCTGACCCTCTCCCACCTGTGCCTGTCCCTGTGGCACGTGTGTGCCACGCTTGGGCTCTCCGATCCCAACGGGCCGAGGCCCTGGGGGGGTTCCCAGGAGGTTCCCTGGTACAAGCCAGAGCAGCACTGGCTTGGGGAGCAGGAGGCCTCGCACAGTCATTACGGCGCTGGGGATGATGTCAGACCTGGCTGCAACAAGGGAGGATGAAAGGGAAGGAGCAGGTCCCTCTCCCGTGGGAGCCAAGGGTGGGGAGAGAGGCCAGGAGGTTGGGAGGACACCCAGGAAATGAAGGAAGGATGTGGGGCACCAGCCCCACGGCTTGGGCCTCGAGGGATCTTCGGGTTGCTGGAGCCAGCGGTGGCTCTCTGGTTACCACCGCGGTGCCGGCGCCTGGCCCAGGCCCCCCCAGAGTGCCAGGGGAGTGCTCCTCGCACGGCTGCCGCGGCGGGCATGCAACATTACCCACAATCAATGGATCATTATGGAATAAACAAGAGGAAAAGTTGTTTTGCAAATGCGGCTGAGTTATCGCTTCACAACACGGCGGCGGTGAAAGCATCTCCCTGCCGAGCTTAACAGGGATGGATCGGTGCTGGGGGCAGATGGAAGCCAAGAGCCACGCTCCCCGCCAGCAACGCGTCCCCAGCCCCCTGCCCTGCTCTGGGGAAGGGGGGGGGCTCGGAGGAGATGGCACAATATGGAGCAAACAAAGAGCAGGGGGGAAAGCGGGGTGGGGGGCACATGGGGTCATTCCAGTGCTGAAGAGACGCCCTGGAGAGCAAGAGGCAGCTGATAAAGGAATGGGAGGATGAGGTGGTGGGGGCTGGCCCTGCCATCCCCAGCCCCCCTCCTGCTCCCGGGCACCTTCTCGGCAGCTGCTGCAGCCCCCCAGCTCCCGCTCGTCCAGGAGCTCCCCCCGTATCTCTGTTCTTCCCACGATCAGGGCTCGGGAGGAGGACAGCTCTGCAGGGTTGCCCTCCCACCCTTGGACCCTTTCCCCCGATGGTTCACACCCCCTCCCGTGGAGAACACCCCATCACTCCCCCACCTTCCCCTGCCTCAGCGTGGGGGGAACCCCCCGTGCCACGCACACACACGGGACCACGGCTGGGGTGCTACGGGGTTTGTCCCCGTCGGTGGGGCGGGGGTGGGGGTGGGAGGTCTGCCCGGTGCCGCCGGTACGCTGGGCCGAGCACCCCCCCTTTCGCTGCCCGTGTTGTTGTTGTGTCTCGGCTCCGGTGCGCGGGGCGGGGCGGGGGGCGGGCGGGGCGGTGGTGGGGCCGTACTTAAGGCAGGGGCCGGGCGCGGTCCCCCCCCCAGCGGTGCGCGCCCCACGGAGCGCATGGAGCGGCGGTGGGAGCCCCTGGCCCTGCTGGGGCTGGCCCTGTGCTGGGCGGCCGCGGCCGAGCGACACACGGTTTTCTGGAACAGCTCCAACCCCCGGTGAGTGCCGCCCCCTCTTCGGGCACCCCCCCCTTACCCCCCAGCACCGGTTGCCCCGAGGGCGCGGACGCCGCCGCTCCCCGGCGGCCTTTGTCCGGGGACGGAGGCTCCGTGGGGCTTGGGGGAGGGGGGGGGCTGGAGACGAGGCTGGGCAGGGGGGGGTGAGATCGGTGTTTAACGAGGACCGGCGCTGGGGGGGAGTAACCCCGACGGGGCAGTTGAGGAGGGGTGGGGGGCGGGGGGGGTGGTGCGGTGCTGTGCGGTGGGGCCGGTGCTGAGTCCCGGTGGGGCTGTCCCGGGGCTCGGCGCGGCCAGTCCAGGTGCGGACTAGGAAGGGGGAGCTGGGGGGGGGGCCTTTCCGTTCCCAGGGCTGAGCAGGAGCGGGGCCTCTTCCTTCCCCGCGGGGGTGGCCAGGCGCCAGCCCCGGCGCCGGGGCAGAGGGAAAGCTGTTGACAAACACGGGGCTGGCCTCGGCCCCGCCGCCCGGGCAGGATATGCGGAGGGAGAGACCTGACCGGGACCGACCCCCCCTTACACCCTGAATGTGACTGGGAACCGGCCTCCGGGGCAGGTCGGGGCGGGAGGGGGGGACTCCATCTCAAGCATCAGCCGCCCAGGCTGTAGGGGTCCCCTCCAGGGGCATGACTCGACTGCTTGTAGGGGTGCCACCCCCCTGAGGCTTTAGAGCTGCCCCCTGACTAGGTACCAGCCCTTTGAGATTTTAGGATTGCCCTCCCCGGATATCAGCTCCTGAGATTTTAGGAGTTCCCCTTCTAGATACCAGCCCCCTGAAGTTGTAGGAGTGTTCCCCCCTGGATACCAGCCCCCTGAAGGTTTAGGAGGGCCCCACACTAGGCAGCAGCCCCTCAGGCTGTAGGGCTGTCCCCCAGCCCCAAGCCATGAGCCCCTGGCTTATAGGGGTGTCCCCTCCGCCTAGGTTTTAGGGTTGCCCCCTCCTCATGCTGTTCCCTCCCCCCCTAGACCCAGGTTGTAGGGCTGTGAGTCCTCCACCCCTCCCAGGGTCCCCAGGGTTTCTTGTGCTGGCTGCCGTGGGTGACCAAGCCTTCCCGAGGCCACCACAGCCACCGCAGGGTGGGGACCCCACCGAGGCCCCCGGCCAGCCGCCAGTCCGTCCCCCCTCTCCCCCCCCCCCGGGTGAGGTGTGGGGATCAGCAAGCGCTGGAGCCAGGCCGGCTGCCCCACGGGCGAGAGCTGCCGACGCCTCTTGGCACGGGCAGGGTGCGCGTCCTGGCGGGTCCCCTCCCTGCTCCCCGGCTGCTGCGGCCACGAGAAGCCCTGGGAAGGAGAGGGGGGGCAGTCCCGGAGGGGGTGGGGAGTCTCAGGAGGGTTAGAGTGGGGCTTTTCATCTCAAAAGCAACCTGGGTGCTGTATGTAGGGAGGTTGCTGCGTCTCAGGCTCCCAGGAGCTGCTGCGGGCAGGAGGTGGCTGTCCCTGAGCCTCATTCATCAGTGGGGGGGGGGGAAGCTGGGGTGCAGGGGAAGAGGGGGGGGGCATGGCACACACCCTCAAATACCTCTGCCTATGGGAGCTGATCCCCTTCCTCTCCCAGGTTCCTGTGGAGTGACTACACGGTGGAGGTGCGTCTCAATGACTACCTGGACATCATCTGCCCGCACTACGAGGAGGGGAGCGTGGACCCCAGCGCCATGGAGCGCTACACCCTCTACCTGGTGGAACTCGAGGAGTTCCAGGCCTGCAAACCCCGCTCCAAGGAGCAGATCCGCTGGGAATGCAACAAACCCAGCGCCCTGCACGGCCCCGAGAAGTTCTCGGAGAAGTTCCAGCGCTTCACCCCCTTCACGCTAGGCAAGGAGTTCAAGGAGGGGCACAGCTACTACTACATTTGTGAGTGCTGGGGGGGTCAGGCTTTGGGGGGTTGGGGGTTCGTGCTGCCTCCCCTCCCCTAACCTGCATCCTTTGCAGCCAAGCCTATCCATCACCACGGTGAAGCGTGCCTGAAGCTGAAGGTGACGGTGGCTGGCAAAGGCAGTGAGTATCACCAGGGTCCCCCCGTGCCCCCCCTTTCCCGTCAGTGCCCGGCTCAGCCTTTCCTGAGCTGAGTCATGGCCAGCCTGTGGTCTCTGGCCAGCCCCGGGGTGTGGGTGCATGTGGCTTGGCCAGGAGGGTGCTGGTGGCTGTGTTGGGGAGGTTTGTCCCTCCTGTAGAACTGGGGTGGGGGCGTGGGGCTGGGGGGCTGCACTTCAACCCCCCCTGACCCTGTGTTTGCCCTCTGCAGCTTTGGCACCGCCTGTCCCTGCCTCCACCCAGAAGGGGAGGATCCAGGCAGGTAGGTCGGTGGCTGTGGATGGGGCTGGGTGGCCTTGGGGCTGGTGGGAGGGACATCTGGGGACACCAGGGAGCATCCCCTGGGGGGGGGGGGTGACATGCTGCCAGCTGGGGGTGCTGAGGACTTCTCTCTCCCTGCAGATGACGCGGCAGCACACGTGCTTAGGAGCGTGGGGCAGAACTCAGCCATGCGGGGCAGCAGCCCCTTCACCTTCGTCAGCCTCCTCCTCCCCCTTCTGGTGCCACAGGGGCTGTGACCACCCTGCCGTGCCTGGACAGAGCCAGCTGGGATGCTCGGGACCCCCGTGAACTTCATGGGACTGCCTGCCCGCCCCCCCCCAACGCACGTCTGGGCGAGGAAAGGATTTGTCAGTATTACAGGGCTGGAGGACCCAAAGCTGAGCTGAGATGCTGGGACCCCAGGGCCGCTCTGCCTCCCCCTGCCTGCACAGGCAGGATGCTCTCAGGAGACGGAGCACGGAGGGGCCGTGAGCCCCGGACTGGAGAGGAGTGGGGGGCTGGCACCCCTAGCCCCGGGGCTGAGCTCGCCCATGGATGCCCAGTGGGGTTTGCTCTGCCGTGGGCTCAGACTGTGACGTGTCCCGCGGGCAGGGATGCGGTGGTGGCCTGGTGGCAGCTGGGTGTCACTGGCAGGGCTGTGGGGTCCTTTGGTGGCGCTGGCTCTGGGAGCCTGGATGTGCTCCAGATGCCTGGCAGCCAGTGGAGTGGGGTTGTGGGAAGCCCCCCGACCCCTTCCCCTATCCTTCACCCCACCCCACAAGGGGGCAGGGAGGGAGATGCCCCCACTATGGACCCCCCCCCCTCTGCCTGGTGCTGGAGGGGAACCCACCCCCTCCAGCAGCACCCTGTGCGGGGCACTTGGCCTGCCCCACTTTGTACAGCTTTGTAGAGCTTTCTAACACCGGAGTTTTTATACGATTGTGTTGAATAAATAACCAAGACCATGCTGAGTACCTGGGTGCGGGGGGTGGGGGGTGGGGAGGAGGCACAAGAGGGGCCGGGCCCTCACCACCCACCTCGGAGCTGGAATTCTCCCAGCCCTGCCTGGCCTTGGAAGGAGGAATGGCCCAGGCCGGGCATTTGTGCTGGTTAATTAATTAATTGGCTGGTGTTTGCACAGGGCTTTGAAGTGGAAAAGTGCCACAGCAGGGCTGGCGCTATCAGTTGTTTTTATCTGGTGACACAAAAGCCCTCCCAGGAGCTGGGGGTGGGTGGGTTTTCTTTCCCCCATCCCCCTTGGTTGAGTTTCCAGGCCCGGGGCAGTGTTCCCGTCGAGGGGGATGGAAAAGAGGGGGCTGAGGTGCGGCCAAAGCCCCCGGGCTGAGTCAGGGGAGATGATGGGACCCAAGATCCCAGTGGGGACCCTGGGGACATGTGGCCCTGAGCATGGGGGAGGGAGGGTCAGGAGGTTTTGAGCCCCCTGAGGTGTTGGGGGAGGGGGGGTCCTGGGCGGTTGGGATCGCAGGGATGTGTGACCCCCGGCAGATGGGAGCAGGGGGTTGGGAAGCCCTGGGGCTGCAGGGGGGGTGACAGCGACGCTGGAATTTGGGGCCCTATGGCCCTGCACTGGTTAATCACCGGGGGGGCGGTCGTGCTCACCCCTAGCTGTGGGGTGGTACCCCACGGGGACGACCCCTGCCCATGGCGGGGGTGCCGGATCTGCTCCGCCAGCGGTGATGGAGCCGCCCGGTGCTCTCCCGGTCCCGCCCCGGTGCTCTCCCGGTCCCGCCCCGGTAGTGCGTCCCGCCCCGCCCCGCTGGCGCTGCCGCCGGTGCCCGGTGCCGCGGCAATGGCCTCGCTGCTCGCCGCCGCCTGCCTGGCCGGATCCCTCGCCATGTTCGGGACCGGCCTGTGAGCCCCGGGCGGGGGCGGCACCGGGAGGAGGCGGAAGGGAGGGGGGGCACCAGCGAATCGGGGGAAGGGCACCGGAGCATTTCAGGGGGGGCCTGGGGGTGCAATGGGGAGGGCACGGGGGGGGCATGATGGGGGGTTTGGGGGAGCGGGGCCAGTTTTGAGGTGCAATGGGGGGGCCCCTAAGGGGTGCACGGGGGTCTATAAGGGGCTGGTGGAGGGGGGTTGGGGGGTGCAGTGGGGTAGCACTGGGTCCAATTCAGGGGGTGCACGGGGGGGGTTGAGGGGTGCAGCATGGCAGGCACCAGGGTTGGTTTGGGGGGGTGACAAAGATGAAGGCAAAGGACAGCAGGAAAAAGGGGTGAGGAGAGTCTGGGGATGCAGGGGGGAGCACTGTGGGTGGGGGGGCTGGAGGAAGGATGGTCACAAGTGCTGGGGGGGCTGGAAGTGTTTCAGGATGCACGTTCTTTGGGGGTGTCTCTGGGCTGCCCCCCAGTACTGTGGGGTCCCCTCCCCAGTTCTATGGTTCTGGACAGCACCCAGCAGGTTGCTCCCTTCCCTAGGTCCGACCTGCACCAGATGTTGACAACCAAGAGTGTGGAGAACATCCAGTTCCTGCCCTTCCTCACCACCGATGTCAAGTACAGCGGGGCCGGGTGCTGAGTGGGGGGGGTCACATGCAAGTGGGGAGGGTGGGGAGGTTTACGTGGCACTGGGGTGCAGCACTGGGGCCATTTCTCCTGCAGCAACCTGAGCTGGCTGGGCTATGGCTGCCTGAAGCAGGACTGGACCCTCATTGCTGTCAACACCATCGGGGCAGCCCTGCAAACCCTCTTCGTCCTGGTCTACCTCTACTACAGCCCTGCCAAGGTGGGGGCTACATCGATGGGGGGGGGGGATCAGGGGGTTCCTTAGCTTGACCACCCCTTCCTCTCTCCTCAGGGCCCTGTGGTGCTGCGGTGCTTGGTGCTCCTGGCCGTGCTGGTGGCTGGTTACAGCTACTTCACCCTCCTGGTTGGGGACACGGGGACACGGCTGGAGCGCTTGGGGCTCTTCTGCAGTGTCTTCACCATCAGCATGTACCTCTCCCCCCTGGCTGACCTGGTGTGTGGGGCTGGGCAGCAGCTGGGGGGGTGTAGAATGGTTGTGGCAGAGGCTGCCCGGCCTGGGACCAACCTGAGAGGCTGAGGGAGCTGGGGGTGTTGAGGCTGGAGAAGAGGAGGCTCAGGGGAGACCTCATCACTCTCTACAACTCCCTGAAAGGAGGTTGGAGCCAGGGGGGGGTTGGGCTCTTTTCCCAGGCAACTCTCAGCAAGACAAGAGGGCAGGGTCTCAAGTTGTGCCAGGGGAGGTTTAGGTTGGAGATTAGAAAGCATTTCTTTCTGGAGAGGGTGATCAGGCATTGGAATGGGCTGCCCAGGGAAGTAGTGGATTCTCCGTGTCTGGAGATATTTCCAAAGAGCCTGGATGTGGCACTGAGTGGGCTGGGAACCACGGGGGGAGTGGATCAAGGGTTGGAGCTAATGATCTCTCAGGTCCCTTCCACCCCAGCCAGTTCCATGATTCTATGACTGCTGCAGGCCAAGATTGTGAAGAACAAGTCAACCCGCTGCCTGTCCTTCCCCCTGACTGTCACCACCTTCCTGGCCTCCACCAGTTGGACACTTTATGGCCTGCAGCTCCGTGACCCTTACATCACGGTGGGTTGGGGTGGCAGCTGAGCTGAGGATGCTCTCCTGTCCCATCACATCCTGTCCCATCTTATGCCACCTCATCCCGTCCCACTTAATCCCATCCCAGCACCCCAATCCTGCCCCGCCCTCCCAATGGGGTTCAGTTGGGTGCCTGGCACCGGGCTGGGCCCTGTCCTGTGTCCTGTGTGTCACACAACAGAGCCTGTGACTTGACTCAATGAGTATTGATTTTAATTAATTAGATGGGATCGGGCCAATAAATCTCCCCCAGGGGGGTGAGTGACAGTGGGGGAGGACAGCAGCAGCAGATCTGTCCCCCCCCATCACCCCATCCTCCCACAGGTCCCCAACGTGCCGGGGATTGTCACCAGTGTCCTGCGGTTCTGGCTTTTCTGGTGGTACCCACGGGGGCAGGACAAGTCCCACCGACCTCTCCATGCCTGAGGGCACCCCCAGAGGAAGGGCACCCCCAAGAGGAAGGAGCTCATGGACCAGTGGAGGAACCTTTGGGTGCCAGCTCCAGCATGAAGTGGCCTCAGGTGCCACCATGGTGCTGCTGTCCCTCTGAGCCACAGGGCCACCCACTCCAGGCAGGATGGGGGCCCCGGGTGGGCACCTCCTGCCTGTGCCACCACCATCCCTCCCTCCAGCGATGGTTGGTATGTGCTCAGTGACACCTTTGGGGGTGCCAGGAGCCCCCCAGCCCCACTCCCTGGGCACCCCTGGCTGGGTCTCCCTGCCCATGGCTCTGCCCCAGCACTGGGGCTGCAGGGCAGCCCTGGGGCTTTTTTTTTTCTTTTTTTTTTAACTCATTTAAGTGCCTTTTAATAAATGAAAGACTTCCTAACGCGTGGCTGTTGTCCTCTCCTTCCTGGTGTGCTGGTTGTGGAGGCCAGGGTGGCTCTTGTCCCCACTTTGTCCCCAGGATAGAGGGGGGGGGGAGGGGGGCTCATCCTAGCAGCCCCCGGGCCACGTTGGGGCCACCGAGGCTGCTGCTGTGCCACCCCCACCCCACCCTGAGCAGCAGTGAGGGGACATTGGTGCCACCAGGGTCTGCCAGCAAAATCCCAATCCAGCAAAATCCTCCCTAAAACTGGCGAGGGAGCGCGCGGGAGATCCCGCGGTACCGACCCGAACCCACCGAGGATCCGGAATGAAGCCATTTGGGTCGAGGCAGCACCAGACGGACAGGGGGGGAACCTTGAGGGTGACAAAAGTCCAGGAGAAGTGCTGGAGCCTCATGAGCTGGGGGGGACACACAGAACCCGCACCCGGACAGCGCGGGAAGAGGACGAGGAGGAAGAGGAGGAAGAGGAGGAGGAGGCGGTGCCGGAGCTGCGGGCAGAGCCCCGGTTCGGTCCCACCTTGCGACGTGGCCTGGGAAAACCCAACAGGGAGCAGCAGGAACGGGGCCAAGAGGAAAACCGGGGAGGTGACAAACTCGAGCCGGGGCTGCAGCAGCCCCTTTGCCCCCTCCCAGTATCGGGGGGGATTTGGGGGGCTTTTCGTGGCCACCCGGAGTTCGGGGCTGCCACACGGGGTAAAAATTCGGCTGCTGAGCAGTCAGGTCCCTCCTGCTGGAGGGGGGGAAGCTGGAGCATCGCCCACGGACACCCCCACCCACGGCAGGCACGGGGCAGGGCAGGGAGACGCTGCCCCAGGGCTGTGAGTAGCCCCTGGCTGGCTGTCAGTAGCCCACAAAGTGCTGGGAGTAGCCTACAGAGGGCTGCAAATAGCCCAGAGAGAGCGTGGAGTAGCCCGTTGAGGGTTGTGAGTAGCCCACTGGGGGCTGAGTGGCCCACAGAGCCCTGTGAGTGGCCCAGAGAGGGCTAATAGCCCACAGAGTCCTGTGAGTGGCCCATAAAGTGCTGTGAGTGGCCCACAGAGTCCTTTGAGTAGTCTACAGAGAGCTAATAGCCCCAAAGAGCCATGAGTAGCCCACAGAGTCCTGTGAGTAGTCTAGAGGGCTAATAGCCCACAGAGCCCTGTGAGTGGCCCACAGAGCCCTGTGAGTAGCCCCCAGAGAGCCATGAGTAGCCCACGGAAGGCTGTGAGTTGCCTGAGGGTCAGCAGAGAGTTGTGAGTGGCCCCTGAATGGCCACGAGTAGCCAAGGGAGGGAAGTGAGTGGCCCGTGGTGGGGGCTGTCCCCATCCCAGGAAGGTTCCACGTCCCCTGATCCGGGGTGCTGCCCCCCCCTGCTCCCAGCTGCCCCCTCTGCCATTGTTGCCGAGGAAAACCAGCTAATTAGTCGCTCCCGCTAATTAGCCCGAGTCCTCCCTCCCGATACCAACTGCTCCTTTCCAGAGCCGATAATTAAAAACAAGAAAGTCCTTGGGATGGTATGTGGAGAAGCAGGGAGGCTGCCAAGAAGACAAGCCCCAGCACACCTCACCACTCCTCCCCGGCACCCCCAGACTTGAGGGGCACCCCCGGATTGAGGGGCACCCCCAGACTGAGGGGCACCCCTCCCCTTCCCCCAGCAGAGCTCAGCGTGGTGCTCCAGCACGTCCCACCCGTGGAAGTGGGGGCTGAGGCAGCAGCTGCAGCCTGGTGCTGGCAGGAGTGGGAGGGAAGAGGCCCCCCCGGCGTGGGCTGAGCCGCCCCAGCAGGCTGGGGGGACCACAGGCTCTGCCACCCGCTCCACCCAGGCAGCTTCTCTCCCTTCCTACCCCCCGAAAGCAGCCGGCGGGGTTGGGGTGAGGCTGCTCCAGCTCCCACCTGACAGTGGGAACCACATCAGAGCAGCCCAGAGCCAGCTCTGCCCAAGCTGCACCCAGCGCCGTGAGGCCCGGGCCTGCCCCTCACCCCCTCTGCTCCCTGGAGCTTCACTTCCAAGAGGGAAAAGTCCGGGAAGGGCAGGGTGGGATCCCCACAACCCACAGAGCTGCTCCCCCTTCTCCTCTACCCCGAGCCCCCCCAGACATCAACCTCAGGCTGGGAAGAAATCACCCATTTCCCACCCACTGGTTGCTCAGACAGCGAGCCCAGGCTGGGGGTTGCCCCATTTTCCCCCCTGTAGCACCGGGGGTCCCCCCAGCAGCCACCACCCCCGTTTCCCCCCGCAGCACCGGGGGTCCCACCAGCAGCCACCACCCCCGTTTCCCCCCGCAGCACCGGGGGTCCCACCAGCAGCCACCACCCCCGTTTAACCCCTGCAGCACCGGGGGTCCCACCAGCAGCCACCACCCCCGTTTAACCCCCGCAGCACCGGGGGTCCCACCAGCACCCACCACCCCCGTTCCCCCCCGCAGCACCGGGGGTCCCGCTGGGAGCCACCACCCCCGTTTCCCCCCCCCCCCCCCGCAGCACCGGGGGTCCCACCAGCAGCCACCACCCCGCAGCTTTATTGGGGTCCAAAGCGGAGGCCTCTCCGCCTCAGGTCAGCCCGGGCCGCTCTGATCTGCTCCTGCAGCTCAGCAGCTGCCTCTTCGCAGTCGTTGAAGGTGGCCAAGCGGTAGCCCACGGTGGCCAGCGAGTAGCAGCCGAAGGCCACCAGGAGGTAGAGGGGCAGGGGCAGCAGAGCCTCCCGGATCGGGCCCGGCAGCTGCCGCCCGGGCACCGTCAGCACCAGAGCGGCCCAGCCCGAGCCCAGCACAGCGAACCCACACAGCCACTGCATCAGCTTGGTCATGACGGCCTGCGGGGAGACGAGAGAACCGTGAGGACCGGACAGAACCGAACCGAACCGCCCCGATACCCCCCCACCACCGGGCAGCTCCCATCCTCCCTCACACCTCTCCGGGTCTTCCTGAACAGACACCGCGTCCTACCCCGCCCCCCCGAGGCAGTCCGGGATCCCCCCCCCCCCCCTCTCTCCCCCCAAGCAGCCGGTACCGGTACCGGTACCGGTACCGCTCCCCGCCCCCACCTGGATGGGTCCCGGACCCAGCGCCCGTTCGCGTCGCGAGATGACGTCACAGCCGCGGCGCGGGGGCCGCTGGGAGTTGTAGTTGCCAACCCTGCAGGAGTCTCCTGACACATGCGCAGAGAGAGGCAGAAAGGCGCCCCCTGCCGGCGGGGCGGGAGGGACCCCCGGGAGAGGTCCGGAGCCGGGGCTGCGGGACGCGCCCGGTTCTGCGGGGTTCTGCCGGGTTCTGCCAGGCTCTGCCGGGGCTGCAGGAAGCATCTGGTTTCCTCCATGTCCGGCCGCGTCGGGTGATGCAGCCCAAGCGTGGGAGCAGCCCCTGCCCGCCCTCCCACGGCCCGGGGGCTGAGCCCTTTCCCACGGGGTGGGGGCAGCCCCGGTACCCGCTGTGGATCTCCCGCCCCGGGGGGGGTGGAGGGCACGGACCCACCTTTGTTCTTCTGCCAAGTGCTGGCAGGCTCGGCTGTACCGACACAGCTGAGTGATGTGTGGGTGACGGGGAGGGGGGGAAATCGCCACCCCCTCTGCCACCACGACCCCTGAAGCCCCCCCAGAGGACCCCCCCCTGGCTGAGCCAAGCCTCTGGGGCACCCAGCACCCATTCCAACCCTCCTGGCTCCCCTGGGACTCTCTTCCCTTGGGGTGATGACACACCGTGAGTTGAGGCAGGGGGCTGCCCCCCAAATCTGAGACCACTGCTGACCCATATTGAACACCCCCCCGATACCGGTGAGACCAAGCACCCCCCCGGTACCGGTGAGACCGAGCACCCACCTCAGGCTGCAGCACAGCCCTGAGAGGTGAGCGGGACTCTGAGGGTGAGGAACCAAACCCCGGGCAGCTGCAGACAAGAAGCTACAAACAAAAGGCTTTATTGGGGGGCTCGGGGGGCTGTGGGGAGGGGGCTGCCGGGTGTCAATTCCTCTTCCTGCCTTTGCCAAGAGCTTTGGCAGGGGCAGTGACAGGAGCTGCGGTCTGGTAGAGGGTGGAGGAGATCTTGTTGATGTAGTAGAGCCCGACCATGGAGAAGATGAGGCTGTGAGGAAAGGCAAAAAGGCTGCTCAGGGGCTGCCCAAGTGCCAGGTTGGGGCTGAGCCCCCCTGCCATTTTGTGGCACAAGCCATGGGGGTCCTGGCAGCAGCCAGAGCAGCCGAATGGCTGCACCAGGACACGTTTTGGACTTACCAGGTGGTGACACAGACTCGGTGGATGAGGCCAGAGGCAAAGAGAGCCAGCAAAAGGCAGGTGAGGACTGTGAGAGGGGGGGAAAAAAACCAGGAGAGCTGAAGGGTGCAGCCCCACTGCCTCGGAACAGCAGAAGTGGGGGGGATCCTCCCTCCCTCGGTCCCACAGGCAGAGCCCAAACGGGGCAGGACCCATCAGAACCGAACCTGCCAGCCCCCATCCCCCCAGCACTTACTCTCCGGGAATATCTTCGCCTGGAAGCCCTTCCCAAAGACCAGATTCTCCAGGTTGTTGAAAGCCTGGGCAGAAGGTTAAGGGCAAAAGGGGGCAAGGCGGATACCCCCGGTCCCGGTCCGGTTCCGGTCCGGTTCCCCAAAGGATACGGTGAGGGAGCAGATGAAGAGCGCGGAGCCGAGCAGCCCGCCCTGGATCGTCAGCCACTCGGTGGAGGCGAGCTGCCGGCTGTACATCTGCATCCCGGCGAACAGCAGCAGCGACAGCAGCGAGGACAACGCCAGCGAGGTCCCGGTACCTACGGCTGCAACCGGAACCGGGACCGGGACCTCAGCACGGATCGGGACACACAGCCCAGTGCTGGGCTCATCCCCGTTACCCATGGTGCCCGCCCCCCCCATCCCATCCCAATCGGTCCCGGTTACTGACGGTACCACCCGGACCGTCCCCGTTACCCACGGTGCCTCCCGTACCAGCCGGTTCCGGTTGCTGACCCGGACGGTCCCCGTTACCATGGTGCCCCCCCCCCTGTCCCATCCGGTCCCCGCACCCCACGGTGTCCCCCCCCCTCCTCGTTCCCAGCCGGTCCCGGTTACCCATGGTGCCCCGCGCTGCCCGGTACCGGTACCGCCGCTCTGCGCACGCGCGGGCCACGGTGTCACCGAGATGGGCGGGGAGGAGGAGGAGGAGGAGGAGGAGGGAGGGAGAGTCGCTGCGCACGCGCCGGCCCCGCCCCGCCCCGCGGGCTCCGCGCTGCGTCGGGCTCAGGCGCCCCCTGGCGGGCGGGCGAGGCGCTGCCAACCCCGCCGGCTCCAGCGCCCCCTGGCGGCGGGGGGGGGGAGGAGCAGCGCGACGCCCCGGGACCCCCCCGAACCTCCTCCCTTCAGCCCCGGTACCGACCACGGGGACCCGCTCGACCCGCCCCGGGTCCATCCCGGGCGCTGCTCTCTGAGCCGCGCTGCCGTCCGCACGGACTCGGGTGGGGGGACGCGGGGGTGCGGCGGGAACCCCCCGGTGCCGCCCCCCCGGTACCGCTACCCCCCACCGCCCCCCCCGCGCCGCCGCCGCCGCCGTCGTCGTCGTCGGGGCGGGTCCCACCGAGCATGCGCGCCGCCGCCCCCCGCCCTCCCCCAGGCTCCGCCGCTCCCTGCAACACACCGGGGCATCCGCGGCCGCCGCTGCTGCCGCCGCGGGAACCGGCGCCGGGAGCGGGCGCGGAGCCATGGCCGAAGGCGAGGACCTGCAGACCTTCACCTCCATCATGGACGCGCTCGTCCGCATCAGCGTGAGCGGCGGCGGGGCGGGGCGGGGGGCACCGGGGGTGGCGGCCGGGTCCGGTCCGGGCTCCCCCAGGGACCGGCGTCGCCATGGCAACGCGGCGGGAGCCGATGGAGGATGCGGGTGGGATGGCGGGGATGCCCTTGAGGGCCCGGCGGGCTGCGGCGAGACCTCGAGCCCGCACCCCGACCCACGGGGCCTGGGGCTGCCGGGAAGGGCCGGTACCAGCACCCCGCACCGTGCCACCTCCGGAACCGGGAGCACCGGGACCTGTCCACACAGCCGTGGGGGGGGGCGCGGTTCGGTCCCCATCCTGGCCCTGATCCCGGTATCCATCTTGGTCCTAATGCTGGTCCCTGTGCTGGTCCTGATCCTGTCCCCGGTGCTGGCTGCAGCTCCAGTCCCCATCCTAATTCCAGCCCTGGTCCTGACCATGCTGCTGCTCCCAAGCCTGATCCTGATCCTGGTCCTGATGGTGGAATTAGACCTGATCCTGGCCCTGATGCTGCTCCTCATCCTGGTCCCCATTCCCGCCCTGATCCTGGACCTCTTTCTGGTCCTAAGCCCGGTCACGGACTTGGTGCTGGTCCTGGCTCTGGTCCCAGTCCCAGTCCTGGCCTGGTGCTGGCCGCAGCTCCAATCCCATCCTGGTTACATCCCTGGTCCCCATTCTACTGCTGTTCCCAGAGCTGCTCCTAATCCTAACCCAGGTGCTGGTCCTCATCCTGGCCCTGGTCCCAGGGCTGACCACAGACTTGGTGCTGGTCCTGGCTCTGGTCCCAGCCCTGGTCTTGCCTCTGCTTCTGCTGCTGCTCCTGAGCCTGATCCCATCCTGTCCCTGGTCCCCAAGCCCTTGTGTTCGTTCCATCCCTGGTCTCAATCCCATCCATCCCCGGATCCTGTCCCATCCCTGGTCCCCATGCTGGTTGGTGACACTCCCTGCTCTCTCCCCAGACCAGCATGAAGAACATGGAGCGGGAGCTGGTCTGCCCGGTCTGCAAGGAGATGTACAAGCAGCCTCTGGCCCTGCCCTGCACCCACAATGTCTGCCACGTCTGTGCCAGCGAGGTGCTGCTGCAGCACGGCTTCCTCTGCTGTGACCCCACTTCTGAGCCCTCCTCACCCGCTGCCACCCCCTCCACCCGCAGCCCCCGCCTGGGACGCCGAGCTGTCCCCAAGCCCGACCGCCTCGACCGCCTCCTGAAGTCAGGTAGGACACCTGAGGGGGACAGGGGGGTGGGTGACCCCCACGGGAGACCGAAACGTTCCGGGGTGCCCGGCCCCTCCTGACGTCCTCCCTGCCTCTCCCTCCCGCAGGCTTCGGCACCTACCCGGGGCGCAAACGGGGCACGGTGCACCCCCAGACCGTCAGCTTCCCCTGCCCGGCCTGCCAGCGGGAGGTGGACCTGGGGGAGCGGGGTCTGGGCAGCCTGTTCCGGAACCTGACCCTGGAGCGGGTGGTGGAACGGTACCGCCAGACCATCAACATCAGCGCTGCCATCATGTGCCAGTTCTGCAAACCCCCGCAGCTGGAGGCCACCAAGGGCTGCACCGAGTGCAAGTCCAGCTTCTGCAACGAGTGCTTCAAGCTCTACCACCCCTGGGGCACCCAGAAAGCCCAACACGAGCCCACACCCCCCACCCTCACCTTCCGCCCCAAGGTACGGCTCCTCCGTTGGGGTCTTCCTTTTTGGGGGGTGCCACGGGGGAAAAGGAAGGGGAGGGGGATCTTTGGAGAGGGTTGGTGTGTGTGGAGACCTGCTGAGCTCCCCTGTGCCCACACAGGGACTGATGTGCCCAGAGCACAAGGAGGAGGTGACTCACTACTGCAAGACCTGCCAGAGGTTGGTGTGCCAGCTCTGCCGCGTGCGGCGCACTCACACCGGCCACAAGATCACCCCGGTGCTCAGTGCCTACCAGGCCCTCAGGGTAAGGGGCAGGGATGGGGGTTTGGTGGGGAGGAATCCAGGACACTGGTGGAGCACTGGGGGCATGGAGGCTGGTGGTGCCTCACTCCACATCCTTGCTGGAGCACCGTGTCCAGCTCTGGGGTCCCCAGTACCAGAAGGACACGGAGGTGTTGGAACTGGTCCAGAAGAGGTGCTGGAGCCAGGAGGAGAGAGTTGGGGGTGTTCAGCCTGGAGAAAAGGCTGCAATGGGGAGACCTTAGAGCACCTTCCAGTGCCTGAAGGGGCTGCAGGAAAGCTGGGGAGGGACTGGGGACAAGGGCCTGGAGGGATGGAACAAGGAGGAAGGGTTTTCAGCTGCAAGAGGGGAAACAGGAGAGATGTGAGGGAGAAATTCTTTGGGGTGAGGGTGCTGAGCCCCTGGCCCAGGTTGCCCCCAGAAGCTGTGGCTGCCCCGTGGCTGGCGGTGTTGAAGATCAGGTTGAATGTGGCTTGGAGCAGCCTGAGATGGTGGGAGTTGTCCCTGCCCATGCAAGGGATGGCACTGGTTGAGCTTTAAGGTCCCATCAAACCCAAACCCTGCCATGATTCCCTGCAGGAGAAGCTGACAAAGAGCCTCACCTACATCCTGAGCAGCCAGGACACAGTGCAGACCCAGATTGCTGAGCTGGAGGAGATGGTGAAGCACACAGAGGTGAGGGCAGAAGGTGTCTGCCTGTCCCTAGGTGGGGGCTGACACGTTCACATGGGTCTCCTCTCCCACCAGGGTGCGTGGCACACTGTCCCCACCATGCCCGGGTCCCCTCTCCCCCAGTGTGACACGCTGACCCTGCCATGCCCGGCAGGTGAATGGCTCGCAGGCCAAGGAGGAGGTGTCACAGCTGATCCAGGGGCTGTGCTCCATGCTGGAGGAGAAACGGGCCACCCTGCTGCAGGCCATTGAGGAGTGCCAGCAGGAGAGGCTGTCCAGCCTGCGCTGCCAGATCCAGGAGCACCAAACCATGCTGGAGAATTCAGGCATGGTGGGCTATGCCCAGGAAGTACTGAAGGAGACCGACCACCCCTGCTTTGTCCAAGCAGCCAAGCAGCTTCACAACAGGTAGGGGCTGTGGGGCTCACAGGCAGGGGGGTCACCTAGGAGGGTCACAGTCCTGCGATGCCTAAAGTGACCACCCTGTGCCACCCTGACCTCCCTGCTCTCCCGTGCTGCAGGATGCTCAGGGCCACCGATTCACTGCAGAGCTTCCGTCCCGCTGCCAGCTCCTCCTTCAGCCACTTCCAGCTGGATGTCAGCAGGGAGCTGAAGCTGCTCACCGACCTGGCCTTCATCCGAGGTAAGGGCAGCAGGGCACGGGCACCGGCTGTGCCCCGGCTGGAGGTGCAGCCCCGATGGCAGAGCAGCTCCCGGCCCTCCTCGGAGCTCCGCACTCGTTGTTTTGCTGCTGCCCCCTCCCCGTCAGGGATAGCCCCCCGCCCTACCAGCCCCCAAAAGCCACCCCTGTCCCTGCCCCGTGCCAGGGCGGCCAGGCCGGGGGGCAGGACAGGCAGGGCCACGGTGCCAGGGCAGGGTAGGAGGAGCGCTGGAGGGTGAGTACGGAGCGGAGGCTGCTCCGCTGCAGGGCAGGAGCTTCCCGCAGGGCAGGCGCCGCGGGGCCCTGCCGGACCCGCTGGCAACACTTTTCAGACCTGCTTCTACCTCTCTTTGTTTATAGGCTGCGGCCGCTGCTGAGTCGTCACCGAAGTAACTGAGGCAAGTCACATCCCTGCCCAGAGCCACCCGCTCTCTCTGTCCCATCCCTCCATCCCCACTCCCTGCCCTGCTCCACCGCCGTCCTCCAGCCCTGGCCCGTGCCGGTGGTGGGCGACCTCCCCCAACCCCCCCTCATCCACCACCGCTCCTGCCCTCCGCCCCTCTCGCCCCATTTCCGTCCCCCTCGTGCCCCATTTCCATCCCTTCATGTCCCATTTCCTTCCCCTCTTTTTCTGTCCCCCTTGTGCCCCATTTCCATTCCTCTCGTGCCCCATTTCCATTCCCCTCGTGCCCCATTTCCTTCCCCTCTCGTCCCATTTCCGTCACCTCCTTGCTTCATTTCCATCCCTGCAACCCATTTCTGTCCCCTTCTCACCCCATGTCCATGCCCATAGTTCCCCCTTTCCACCCCCCTCTCATGTCGTTACCCTTCCCCTCCTCACCCCATTTTCTTTTCCCTTTCACCCCATTTCTGTCCTGCTCTTGTCCCGTTTCCATTCCCCTCCTTGCCTCATTTCTGACCCACTCTTACCTCTTTTCCATCTCCTTCCTGCCCCATTTCCATCTCCTCCTCATCACATTTCCATCCCCCTCCTTGCCCCATTTCCGTCTCCCTTTCACACCATTTCCATCCCTCTTTCACCCCATTTCCATCCCCCTCCTCGCCCCATTTCTGTCCCACTCTTGCTCCATTTTCATCCTCTTCCTCACTCCATTTCCATCCCCCTCCTCGCCCCGTTTCCATCCCTCTTTCACCCCCTTTCCATCCTACTTTGGCCCCATTTCCATCCCCCTCTTACCCCATTTCTGTCCTGCTCTCACCCCATTCCCACCCCCCTCCTTGCCCCATTTCTGTCCCACTCTTGCTCCATTTTCATCCTCTTCCTCACTCCATTTCCATCCCTCTCTCACCCCATTTCCATCCTGCTTTGTCCCCATTTCCATCCCCCTCTCACCCCATTTCTGTCCTGCTCTCACCCCATTCCCACCCCCCTCCTCACTCCCTTTCCATCCCGCTCTCTCCCCACTCCCACCTCTCCCCTCCCACCCTGCTTCACCACCACCCTCACCCCACACCCCCCTCCCCATCACCCCCATCTCCTCCCTTCCTGCTGCCTCCATCCTCTCTCTTTCTCTCTCCTCCCTCTCGACTTGCACTCAGCCTGTCCGCTCCCTGGAGCCCCCCCAGCAGCGAGCTCCTCTCTCTCCCTGACTCTCGCCCTCCTCTGGTGCCTACACACGGTCTCCGCAGTCAGATCCCTTTAGCCTCCTGCCGGTTGTGCGTCCGTCCGTCCGTCCGGAATGTCCCTTCCCTGCGTCTGGCCGCCTCCCCGCCTGCCCGGGGCTGGGGATGCTGCCTGATGCCCGTCGCCACCCCTCTCCCCGCAGCCCCCGAGGCCCCCGTCATCGACACCCAGCGCACCTACGCCTACGACCAGATCTTCCTCTGCTGGCGGCTCCCGCAGCACTCGCCGCCCGCCTGGCACTACACCGTGGAGTACCGCAAGACGGACGCCAAGGCCAAGGGGCTGAAGCTGTGGCAGCGGCGGGAGGAGGTGCGGGGCACCAGCGCCCTGGTGGAGTACCTGGACACTGACAGCGTCTATGTGCTGCGGGTGAAGGGCTGCAACAAGGCAGGTTTTGGGGAGTACAGTGAGGATATCTACCTGCACACGCCGCCCGCCCCAGGTGAGGGGAGACTTGGGGGGGGCTCATAGCACCCACCCACTCTCAGGGTTTAACACTGACCCAGCAATTAAACCGAGTGACAGATGCTCTCTGTTAATCTCTCTCTCCTCCTTGATAAAGAAAGGAGAGAGAATAAGGGAGAGAGACTGATGGGTTGGAAACTAAACTACACAACTTTAATGAAATACTAAATCTATACAAATATACAGGAAAATGGAAACCACATTCCTCCCCAATAACTCTCACGTCACCACCAAGGCTGCAGGGCAGTCCTGGGAAAGTCCAGGCTGGAATCCTGGAGTCGGCAGCAGTGGGGAGCTGGAGGCAGGAACACACAGATATGGGCTGGGATGGATCAGGAGCACAGGCAGAGGAATGGACGGGATCCTTCCAGGATGCCGGGTGAAGGAAGGGAAGCAGGAAAGGCAGGAAGGGCAGGCAGCTGGAAGCAGGAAATCTGGCTTGGCCCTCGTGATGCCTCAAATTTATACTGAGTGTGACGTGTATGGGATGGAATACTCTGTTGGGTCAATTCTGGCATCTATCTTGTCTGTTCCTCCCCAAAGGAGGCTGCAGGTGGGATCTCTTTCTTCCTTCTGGAGGGTAAAATGTTCCTCAGAGCTGAGCAGTGTCCTTGGCTCTGCACACCAGTCTCTAGCAGTAACTAAACATCGAGTGTTATCAGTCCTAGAAGCACACACTGTCTGAGAAACTTGCTGTTAATTTCAGCAAGTGCAGCTACTTACAAGAGACTCAGCTAAAAGCAAAAGTACAAGACAGAAAATCCCCTTTATCCTGGCCCACACCAGGGCACCCACCCACCTGCAGCCTTCCTCCTCACCCACCCTCTTCTTTTCCTCCCTCCAGTCCTCAACTTTTTCCTGGACAACCGCTGGGGTTTCAACCGGGACCGGCTGGCCATCAGCAAGGACCAGCGCGCGGTGCGCAGCGTCCCGGGTGTCCCCATGCTCTTTGCCGCCGAGCGCCTGATGACCAGCTGCCACCTCTCCATCGACCTGGTCATCGGTGACGTGGCCATCACCCAAGGCAAGAGCTACTGGGCCTGCTGCGTCGACCCCAGCTCCTACCTGGTCAAGGTGGGCGTAGGGCTGGAGAGCAAACTGCAGGAGTGGTTCCAGGTGCCGCAGGATGTGGTGAGCCCCAGGTGAGCAGGGCTGAAGGGCTCGAGGGATGTGAGGAGGGTGGGGGAGTTCTCTGCTTGGCCCTACCTCTGGCCACCAGCTCTGGGGGGGCAGAGGGGAGCCCCAGCTTGTCCCTTGTATGTTGGAGCCTGGTCTTACCTATCCTTCCTGCTGCAGGTATGACCCTGATAGTGGCCACGACAGCGGGGCAGAGGACACGACGGTGGAGGCTCCTCCACCCTACGCCTTCCTCACCATCGGGATGGGCAAGATCCTGCTCTCACATGGGTCAGCCCTCACTTCCCGTGACCCCAACGGCTGCACCGTGCCCTTGCCCCCACGCATCGGCATCTGCCTGGACTATGAGCAGGGCAAGGTGAGCTTCTACGACGCCGTCTCCTTCCGCGAGCTCTGGGAGTGCGGCGTGGACTGCTCGGGGCCCGTCTGCCCTGCCTTCTGCTTCATCGGAGGGGGTGCCCTGCATCTCCAGGAGCTGGTGGCCAACAAGCAGGAGAGGAAAGTGACCATCGGGGGCTTTGCCAAGCTGGACTGAGCCGGCCCGTGCTCCCTGCGTGCGCTGGATGTCACCCACACCTTGCCCAGCAAGCTGTGGGGTCTTTGGGGGATGTGGGTGGGCAGGGAGCAGAGCACAGCCAGAGCAGCCCCGGCCCTGCTGTCAGCTGGGGGCAGGCCAGGTGGTTGTTTTTTGGGGGGGACGAATGGGAATGGGGATGGGGACAGCTTTTTCGTCTCCTCCTCTCCCCACCCGCCTGCCCCGTACCCGAGCTTGGCTCGAGGCCACGGGCAGGACTGTGGGCAGAGGGACAGCCCTAGAGATGGACCAGGGAGGGGGGTGCAAGTGGGACACGGGGCTACGTGGGGAGGGGGACGGCAGGTGACAGTGGGGGTGACGGTGGGGGAGGGAAGAGGCTGAGTGTTGGCTGGGGTGGGGGAGCAAGCTGGGCTTGGGGAGAGAGGGTTGGGGGGGAGGCTGGGCTGGAACAAGGCGTGAAGACTTTTTTTTTTAAAAAATGGCTCATTTTCCATGTGGCTCACCCGGCAGGGCACAACCAGTGTGTCCGGGCACAGTCACCACGTGGGGCACAGCCACCACAGTCCAGGCACCATCGCTGCCAGGTCCCTCCTATGGGCTGTGGGTCCTTGGTGCCCCCGTCGTGCCCTGGGGCTCAGCCTGCACGTGCCCTGGGGGGCTCCTGCTTGGCCCCTTTACACCGCTCAGTGCCAAACCACACGCAGCCAGGGTGGGCTGGGGCTGCGGGGTCGGCATCCCACCCGGCCAGGAGCCACCATCCACCACGGGGGCTCATGCCAGCAGCCCCACGTTGGGATCAGTCTGAGCTGCTGTAGTTTCTCCTGCGTCCTGTTAAAATTCCTGTATTTTAATGGTTTCCTACAATAAACTGCAATGCCAGGAGCTCCGGCCCTGGGGATTTGGGTGCTGGCTGCTCCCCAAGCTGGCAAGGCTTTAGGGCTGGGCTGCCCTTGGGGCTGTGGCCAGCCAGGGCCAGTCCTGCCCAGGCAGTGCTGACGTGTCTGGACCCTGCCTGGCCATGTGGCTGGTGCCACCCTGGCCCAGGGTGTTGGGTGCCCCATGGGGAAAATCCTGGAGCCCAGAGGAAAAACCCTGGGGCATTACCAGGGAGGTCCCAAGGGTGGTTGGTGCAGCTGCAGAGGTGCTGCTGGGTGCTGGGGCATCCTCTCAGGGTGGGTGACAGAGGTGGGACCCCCCCACCCGCATACCCAGCACTGTGTCATCCTGTTCCACCCCTCATCATCTGGCTCTTCATGTGCACACAAAGACCCCATCAAAGCCCTCCCTGCACCAAAACTGCTCCTTCCAGCCCCAATCTTCCCCCCACTAAGGGTGTACCCTCTCCCCAAAGCCGTTCAGCAGCCCCCATTCCTTCACCCCCCAAGGTCCTGCATCCCCCCCACCCCCACAACCCCTTGATCCTGCAGCCCCTGCACCCTGCAGCCCCCCGGTTTGGCAGCCTGCTGGATCTCACCGTTGCTGTTGGCAACTCTGGCTCTCAGCAGGGCACGTGGCAACCCAAAAGAAGCAGAGACCCCCCCCCCTAATCCCCCCCATCTTCAGCAAGCTCAGGGATTACATCACCCTCTCACTGAGTAGCCCCCCCCAGCCCTGGCAGACCCAAGCAGACCTTGGCACATGCCGGGGTCTTGGGGTCCACGTGCAGCAGTCGAGGTGCCCACTGGGGTTGAGTCCTGGCAAGGCGCTGGCTGCGTGCCTGGGGTTTTACTGGGCCAGGTTCCTTTCCTCGTTTTTCTGCCTTTTCAGCCGCTGCCAAAAAAACCCTCCCAGCCCCCAGCACGGGCCCAGCCCAACCTGATGGGGTTTGTCACCCTCCACCCCCCCCTCCCACTGCGATTCCGGGCACGGCAATTCCGGAGCCTCAAGCCCCGGCACGTGGCCCCATGCAGGTGCCACCTCGGTCCCGTCCCTTTTGGGGACACCCCGTTGCCCTTTGGTGCATCACACCACCCTGCTGTGCCACCCCATCCTCCCGAGAGCCCCCCAAAGCCCTTTTGGTGGTCATGGGGTTGTTTGGGGGGAATCCCAAGCCCGGAACTTTCTGCTGGTGCAGCCGTCAGGTAACTGGTTGTGTCAAATGAGAAATGTTTGCTCAGGAGACAGAAACCGAGAGTGTGGGATGTGAGCAAGCAGGAGGGCATGGTGGCAGGACACGGTCACACCCCAGGGGGAATGGGGACACTGCCAGTGCCCAGATTACTCTAAGTACATGGGTGGAAACAACCCAGCACCAACCACACGTCTGCCCAGCCCCAGAAATCAGTGCAGCCCCCTCACTGAGCTGAGGTCCCCCCAGTGGGTGATGGCCACGCAGGGGATGTCCACCAGCTGTGGGAGAGCAGAAGGGGACTCAGTCCCCCAGAGGAGCCCCCACGGCATCACAGGGGCTGGTGGCAGCTTGGTGGGACACAGTGCCCAGCTGCACCCGTCTTTTTATTGGTGAAATGAGATAAATAAACCACGGCCCGTGACCCTGCCACCCACTTCCCCACCACACCTGGTGCTGACACCCCACTTATATATATTTATATAAAATAACACCAAAAAACCCAACAATAAGATCCCCAGGGGTGAGGGGTGAGGGAGGGTGGAGCACAAACCCAGACACCCCCCCCCCCCCAGCATGGAGCATGGTTTGCAAAGCCAAGGGAGTGTGGGGGGCCAGGGGCTGCGGGGGACTCTCCCCACCGGACCCAAATCTTTGTTCATCCAGTTCTGTCATGCGCATGAATCCAGCTGCTCCAGAACCATCCAGCTCCTGCTGAAAGCACCGGGGGACACACCCGGGGCTGGTTCTGCTCCCCTGGGAGTCAGGGGCCATGGCCACCCCCTCCCCTCAGCAGCCGCCCTCCATCCCACCGAGTCCCTCAGAGGTTGTCGGAGCCAGCGGTGGGGTTGGTGTAGGTGAAGGTGCCAGTCCCCCCCCCATTGCTGCCAGCAACCTGGGGAGGGGGGGAGCAGAGAGGGGGTGTCAGAGCTGGGCTGAGCCCCCTCCTCAAGCCCTACCTGGGGTAGCAGAGGGACACACACACCCTCCTCCCTCCTAGTGCTCAGCCAGAAAGGGAATCCCCTTGCACAGGGGACAGCTGCCCCCAGTCACCCATAGCCCCCATGAGCACCCATAGCCCCCCTGGGCACCCTAAGACCTCCTAGGTGTAGGAGCTGCAGGAGGAGCAGTGGCCCTGGCCATGTTCCTCTCCTCTGGGGTGATAAGCCTGCCTGGCAAGAGTGAAGGTAAATATTTACCCAGGCCCCTGGTATTTGAACAGGGCGAGGGCTCACACGGAGCCCAGCAGCTGGATACGGCCCCTGCCTGCAAGGCAGCACGGGGGGAAGGAGGGGGGCCTGAGCTGACATCCCCCAACCCCACATGCCTTGGGGGTGCCCAGTCCTTCACCTGCACGGGCAACTCCTGACCCCTCAACCCAAAGCTCTTCAGAGCCACTGGGGGGGCTATAGGGTGGGGTTATGGAAATAACACTCCCACCCCTCCAGGAATGCCCCCAGCCCACTCCCCATGGCAGAGGGATGTCCTGATGTGAGGGTCTGGCTGGGACACGGCTGAGGGGGGCAGCATGGGCAGGCAGTGAGCCCACCCCCGAGCCCCCCAGGGATGGGCAGGGGGAGCAATGCCCAAGGCCATGGGGAGCTCCCTGGAGCTGGGCTGGGTCTGCACCAGCCACACACCCAGCACTGCTGCTCCATCCAGGTGTGACATTATGGTCACCTCCTGGCCAGGAGGGGACCAACGTGGGGCAGGCTCCTGGGGCCACCCCTGTGCTGCCCCCCTGGTCCCATTACCCATTAACCCAGTGGCCAAGGCACCTTCCCCACCATCCATCTCCACCAAGAAGCACCTTCCCCTGCACCTCCCCAGCCCTGCAGTGTGGTGCCAGGAGCCCTGGGGATGGGGCTCTGGGATGGCTCTCACCTGGCTGTAGGGGTTGGACTTGCTGTTGGGTGACACGTAGCGCCCGTGGCTCTGGTACTGGGCGTACTCAGCCATGGGGTGGTAGGAATCCTTTGTGCTGAACAGGTCCAGCTTCCCTCGGCTTTTCCGGCGGCAGGTACAAGTGGTCTGGAGGAAAAGAGGGCCTGGTGGCATTGTGGATGGGGACAGGGGACCCGTCATAGAAGGCAGGTGAGGAAAGCCATGGGGACGGGGGACTCACCATCAGAAAGCAGGTGAGGATGCTCAGCAGCAGCAGGATGCTGACCAGGACCAGCAGAGCAATGGCCCAGTCTGGGACCCTGGATTCTGGTGCTGGAGATGTCACATCCACAGAGCCTGAAAGAAAACCAGAGATGTGTCTGCATCATGGGGTCAGCTGGGACAAACAGCCTCCAGAGACCCCCAGGATGGGGTTGAGGGAATGAGCCCTCCTCTGCAGGGTCTGGGGACTGTGAAATTGCATCAGCACTGCAGGATGCGAGCCCTCAGCCTGTCCCCCCATGAAGGAGCTTTGGTCAGGATGGGGCAGCCCTTGTGGAGCCCTCCAGAGCCCCCCCATGGGCTCAGCCCACCCCAGCCCCACTCACTCCGGATGCTGTCCAGCTGCAGGCCCATGATGAAGCCATTCTCGTCCAGATTCTTCCTCAGCTGCTGCTCAGCAGCATCACTGGCCATGGTGCCATTGCCGTGCCCAAACACGAGGGTGGACTGCACCTCCACCGAGCCCGGGGCTGCCCGTGAGAGGAGGTGTCAGCCCCCAGATCACCACCCCCTGCCAGGGGCTCTTTGCCAGGACATGCTGGGACACTCCAGCCCTGCCAGCTGGAGCCACTCACCTGAAAAGGAGCTCACTGCATCCCTTGTAGGACCGCCCACCCATGCAGCTCACACAGTCAAAGACATGTTCAAACTGGAACAAAGCACTGGGGTGACAACCACCTCCCTCCCGGACCCCCCCCTCTCTCTCCTGTCCCCTCGCAGGACCACCTGGGGCTGCTGAATTGTTTGGTAGTGCAGGTGCTGGGACATTTTGATGGGGAGGGGATTCCTTCCCTGTGACTCTGCAGGTCTGTGCTCCCCCAGGGACAGGGCTGGGACTCACCATGAGCAGGATCGTGAAGCTCAGACTCCTGTAGTCCCCTGACGTGGGGTCCCGCAGGCTCTCGTTGAAGCTCCTGTTGAGGATGCGGAAGGACAGGGGGACACGGAGGAGCAGCTGGACAGCAGTGGGAAGCAGGGCAGTAGGGCTGGAAGCACTGCTGCTGCCCAGCATGGTTGTGGGGGTCTGCGTGGGAGCTGTGCTGCCCTGAGTGGTGACAGAGGTTTTCTGGGAGGGGGTGACCCGAGTGCTGCTGCTCTTGTTGGTGCTGGAGGTGGGAGTGGTGGAGCTGCTGTTGCTGATGTGGATGGGGGTGACCCAGTCGCTGTTGTTTGTGAAGATGACAGTGCTGTTGAGGACAGGCATCACAGTGCTGTTGGCCACGGTGTTGCTTGTGGAGCTGTTGTTGAAGGGGTGGATTGTGCTGTTGGCCACAGTGTTGCTCGTGGAGCTGTTGTTGAAGGGGTGGATTGTGCTGTTGGCCACGGTGTTGCTCGTGGAGCTGTTGTTGAAGGGGTGGATTGTGCTGTTGGCCACGGTGTTGCTCGTGGAGCTGTTGTTGAAGGGGTGGATTGTGCTGTTGGCCACGGTGTTGCTTGTGGAGCTGTTGTTGAAGGGGTGGATTGTGCTGTTGGCCACGGTGTTGCTTGTGGAGCTGTTGTTGAAGGGGTGGATTGTGCTGTTGCTTGTGGTGGGGAAGACTGTGACATGTGAGGAGAAGAAAGGTTGGTCCCTGTTGCTGCTTGTGCTGTTGGGGATGGTGAAGAAGACAGGAGTCGTGGTGGTGGCACTTGTCTCAGCAGTTGAATCCGTGGTGCTCATGTAAGTGGTGGTTGTCCCTGTAGTGGTTGTCTCAGACTCAGTGAACATTTCACACCGACCTGGAGGAAACACCAGGATTTGGCAGCTGAGGTTATAGCACTGGTTTGGAAAGGTTTCCCACCAAATGGCTCCTCAGCTGGACACTCCTCTGGGCCATGAGGCACTGAGGGGCACCACAACCTCCTGCAGCCAACCACCAGCAGCTCTGACACCTGCAAGGCCAACAAGACCTTCAGGAACACCCCACAACCTGAGCACCCGTGGAACCACCGAGGTCCGGGCAGTGCTGAGTGGCTGGTACCGGCTCCACACCCAGTCCCACAGATCCCCCTGCTCCCTGCCATTCCGGGACCTCAGGCAAAGCCCCTCCAGGAGAAATCTTCCTTTGCTGCGTGTCACTGGGCTGGGGGGTGCCACCCATTCTCCCCCAGTGCCACATGGCCGGGCTGCCAGCCAGCACAAGAGGCTCCCGGGAGGGTTCCCGGAGGGTGCTGCAGGAGCTGTCAGCACCCGAGGAGAACCAAGGTCCGGCTGGCTCCCTGGGACCACACCTGCATTCCGGGCTGCGAGCCCCAGGCACAGTTTCCTCCAGCTGGCCCTGCCCAGCCCGGCTGCCTGGCCCTGCCCGATGGCCGTGGCCACAGCCAAGTCCCCAGGTCCCAGGGGGAGAACCTGCAGCCAGGGGCCAAACCAGGAGACGTGGTGATGTCCTTGCTGCTGGGGTTCTGAGGGCCACCACCTCTGGTGTCCTCTGTTCCCTGCTCAAAGAGCAGCCCAAGGGACCCTGTCCCCCTCCCCCACCTGCCCAGGTCCCAGCCTGGCTCCCTCCAGCTGGGGGTCCCACTGGCCCCAGCCCCTCACCTGTGCCCAGAAGCAGCAGCAGCAGAAGGGTGGTGAACGCCATGGAGCTCATCCCCGGGGGGGTCCCGGCACCTCTCGGGGCTCAGCAGCAGCTCTCCCGTTAGCCAGCAGTGTGCTCCACAATCTGAAGATCACGAACTGGCGGCTCGGCAGCGGCGGGAGCTTTATAGAGCACCTGGAGCAGGTGGGGAGGCCCCACCCCACTGCTGGCCCCAGGGAGGGGGGGTCCCTCTGCCCTGCTTGGCACAGGGCATGGGGTGCTTCCTTCCTGATGGGCCCCCCCATGGGATCTTCTGCCCTGGCTGGGTCCTCCCCATTTGGGGTACAGCACCTCTGTACTTGGGGGGTGGGCAAGCCACAAGGGGGGGCACAAGGAAGAGACTGGGTGTCCATGGGCAGAGATGAGGGGCAGTGTCTGCCCAGTCCCCTGGTCTGAGCCACAGCGCCCCGGACGTGGGAGGGAGAGTAGGGGGACACAGCCCCCCCCTAGCCCCTCACTCTTTGGTGGGGGGGCCTCATCCTCTGGCTCAGCCTGGGGTTAATCATTACTGGTCAGTCACTGCCTCGCCCAACATTCAAATAAACACCGGTGATTCCCTCCTCAACTGCTTACACAGGTGGGGCCCATGCCCCATGAAATCCCAGTAACTCCCAGTAACCTCCCTGTCAGGTCCTAGGTCCCCCACCTTCGGACACAAAGTGCTACCCCAGACACAAGACCCGTGTTCCCACTCTGGACACACCTCCCGGCCCAGGCTGATGCCCAGTGCCATGCTGGATGCCCAATGCTCCACCCCAGCAGGTGCCACCAGCACTTGGGGTGCAGAGACCCCGGTGACATGTGCCGATGGCATGGCTGTGTCACACCAACCTTTCTTGTCCCTCTCTGCTCCTCCTCGATTCCTGGGGAGGGCCCAAATTCCCGAGGTAGATTTTGGGGGGCCCCTGAGCCCAGCATCATTCCCACCCCCGTGTGGAGGTGCTGAACCACCACTCCAGCAGTGCTGGGACGAGGTGTCAGTGCAAAAAAAAACCAAAGAGGGGACCTCGGGAAACTGGGCAGGGGAGAGGCCAACTCTGGGCTCATGGTTCCCCCAAGAGCCGTGGTGGAGGGCAGGGTTGCTGTCCGGGGCACTGCACCCCTCTAGAGCTGCCACATTCTGCTCCTTGAGCCAATTCCGGCTTTAGGTAATTACCGGGGTGCCGGTGTCCCCGAGAACCTTCCCGGCCCCACCAGCCCGCTCATAGCCGAGGTTTAAGGGCTGCGACATTCCCCTAAGGAGAAACCCGCAGAGGATCCGCTGCCAGGGGGAGCTGGAGGGAAGGCACCAGCCCCAGCCCCAGATGGCAGCACAGCACCGCGTTCCCGCCGTAGCAACCCGCGGTACCGGCTCCGGTACGGGCTGAACTCGCAGGGCTGAGGAGACCGAGGGCTCCGGGGGCTCCGGGGCCGCCCCATCCCCACGGACCGAGCACTCGCTCCTCTTCCGTGTCGGTCTGCGCTGGAGCTGCGGCCCCCCCTGCCGGGAGCGGCCCCGCACAGCGCTCTCCCCGCTCCCCGGCTCCACCCGGTGGCAAGGGCTCCGGGGCTCCGCGGCGGCTACTCGCAGCACCCCCTTGCACCGTGCACCCCCTGGAGGGCGGGCAGAGCTCGGTACCGAACGGCGATTTCGCCGGCCTCGGTCCCGCATGGGTACGCGCAGCGGCGCCGGGATGTCCGCTGTACCCCCGGTACCCCCGAGTACCGCTCGCCCCGGTCCCACGTTGCCCTTTTAAGAGCGGGCCCGGGGCCGCCGCGCCCATTGTCGCCGCTGCGGGGCTGGGGGGGCTGTGCGGAGGTAGGGCCTGCCCGGTGCCGGCCCCGCGCTCTCCGGGGCGGGGCGGGACGGGAGGGGGGGTACATTCCGCCGCGTTGCCGGGACAGCCGTTGCCATGGTAACGGGGCACTGCCGCCGGGGCTCGGCGCGCGCCGCGCAGTTCCCACGGAGCGGCCCGAGCGGCGGCGGCGGCTCCGCTCCCTCCGGGGCGGCGGGAGGGACGGGATGCGGTGCAGTGTTGTGCTCTCGCCTACCAATATTGCACTCGTCCCGGCCTCCTGCCGCCCCGGGCTCCGCCGGTGGCACCATCTCAGCACCGGGCTCCCATCCTCACCCCCTCGACCCACCACCAGGAGGACGGCGAGGGACGGGGCCGAGAGTACCGGGGGATGGGGAGGGGGTGGAACCGGTGTCGGTTCGGGGCACCGGGACTCCCCCAGGAAGCGGGCGCGCAGGCTAGAAAACACTCAAAACTTTATGGCCAGAATCCGGGCAGGGACCGGGGGAGCAGCCCCGCACTCGACAGGTCCCGCTCGCCCCGAGGCCGGCCGCAGGCGCCGGTACCGGTAGTGCAAAGTCCGCGGGGAGCCGGGAGCGGAGCCCGGCGGGAGTGGGGGGCTGCGGGGCCCGGAGCGCCCCTGGGTGCTGTCGGCGGGGTGCTCGGGCCGGGCGCGTCGCTCATTCGCGTTCGCTCCAGCAGGAACCGGCGGAAGGGCTCGAAGTCTGCGGGGATCGTGTCTGCGGGCGAGAGCCGGGGGGGGCGTCAGGAGGTGGAGGGAGGCAAGTCCTGAAAAGCGGGAAAACCCCGCTCCGGGCCTCCCGGGAACGGGACGGACAAATCGACCCCCGCAGAGGGGTGGAGGGAGGAGATGCTCTGCGAACTCTCGGCCCCCGCCCCGGTGCAGGTGGGGGGAGCGGTGTCCCTGCAGGAGGGTGGTTTGGGGAGCCCGGTGCTCACCGTTGCAGCGGTACTGCAGGTTGGACCAGATGATGTTCTCCTGGGAGAAGCAGAAGACCCCCAGCCGCCCCCCGCGCATTGTGGTGTCGATGATCACCCCGGAGTCGGCCACCAACCGCGGGCCCTCGTACAGCCGCACCCTGCGGGAAAGGAACGGAACGGTGGGCGCGGCTGGTCAGCGGGGGATCAGGACCCCACCGGAACCAGCACCGGGCATCCCGACCCGGGATTGGTGTCGGGAATGGAGATAGGGGTACCGGGCTTGGGCCAGAGCAGCCCTCCCCGGGATGGGATGGGGGGCACCAGTTTGGGGCATCCCGCCGAGTCTGTCCCCCCGGCCCGGGGCCCCCCGCGCCGCCCCCGGCCCGGCCCCGCCGCCTTTGTCGGGTGTTTTGCATGTGAAAGGCGCCGGCGGCCGGTGGGGTCGCCATGACGACGGGACAATGGCCGCGGGGGCCCGGTGGAGCGGACGGGGCGGACGGGCCTTGCCCGCTGAGACCCCCCCGCGGCAGCTGCCCCGATGGGATCCTTAAAGGGGAAACGCGCCCACGGCTCCACCGGGCCTGGACCACTCCCCACGCCCAGCAGGCCCCTGATCTACCGGGGCTGGACAACTCCCCAGGCCCAGCATCCCTCACCGGGGCAGGACTCCCCTGGTGTGGTCCCAGAGGGGCTGGACCCCTCCCAACAGCCGGCATCCTCCCCACGCAGCACGGGCAGTGCAGATCCCCTCGCAGAAGCATCCTCTGGGCCCAGACCTGCTCACCTGATGTAGCCCACCTGGGGCCTGTGGGCCAGCTGCCAGCGATAGGAGGTCTTGTCCCGCCAGCCCACGTTGCGGGGGTCCTTCCAGAGCAGGCGGATGTGGTCGGGTGTGTGGCCCGTGTGCCACAGAGCGTTGCGCAGGTGCTCTCCAGGGCCTGTCGAGGACTTCACTGCCTGTGGGGGGCAGAAGGTGTCAGGGGGGGACCCATCCGAGGGGGCCTGACCTGACCCACGGGGCACCCAGCACCCACCTTGAGCTGCAGTCCCGGCTCGGCCACGGCACGGAAGGGGGTGGCCTGCCAGTAGGTCTGCTCTGTTTGCTTCCACATCACCACATAGAAACTGGCACTGTCCTGGTAGCTGAAGATGAAGCCGGCGTAGTCATCGTCGGTGACGGTGTTGACGTGGAAGGTGCCCTCGAAGTCCACCCCGTTGAAGGCCGTGTAGCCTACAGGGGGGCAAACACTGCAAGGAACCCTCACCCCCAGCCTGAGAGCCCACACCCTCCAGCCCACCCTGCACCTTTCTATGGGGCAAAACCCTGTCCCAGACCCCCAGGACAGGGGACAGGAGCAGGGGGCTGCCCCACGAGGGCTGCAGGTGCATCTCTTACCCACAGCCAAGCCTGGGTCACTGTTCATAGTCTGCACAATCTCCATGCCCTGTGGGGGACAGCAGGGTGAGAGGCTTCCCTAGCAGCCCAGGGAACTTCCAGTCCCTCTCTACTCACACTCCAGTCCCCAGGAACACAGGGGGCAGCACCCACACCTGGTTGAGGACCACCCAGTTGGGATCAATCTGGGCATCTCCCTCAGGGTCAAGGATGACGGTCTGGTAGGCACGGAAGTCTGTCAGTGTCACCTCAGCGCTCTCAGGGCACACATCCAGCTGGTCCACCACGGTGTCATTGTCAAAGTCCTCCTCGCACACATCGCCCACACCGTTCCCTAGGGGCAGAAGCCTTGGTCAGGGTCAGGCTGAGCCCCGGGAGGCTCTGACTCCCCCTGCCCACCCTCTGCTCACCATCTGAGTCCTTCTGGTTGGGGTTGGGGATGAGGCGGCAGTTGTCAGGGCCAGGTGCCACATAGTCAGGGATGCCATCGTTGTCATCATCATTGTCACAGTCATCCCCCAGCCCATCATTGTCTGAGTCCAGCTGGGAGCTGTTGGGGATCTCAGCACAGTTGTCCTTGGTGTCCTGATGCCCATCCCCATCTCTGGGAGTAGAAATGGGGTCAGAGCAGTGCCACAAACCAGCACCCTCACTGACCCCAAAGACCCTCCCATCTCCCCTTGAATGCCTCCAAGCCAGAAACCCAGCTCTCTGCCAGGGTTGAGACAGGACAGGGAGGTGACCCTGCAGCAATGTGGTCCCTACCTGTCCTCATTAGTGTCACAGATGTCTCCTACCAGGTCACTGTCCATATCTGTCTGAAGAAGACCAGAGCCCAAGTTCAGCAGACACCCCAGGCCAAGGGGACCCAAGCTGTGCTGCTGGAGGCCACCCTGCCAGCAGGATCCTGTTCCCCTGGCCTCCCACCCCAGCCTGGTCCCGGCCATACCTGAGTGGGGTTGCTCATTTCAGGGCAACTGTCACAGGCGTCCCCAACACCATCCTCATCTCGGTCAGTCTGCAGTGGGTTGGGCACCTTGGGGCAGTTATCCAGCATGTTTGGAATCCCTGTGAGGACAGAGCAGGGTGGATGTCCTCAGTCCCCAGCCTGGTGTGACAACGTCCTTGCCCTGTGAGCACCCACCCACCCTGTGCAGGCTGTCCCAGAGCCACTCACCATCCCCGTCGATGTCATTATCACAAGCGTCCCCCTCACCGTTGCTGTCTGTGTCCTTCTGGTCGTTGTTGGGCACATTGGGGCAGTTGTCACAGGCGTCCCCAAAGGAGTCCGTGTCTGAGTTCTGCTGGTCCTTGTTGGGGAAGAGTCGGCAGTTGTCCTGCAGGGAAGAGCAGAGGAAAACCCGTACTGCAGTGGCTGGCAGGCAAAGAGCCACAGACCTGCACAGGAGAACATCTCCAGCGAGGCACGAGACCATCCCCCAGCCTGCTGATCCCAGGAGAAGTATCTTGAGGGCATCAGCATCAAGGCAAAGGGAGAGGCCCTTTGCCCAGCACTGTCCCCAGAGCCACAGGCACAGCCACCTCCACATTCTTGATGCCATCGCCATCAGCATCATCGTCACACTGGTCCCCGATGCCGTCATTGTCGGCGTCCTCCTGCCCTGAATTCGGTGTCAGGCGGCAGTTGTCCTGCAGGCACAGGACATGTTAATGACAGGGAGGAGATGAGGGCTGAAGCACAGCCCTGCCCGGGCTCCCTGAGCCCCCTGGCATCCCCCGGCCCAGGCTGCTGCACTCCCCCCCAGGAGCCCACCTGCTTGCAGTGTTTGTTATTGTCGATGCAGGGCAGGGGCTCGTCTGGGTAACCATCGAGGTCTGTGTCTTGCCCACACACATTGCCGTTGCCAGCCCAGCCCACATTGCACTGAAAACATAAGAAATCAGGGCTGGGAAGCAGGGAAGGACCCTGGCAGGATGAACAGCTGCCTGTGCCAACACCTCCTGAACCCCCTCCCCTTCCTCTCCATCCCCCGACCCCCATTGCCCACTCACTGCACAGGCAATTTCCCCGTTCCTCTCGAACACACAGAAGCCATTGATGTCACAGGGGTTGTTGGTAGGAGTGCTGCAGGACCTCTGTGGGATGCAGCCGGATGTCTGATTGCCAGCAAACCCTGACTTGCAGGGACCACACTTGTAAGAGCCCTGAGGGAGAGAGGGCAGAGTTGGGAGCAGCTGGGGAGCAGCGTGGCCCCCAGGATGCCAGGCAGGGGAAAGGGACAACTCTGCTCACCAGTGTGTTGGTGCAGATGGAGTTGGGGTCACAGCCCCCATTGTTCCCATCGTTGCATTCATCAATATCAGTGCAAACCTGCAACCAGCACAGGAGAAACCATCACAGGAGAAAACATCACCCAGGACCTGTCCCTGCCTGCACTTGGCAGCAGAAACCCTGCCCAGGAAAGCTGCCCTGCCTGTCCATACAAGGTGTATCCCCAGGGACCCAGCCGAGTCCCGTGGCACCAAACCCACCTGCTTGCTGGCCCTGGCGTAGTCGACCCCCACACCGGAGATGGTGCTGCCCCGGTAACCGCGGGGACAGGGCTCACAGCGAAAGCCAGGGGCTGTGTTGATGCACTTGGAGCCGGGGAAGCAGGGGTTGGCATGAGCACACTGAGGCACGGGGAGAGAGACAAACTTCACCTCTGGGCACAGCATCCACACTGGGGCACCCGCTGCCCCAGGGTGTCCCACTGGGGCCGTTCCCCAGCTTGAGGATGCATCCAGAGAGAAGAAACATCATCTGCCCATGCTGCTCAGGCAGTGCCAGGGCTGAGATGTCACCAGCTGACCCTCCCCAGGCCCGTGCCCACCTCATCGATGTCTGCACAGTGGGTGCCATTGCCCTCCAGCCCGGGTGGGCAGGGCCCGCAGCGGTACCCGGGGTACTCGTACGTCTCCATGCAGTCCACACCACTGAAGCAGGGGTTGGGGTTGCAGCGGGATCGGTGCTCGTGGAAGCCTGAGAAGAGGAGGGATGAGCAAGGGGTGAGATGGGGAGGCTCTCAGCCCCCTAAGGGAGGAGACCCCCACCAGCACTCACCGCAGACCTGGCACTCCATGATGGTGTTGCGGATCAGGGACATCTCCTTCACCTGCAAGGTGGCAGAGCACCCGGTGTCAGGAGGATGCAGGTGGCATCCATGCAGTTGGAACATGCAGCTGGATGTTTCTGGGAAATTCGAGCACGGGGAGAACTGATACCACCCCCACCACCTCACCTGGTCTCTAATGTCTTCCCGCAGCTCTGTCAGGACTCGGTTGAAGAGGGTCAGCTGTGTGACCAGTGCCTTGGTCTGCTCACCTGCCAAAGCAAAAAGGGCAAGGTCAGCTCCAGGACAGACACAGGAAGGGCAAGACAGACAACAGCCCTTCCTCCTCCTCCCTGGTCCACAAAGGACCCTTTCCCCCCTGGCACACTGCATGTCCTTGGACTGACCCCATCCCAGGGGGCCCTACAGGCACCTGGGACACTGGGACAGAGGGTTCACCACCTCCATGAAGTGACAAAAATATGCCCCTGGCCTCACCCAGGGGACATGAGAAGCAGAGCAGGGACTCACCCAGGATGGAAGCCAGCACGCTTGTCACTGCAAGAGGAGAGATGAGAGATTACTGAATGCTGCCACCAAAGTCCAGCAGTGTCACCTTGCTCCTGGTCACCTCAGACACAGCACAGCAGTTTCCACCCGTGGGGTGGGTGCTGGACCAAGAGAGGCAGGAGCACCTCTCTGGGTGACATACTGCACGCTTTTACACACTGGTGACATACATCCCACATCCCTGTGCCACAGCATGTAGCACACAAATGACCCCATAAGGCCCCCGCATTGTCCCTGCTTAGCAGAGGGCACGGACATGCTGTTACCTGCACTGTGAATGGATTCATCTCCTTGGAAAGGGCACTCGCTCAGGGCCCCCACGCGGCTCATGGACCCTCCCAGGATCAGCTTCATGGACTCCACAAGCCCCTGAGTACAAGGGGAGATGCAGAGGGGAGACACCGTCAGCCATGGGGAGGTCTGCTGGTCCCTGGGAGCAGTCGTGGGGGGGTGTCTCAGCCCTTCAGGGGGTCCTGGCACTCACCTGCATCCGCTGGTAGGCCTTCTGCCCCGTGCGCACCTCAATGGACTCCACCTCTCCCAGAGGGATCTCGGACAGCTCAGGCAGCCCCACGCTGGAGTCCATCTGCTTGCAGTCAACATAGAGCTCCACGCTCAGCGTGTCCCCACGCAGCCCACTCAGGCGCACGATGACCGTGTGGCTCTGCCCATCTGCCACTTGGGCGTGCTGCAGGTTGACCGAGTGCAGTTTGTTGTCCCCCCGCAGGTACCGCACCAGGACTGCAGAGGAGCAGGAAGGGGCTGTCAGCTCTCCCTCCCACAGTGCCAGCAGCACCCTGGGACCCCCCGCTCACCCCAGTGGGCCCCGCAGATGGCAGGAACTCGGCCCGTTTCTCCCTGAGAGATGAGGACCAGCACACTCTGGTGGCACCCACCTTTGTTGATTTTCCCCACCACGGAGACCTCCAGCCACCTCGTGTTGTCCTTCTTGGAGTAGAGGCCGAAGAGGGTCCCCCCCTGCTTGGGGGGCAGGCGGAAGGTGGAGAGGAGGTACACATCGTTGACAGTCAGAAGCTCCATCCGGATCTTGTGGGTTATGCTGGCCATCTGCCGGGACTCGCTCACCATCAGAAGGTCGATGACTGGACAGGGGGCAAGTGCTGGGGTCACAGAGCAGCAGCTCCGGCTGCAGGAGCACAGAGAAGCTCCCGGTGCGGGGGTCCTTGGACCACCGGGCCCCGCCCAGTCCCAGCCCCGCGCGGTGGCGCTCCAGGACCACCGGGAACGACCAGCGGAGCCCGCAGAGGTCCCCGGCCCCTACCCCCGCTCAGCAGCCGGGACTTCCCCGCGAGTGCGGCTGCAGAGGCCGCCAGCCCCGAGCATCCCGCAGCCGGGAGTGTGGGACGGGGGAGGCAGAACGGGGCGAACCGAGCGACCCCGAAGTATCGCAGAGCAGGGACACAGCTCGCGTGGAGCTGTGGGGGCTCCGTGAGTCCCTCCCGGCACAGACACCGGGGGACGGCATGGAGCAACTACGGCGAGGAGGGACCGGGAGCGCCTGGAGAAACGGCCCGGCCCTCGGCACTGGCGCGGGGAGGTTCGGGGAAGCACGGAGAGCCCGGTACCGCCTCTGCAATCGCACCGGGCAGACCGTGAGGAGTAGCGGTCTGAGGCAAGCCCCAACCGCGTACCATGGGCCCGGGAGCCTTCCAGCCGTCCGAGCCAGCACTGGGACCGGCGTCTAGGCGGGACAGGCGGCTCGGTGCCCCGCGCTGCCCCCGGGCAGAGCCAGCCCCGCGGCTGCCGCTGGCCACCCCGAGCTCCAGGGATGAATGTCCCTCTGTCCCCCGCTGCCCGCAGCCCGGTTGCCAGACCTCCCAGGACGAACAGAGCCGCTGTCAACGGCCCCGGGCTGGGGAGCGGGGTCGGAGATCCCCGCCTGGCGACAGCGGCGCTGGGGGGGCTCCAGCCACCGCCCCCCTCCTGGCAGTGGGCCGGGCGCCCCGTCGGGTGTCCCCGCCGCCTCGGGGCCCGGCCCCTGCTGTCCTCCTTACCTTGCAGCCCCGGGCGAGCTGCGCCGCCGGTGCCCAGCAGGAGCAGCGCCAGGAGCGCCCCGAGCGCCGGGCCCCCCGCGGCCGCCGGTGCCCCCATGCCTCCGGTGCCGCCGGTACGAGCGGAGAGCGGCGGGGCGGGGTGGTGAAAGCGAGGAGGGGCGGGTGCTGCCGGCGAGGAGGAAACAAAGAGCCGTCAATCACGGACACGCATCCCGGGGACCCCGGCGGGCGCTCGGCCGCGGCTGCCCGGCCCCAGCCCCGCCGGCGGAGGGGAGCGGAGCGGGGTGGGGCGGGCGCGGTGCACCGCACCGCACCGGACGCGGGGCTGCGGGCGACCCACCGCCGCCCCGGCGCTGCCCGCCCCTGGCGCAGCTCCCGCTCACAGAAATTGAGTGTGGCAGGCGCCGGTTCACCGGGAGGTCAGGCAGTCTGGGGCCGCCTTCCTTGCGAGCCAGAGCCGCCCCAGCAGCGCCGGAGCATCCCAAACCCGAGAGAGCCCGGGACCGCCGGTGCCAACCCCCAGGGGCCGGGCGATGCTCCCCGGACAGGCGGAGTCCCCGGGCCCGGCGGGAGGGGAGCGAGCAGAGCCAGCCCCCGCTTGGAGAGCGCCGAGACCCTGCCCAAGCCCCGGAGAAACACCCTGAGCTCAGCCCGGCACCGCCTGCCCCTCCGTCCCGGGCTGTGGGGAAGGGGCGCAGGGAGAGCCCCCGCCGTGATTTCGGGCGGCGGCAGCAGCTCGGTAACACGCAGGCAGCCCTCGGGCCGGGGTCTTGCTACCGGAGCCCGCCCGGGATTCCCGGACCGGCCGAACAGATCCCACTGAGCACCAGCCAAGGCAGGCGGGTGGCCCACGGCGCCTATTCGTGTTTACTGGTGTTTCCCCCCAGCTCCATAACAACGGGATGGGCCCGGCCCGGGGCCACCCCAGCCCCGCGCCAGCGGCTCGGCGCCCGCCAGCGGCCCCGGGAACGGGGTGGGGCTGGGAGGGAAGGCGGCCACCGAGCCGCACGGGGGGAATTTTTCCTCCTTCAGCTGCCAGCGGGCTCCGGCTCCAGTTTCCCTTCCATGGAAACGTGCGTGGCCGCGTGGGATGGTGCAGGGCAGAGCGGTGCGGGAGGGATGGGGCAGGGGTAGGCGGTGCGGGATGGAGTGGAGCAGTGGGATGCAGTGAGAGATGGTATGGGATAGAGTGGGGTTAGGGGCATGAGGTGCGGGATGAAGCGGGGCAGTAGGATGCGGTGCGGGGCAGGGAGATGAGGTGGGGACAGGCGGTGCGGGACGGAGCGAAGCAGTGGGATGCAATGCAGAGCGAGGCGGGATGGAGCGGGGCAGGGGGATACGGTGTGGGACAAAGAGACGCAGTGAGGAGTGGGGCGGCGCGGGATGGTGCGGGGCAAGGGGAGGCGGTGCGGGACCGAGCGCGGGTCCCGGCCCCAGGTATCCAGCAGGTACAGCCTCCCCGGTCCCGGGGACTCCGCTCCACTCCGCCGCACTAGAGCCGGTGCCGGTGCCGGTGCCGGTGCCGCCCCGCGGTGAGGGCGGGCGGGGCCGCCCGTGTGGTTCCGGGTCGGGCGGGAAGATGGCGGCGCCCATGGAGCTGTTCTGCTGGGTCGGGGGCTGGGGGCTGCCCTCGGTGGACCCCGACTGCTTGGCCGTACTGGTGAGCGGGGCCGGGGGCGCGCCGGGGGTCCCGCCGAGGTCTTCCTGCCGGGGGTCCTACCGGGGCTCCAGCCCCCTGCCCCACGCTTTCCCCTCCCTTGCAGACCTACGCGCGGTTTACCGGGGCGCCGCTGAAGGTACACCGGGTCACCAGCCCCTGGAGGAGCCCCTCCGGTAAGGCTCCCCCCGAGGGGTACCGGCACTGCAGGGACCACCCACCCTCTGCACCGGCACCCCCTACCCCACTGCACCCCTTGCCCCATGGCACCCCCTTCCCCATTTCACCCCCACTGTCCCGACACCGCCCCCCCCCCCCCCCCCCTTCTATGAGACGCAGCTTTCATCCTCTGACCCCCAAGGTGCCCCCAAGCCCCCCTTATGTGCCCCCCACCCCACGTGTTCCTCCCTTTCCATTGCATACCTTCATCCCAGCATGGGGGTCACCATCCCGGCACAACCCCCCCACACACACCCCAAGCACCCCTCTGCAGCTGCCCCCTCCCTGCCCCAGGGTGTTTGCCTGCGCTGAAGACGCGGGACGAGGGCACCATCTCCAAAACGCAGCAGATCATAACTCACCTCAGGAAGCAGGTAAGGAGGGGTGGGGGGCTGGAGGGCCCTGCAGCTCCCCTTGGGAGGAGGTGGCCTTTGGTGTGGCAGGATTTGCCACGTCCCTGCCGGGCTGCAGTCCTGGTGTTTGCTCTGCAGAAGTACAACGCTGACTACGACCTCTCGGCCACGCAAGGCGCTGACACGTTGGCCTTCGTGTCCCTGCTGGAGGAGAAACTGCTGCCAGTGCTGGTGAGTGGAAAAATTTTGGGGGGGGGAAGGGGGACCAGGAGGGAGATGGGCTCACCCAGGGTGGGATCCACTCCCTGGAGCAATGCCAGCAGGCTCAGGTGTGCCAGGAGAACGCTGCAGGCAGCAACATCTCCAGTGCCTAGAGCACCAAGAGCAGGGACCGGGGTACCAGAGGTCTTGCATGCAGCCAGGCTTGGGGTCTGGCCTTGACTCTGATGTTACCCCAGCCCGCTGTGGTCTCTGGGGTCTCTCTGTGGGCTCCCAGGCATGGCCAAAGGCTGCCCTGGCCCTAGCCTCACCGTGGCCTGGGCACAGATTGTCCTCTTCTGCAGATCCACACCTTCTGGGTGGATGCAAAGAACTACGTGGAGCACACACGGAAATGGTACGCAGAAACCATTCCCTTCCCCCTGAACTTCTTCCTGCCCAACTGCATGCACAAGCAGCACCTGGAGCGGCTGCAGCTCCTGTGGGGAGATGGCTACATGGAGGATGAGGAGAAGCTGGAAAAAGAGGTGAGAGGATGTGGCCTGGGCATAGTGGGACCCATACAAGGCCAAGATCTTCACTGGAGTCCAGGGCTTACCCCAGCTGAGCACCTCCTTCCTGCTCCCCTTAGCACTGAGGCCGTCTGCCGTGTGGCTGGGTGGGTGACAACCCTCTGTCCTCCTTCTCCAGCTCTACCGGGATGCTCGGGAATGCCTGACACTCCTGTCCCAGCGCCTTGGCTCCCAGAAGTTTTTCTTCGGTGACTCGTAGGTGTTCTTAGGGGGAAAGAGCTCCAGGGCCCAAGAGCCCCTTGCATCCAGGCAGGATCAGGACCCTGTTTCTGTCTGTCTGGCCATGGGATGGGACTGTCCTGCTCCCTCTGTTCCACTTTGGGGTCTGGAAGCAGAGCGCCCTCTCAAGGAGCTGCTTCTCATCCCTGGGGGCTCAGGGGGCTGCGGGGTGGCCGACACGTCCGGGTGGCTTTGGGTGGGGACAGCGGGAGGGACAGTGGCCCAGTGTCAGGTCTCTGCCCCAGGCCAGCTTCCCTCGACGCCTTCGTCTTCAGCCGCCTGGCGCCGCTCCTGAAGGCGAAGCTGCCCAACGGGAAACTGCAGCAGCACCTGAAGTCCCTGCAGAACCTGTGCAACTACTGCACCTCCATCCTCAGTCTCTACTTCCCCTGGGATGGAGGTGAGTGCATCCTCCCCTGCCTGGCCCTGAGGGCTTGAGGTGACCCATCCCCTCCCCACACCTCTGCTCTGCCCCCCCCCCCAGGTGAGCCCTCGGCCAGCGCCCCACGGGCTGCGGGTGCTGACGGCAGCGAGGCAGAGGAGGACCCCCACAAACGGCGCAACCAACTGCTGTCGGTGCTGGTGGGGCTGGCAGCCATGCTGGGCTATGCCTTCCTGAGTGGCATCGTCTCCATCCAGCGTGGCAGCGTGGGGCCGGCTGGCCGTCAGCCCCTCGCCCTGGAGGAGGAGGAAGAGGAAGAGGAGGAGTGAGGAAGGGCCGCGCAGTTGTTTCTTGTCCAACCCCTGGAACTGACTGTTTTTACACTGGGAGCCTGGCAGCACTGCTCCCTGTGGGTGCTCAATGGGAAATGGGAGCCCTGTCCCTGGGGAGCATCCCTGCCATGCCAATAAATCCCCCCCCTCTCCACCTGCACTCTCTTGTCCTCCCAGCAAGCTCAGGGTCCTTCCCAGTGTCCCCAGTTGCAGAGGGTGCAGTGGGTGCTGATGTGCTGCCCCATTTCCTGCCCTGGTACCACAGTACTGCACCGACCTTCCCACAGCTCTGCCCGTGTCCCCAGCCTTGGGGCTCTCTGGGAATGGGGTGAGGGGGAGACTTTCAGGTTTTTAAGGTTTTTAAAAGCATTTGACAGGGTCTCAGCAGCATCCCCCAGCACTGGGTGGTGCAGCCTTGGGCTTGCTCAGGCAGCTGTAGGGCTGAGCCCTCCGCCTTCCCTTGCCGTTGGTGGGCAGAGAGAGCTCAGGGGCCCATGGGGCTGCTCCCCTGCAAGCCACACTTGCCAACCTGGCTTCCCCAAGAGCCATGACATGGCAGGGGACAGTCCTGGCCGAGCTGCCTGCTGCAGCAGCTCCAGGGAGGCCCAGGCTCCAGGCAGGAGGATGTGACCCCAGGCGAGAGGACACAAGGTCCCCACTGCGGGGAGGGGGGGGGGGGTTGGTGCTGGCTCCCCGGGCTGGCGGAGGCTGCAGCCGGGATCCCTCCAGCGCTGACAGCTCTGTCTGTGCATTTGTCCGTGTCTGCCAGCAGCAGGGAGTTCCTCACCGCTGGCACTGCCAAATGCACGTCCTGCGGTCAGCACGGCTCCGGGAGCTGCAGAGGGGACCTGGGGATAGCTGTCCGGGTGCCCCAGTAGCGCAGCTGTGTTCCCTCGGGACAGCCGGTGTGGGCTTTGGCCGCAGGGGCGGCAGCGCTGCTGTGGTTTCCTCTGCCCGTGGTCTCTTTACGAGCGCCCAGATGGAAAAGCAGCGTCTGGCCGGGACGGCGCGGGCAGCACAGAGCCCTTGCTTGTTCCACCGCGTCCTCACACGGCTGCTGCGGGTGCTCTTGGGTCCTGGCTGTGCCTGGTGTCCCCAGACTTGTGCCACGTGTGTCCCCACCCCACCCCCCCGCTCCCCCCGGCACGGGTGTGATGGCCACGGGCCGGGACCGGAGCTGCGGTGCTATAAGGCTGGGCTGGGCCCGCTGCGGAGCCTCCCCCACGCTGACCCAGTTGGAGGGGCCCCACTGGGAGGGGGAATGACTCAGTGCAGCCCCCCCGTGCCCACTCCCCCATCACGTCACTCGGGAAGTATGTGCCCAATGCTCCCGGTTCCCATTAGCTGGGGGGGCTGCTGCCTGCGCCCACGGGAGAAACCGCAGCACGTGGCCGCCTGCCCTGGCCAGGAGGAGAAACTGGGGCTGCTGTCGAGGCCCCGTGCTAAATCCTGGCTGTGGGTCCAGGCTGCTGCTGGCCCCGGGTCCCTGCCCTGCCCCACGGGTGCTGCGTGCCTGGGGCTCCTGTGCTATGGGCCCGGCCCCCGGTAGGATGCCCCAGGGAGAGGTGGGATGGAACCCACAGGGCTCAGCCTGTAACTCCAGCCCCAAATCTACCTCCTCTGGCACAGTGCTGCCCACTGAGCAGGCAGAGAAGGAGGGCAGTTGGTGCACAGGCGAGGTTGTAGAAAACCTGTTTATTTTATGAAAACATCTAGAAAAGAGCTGGTGTCGCAGCCCTTGGATCAAACAGGTCCCTTGGGGAGTTGCAGGGCTTCAGGGGCTGTGCTGCAGCCCCAGCCTCACGCAGGGACCTGTCCCCAAACCCACCACCACCACTCCAAGCTGAGCTGCTGTGCTAGGCTGGCTGCTGCCACAGGAAGGTCTGGATGGAGTCACCAGGAGCTGTGTCCTCAATGAAGCCAACCCGTGGGTCTGAGATCCCAAAGGACACATCCGTGGTGGAGCTATGGGGGTGTGAGGGGACACACACAGGTCAGAGGGGGCAGCTGGGTTTCCAGCCAGGGCTTGGGGCCAAGCCACTCACCGGTTCAGGACCACCAGGACAACTGTGCCATCGGGGCGCAGGAAAGCTGAGTGCTCCAGGTCACATCGATGGCACTTCTTGGAGACAGACAGCCCCACACGCTGTGAGCCCTCAGGGATGAATTTGCTGCAGGGACAAACAGGACCTGAGCGCAGCACCTGGGGCAGGGCTGGAGCTGGCAGCAGTAGTGAGCATCCCCCTGGGAGTCTCCCCCCAAGTCCCAACACACCTGAAGTGCCCCATGTGGTAGAACATGGGCTGCTTGTAGAAGATGTCCTTGCTGCTGTCCACGATTATAGGGCTGTCCACATAGTTCTTGCTCCAGTTGGGCCCCCCCTCCATGTTCAGGGCCAGGTTCCAGTCGGTCCAGCCCGTCACATAGTTATTGAGATTCTGTGGGGCACGTGAGGCTGTTGAGCCACGGGCAGGTCCAGGGGGTGGCTGGTGTGTCCCTGGTCCCCACCCAGCCCTTACCGTCAGGATGCTGTGACTGTACTTGCTCCCACGGTCCCATCCACCCAGCACCACCCTGGGCTCCCAGAAGTAGGAGCCTGTGGAGGCCTCCGTGGAGAGAAGGAAATAATCTGGGAAGAGGTGATGGGTGATGGAGAGTGTGAGGTCAATGGGTGCCAGGAAGTCCAGGTACCAGTGGATGCCAATGCCACTGATGTAACTGGAGGCCACGGGGTCTTTGAGAACCTGGCAGGAGAAAGGAGTCACCACCCACACCTATGCCCAGGGCTGGGCAGTCACCATGGGACTGGGAGAGCCACCATGGGGCCAAGGAGAACCACCCTGAGGACTCACCACCTGGGCCCAGTAGGGCAGCATCACCCTCTGGTCATCCAGGATGATGAGTTGGACGTTGTGGTGGGAGCTGTTGGCCAGCGCGGGGCCCAGGTCCCGAGCGATGAAGTCCCTCTGGTGCTCAGGGGAGAAGCCCAGGCACTGGAAGGGGTAGAAAACAATCTCACCAGCCGTGGGTTCATTCCCTGCTGTCACTGCCCAGAAGGTCAGGTTGTACTTGGCATATTCATCCAGGAACCTGGGCAGGGGACAGAGGGTGAGCAGCTCCATTGTGGCACTATCAGCCCTGGGAGCGGTGACCCCAGTGCCCACCACAGTCCTGCAGCCCCTCACCGGATGAAATACTTAGCCCAGGCCTGGTGGTACTTGTCTCCAGGGCTGCCCTTCAGTGTCCCTCTCCCTGTCATTGCACCGTTTGTCTTCATCCAGACTGGAGAGGTCCAGGGGCTGGCATAGAGTGAGAGCGGACGCTTGGCCATGGCCTGGGCTGCCTGGAGGATGGGGATCTGGGGACAAGCAGGGTGGCAGCAAGTTCTCCTGGTCTGCGCCAGCACTGGCACAGTGAGCAGCAGGATGAATCCTCTCCCACCCTATCACTGGGAAGATGCTCTCCATCCCCATTCCACTCTGTCCCACCCAAACTGGGAGCCCTGGTGCCTCAGGCTCACCTTCATCTGTGTGTCCTCCTCTGTCAGGTTGAAGTGCTTCAGCTCAAAGTCTCCCACTGCATCAGCGTAGGTGTAGAGGCGCACGGAGAAGTCAGTGCTGGCCATGGGGACACGCACGAGGTTGTACTCAATGCCTGGGGACAGGGTGGGTGGTGATGGGAATCCCTGGGGTATCTTCGGGGGGTGCAGCCCTCAACTTCCAGAAGCCCCTTGGCACCAATCTCAGCAGCCAGACCCCAAGCAGGAGATGCCGAACAGCCCAGCCCCACCACCCAGCAGCACGTCCCTGCCCCGGGCTCACCTTCCTCGGAGAAATAGGAGCGGAGCAGGTTGTTCTGGGCATCCTGTGACAGGGACTGAATGTTGATGGCAGCTGAGTCTGTGACAGAGCCACCAAAGCCTTTCACTTTCTGGTACCGCTGCGTCGTGTCCAGGGTGAGATGGAAATCTGGGGATGGACAAGCAGCGTTGCAGACACTGCACGGGGAGGCTCCATCACCCAGGACCACCAGGTGCCACCTCCCAGCTGGTACCTGTGCTCCCAGCATTGGGCTGGAAGGTCCCCTCGCTGCGCTCCAGCCTCTTCCCAGCCTTGCTGCTCTCATACTTGATGTAAGTGCCCGGGGCTGGCAGCACAACGGGGTCCAGCGTGTCGCAGTACGTGGCACTGCAGGCACACACCAGAGAGCCATGCCCGAAGTCCTTGGCATCGCAGGGATGGCCACCTGTGACAGGAGAGACAGGGCAAGCACAGGGGGCTGTTGGTAAGAGCCCAGCCCACTCCTTCAACCCATCATGGGCACCCAACCCATGGCTTTGTCACCCCAAACGACTGAGCCCTGCAGGCCTCTCCTGGGTGACGTGGTGCCAGCACTTACCTGCTACCCCTGATGCTGCCTGCACCAGCAGGAGCCAGCCCAGGACAGCAGCATAGCCCATCGTGTGCCCCATGTCCCCTCAGCTTCAGCACGGCTCAGATGGCAAACACTGGGGACAGGAGTGGGGTAGCAGCATCAGCTGATGGCTCCTTCAGCCCCCTCCTCACCCTGCCCAGGGACAGAGACCCAGGGCAGGGACAGCCCCAATGCTGCCCTGTCCAGCAGCCTCAGGGAGCACCAGCACTTCACCCCCCTCTTCCCTGCTCCCCATAACGCCAGCACAGAGCTCACCTTCCCTCCTACCCCACCAGTTCCCATGGTACCAGGGGTGCAGCCCCCACTGGCGTGTGCTGCCCCACACCCACTGGCCTGGTGTTAACAGCCACCCACGCTGGTTCACTCCCATTGTCTCCCCTCCCTTGCTCATCCGTGCTGTGCCATTCCATCCCATGCCATCCCATGCCATGCCATCCCATGCCACTCCATATGACCCCAGTGCCTTCTCAGCCATGGGTTTGTGCTCCCAGGCCCATGAGCACCACAGCCAGGAGTGGTTTGGGGTCAGACCCCCAGCACACAGGGGTCCCCCCAGCTCCCAACCTGCCCCATCCTTCCCATGAGGCTGGGCAAGGAGCTTCCCGATGATGGCCCAGGAGGAGTCATCTCCAGGCTCAGGACCCCAGTGCCATGCTTGCTGTCCCCAGGGAGGAGGAGGCAGGGTGGGACAGAGGCAGCTCGCTGCTCCTGGACCGTGCAGGATGGGGACAGGCGGGTTGTCCCCCATCCATCACCTCCTGCTCCCTGCCCAGAGGTGATGCCCGGCCAGCACCCTGAGTTTGGCCTCAGGGGGGTCCCACTGTCCCAGGTCACCTCCTCCCCACTGATAAAGCCACTCCAGACCCAGGCTACTCACAGAAAACCCTCTCACTGTGTCTCCGCCAGGAGCAGGGCAGCAGGCTCAGGACCTTCTTGCTGGTAGAGTGTGGTAGGAGGTGCCAGCTTCTGGTGGAGCAGGAAAGGTGAGTTGGGAGAGGACACCCCGTGGCTGCAGAGGAGCTTGGGGATGATTTTGCAACCTCACTCCAATATGAAGAACTTTCAACACTCACTGCGGCGTTTGCAAACTTCTCCTAAAACCTGTCCCAGCGTTCAGAGGGAAGCTGGGGCAGGATGCCCACCACCCCCCCACAGTGCATCCAACCAAAACCGTTCCATGATCACCCCAGACAGGACCCCCTCCCCCCCCCTGCAGCCACTTCCCCCAGCCCCGTGCTCCCTTCTCAGAGGGCTCCCCAAACGCAGCAGGGAATGGGTGCAGGGGACGGGTGACCACCCGTGTGTCCCTGCTGATGTCTGGTGGTCCTTGGCCAACTTCCACCCAGCAGCACCGCAGGGGCATGGGCAGGAGCCACCTGCACCCCATGCCATGGCCAAGACCCCCGGTCTGCCCATGGCCACACCAGTGACTTTGATGGCGTGGGCAGAGGAGCCACAGTGGAGACCACCACCCTCACACTCCTTGCCCCCCAACTGATGGGTGACATGCACAGGGGGGCTGCTGGACCCCCCACACACACCGTGGCCCATCCCCACACCAGCAGCAGGGCTGGGTGGAGCAGGCTGAGGCAGTTTATCCTCTGCAAAACAAGCCTGGGCTTGGCACCTCCTAATTTGGGATCCATCCTTAGAGCAGGCACCTGCCAGGCAGGAGACACTGAAGGGGAGGGACAGAGCCACCAAAGAGGCCCCTGTGTCCCCCTGATACTGCCCATGTGGGAGGCTTGGGAGGCAGCCCCCACCAAAGGACCATAACTGGGGATCCCAGTCCCTCTCCTGGGGACCACAGCCCCCTGTCCAGTGACCCCAGCTCCTTTCCAAGGGACTGCAGCCCCTCTCCCCAGGACCCCAGCCCCTCACCCAGGTACCACTCCTCCCACTGCAGCTGGAGAAAGGTCCCCACAGCAGGTTGACCAATTTCTCCATCCTCCACCAGCCCCTTGGCTCCACCTTGAGGTTGTTGACCCCTCACTTTCCCCATCACTGTTTTGGCCAAAGGGAAGGCAGATGCATTTCCAGATGGCCGGGGAGCAAGGAGCCCTCCCAGAGGGGCTGTGCTGAAGCCTTTCCCTGGACACGTGTTCCTGGATACTGATGAAGATTTGGGGGTGCAGGGCAGACCTGTGCTGTACCCCGGGAAGTGTGGGAGGCCCAGCACTAGCCAGGAACATCAACCAAGCACAGAATGGGCAGACGTGCTCCAGGCTGAGATGGGGCCTGGTGCTGCCTTTGTGCTGCACTCCAGAAAACAGCTGTTAAACCTTTTTTTTTATTTCTCTCTTTTTTTTTTTTTTTTTTTTTTTTCCCCCAACATCAGCAACTCCACAGCTCACACAGAAGGGGAGTTTGCCAGCAAGCTCTCTGGCTTTCCCATTCCTGGACTTCAAAGATGCTTGTAGTGTTCCCAAAGGCTGGAGCAAGCAAATACTGTAACTGGAATTTAAAGAAAGCAAACAGGAGGGCCAGGTAATTGCAGGCTGCCAGCTCTGTGTTGGCCACAACCAGAATAGAGGGGAGTCTGTGAGAGGGTGGCTAGAAGTAGCCCCCAGGGTGAGCTTTGGAGGAGGTGGCATCAACCTCCTTTTTCTCCAAGGTTTGGTAGAGGGGGGCCAGTGATAGAATTTACTCAGCTTTTCCTACAGCACCCACCCTGGTGTAAGAGGACATTTGGGTTTTTAAAAAAATAATAAAAAAAAAAAGTAAGATGGGGGGGAAAAAAAAAAAACAACAGAACACAAACCACATCTGAACTCAATCAAGAGCTGGCGAGAGGCTGAGGCTCCAGCTGCAGCAGTAAACAAGGCAGCCCCGGGTGGGCCACGGGGACGGAGCCCTCCGGGGCACCCCTCGCCCTTTACCGCCACTCGGAGGCAAAGCGAGCAATTTCCGAGAGCGCGGAGGAAAGAGTGACGGGGCCGGCACATACCGGAGGGAGCGCGTCACGGCTTTACTTGGCGCCCGAGACACGCACGAAGGGAGTCAAGGGAGCCACGTGTGGAAGTGTGGTCCAGGAGATGGAGCAGCAGGAGCCTTCAGGGGGCTGGAGGGGGGCCGGGAGGGAAGAGGGAAATGGGGATACAACAGCAACAGCCACCCTGGAAGGACCTCGGTGCCTGGAGGATGTGCGGCTCCTCCTGTGGTCCCGAATTCGCCCGCCGGTGGGGGGGTCACTGCTTGAAGGGTGTTGGAAAGGGTGGGGGAAGAGCTGACCACCAGAGCCCCCCGGCCAGGTGGTGCCATCCCCACGTCAGGGCCCACGCCACAGGTAGGTCTGGATGGAGTGGGCCGGAGCCACGGTCTTGATGAAACCAATGGCAGGGTCCCAGATCCCAAACGGCACGTCCCAGCCAAACCTGGGGGGCGAGAGGGGCTTGGAGAATATTGGGACAGCCGGGGCCAAGTGTCCACCCACACTGGCTACCCTGCTGACCTGTTGAGGACCACCAGGACGAGGGCTCCGTCGGGGCGCAGGGCAGCCACGTGCTCCAGCTGGCAGAGGAGGCATCGGCGGCTGCTGTGCAGCCCCACGCGCCGAGAGCCCTCAGGGATGAATTTGCTGCAGGGATAATAGGAGCAGGAGAAAGGATCATGCCCCTTACTTCTGGCTGCTGGCAGCACCTGAGCCCTCTCCCCCCCTTTCCCTGACCCACCTGAAGTGCCCCATGTGGTAGAACATGGGCTGCTTGTAGAAGACGTCCTTGCTGCTGTCCACGATCACAGGGCTGTCCACAAAGTTCTTCACCCAATTGGGCCCCCCCTTCATGTCCAGGGCCAGGTTCCAGTCGGTCCAGCCGGCCACGAAGTTGTTCAGGACCTGAGTAGGTGGGGAAGGGGGTGAGTAGGGCTGAGCTGGGTCCCCAGCCCCAGGGACAGTGCTGAGGGGGGGCTGTACCGTCAGGATGCTGTGGCTGTAGCGGTCCCCTCGCTCCCAGCAGCCCAGGGACACGGAGAAGCGGAAGGTGAGGAAGCCACTGCAGGCCTCGGTGTAGAGCAGAAAATGGTCAGGGAAGAGCTTGTGGGTGGCTTCCAGGCTCCAACTGGGGGGGACGATGCTGTCCAGGTACCAGTGAACCCCCATGCCGGCCACGTAGCGGGCAGCGGTGGTGTTGCCCAGGACCTGGGGGGAGCAGAGGGGACACTGGGACCACCTGAGTCCTGTGGGGATAGCCACATGGACCCCATGTGCCAGCAGGGTCCCCTAGAGCCACCTGCTTCCCCTCTTGCAGGCACCCACCCCTTCAGCCCCTTCCCTCCCAGACCTACACCCCAAGGAGCAATCCACGGGCAGCACCCCAACACAGCTCCAGCCCCTCATTTGGCACAGAGCCAGGGGTGTATGGGGGAAGAATTGTCCTTTGGTGGGGCTCCCACCCTCCATACTGCTGTCTGGCCCTTGCTCAACATCCCCCTTGGCCCACGAGCCCGCCAGGTCCTTGGGTGCTGCAGCCGCCTCTGCAGCTCCATCCTCGCTTGGGGCAGGAGCACGTTGGGTTTTCTTTCCTTTTAGCATAAGGTAATCCCCACAAACAACTCCCCAGCATTGCCAAGGGGAAGCTGAATCAGCTGAAACTCCGTGCTGAGGGAATTGGGGATGTGGATCCCACCCCCCCCATCCCTGCTCCCAGCCAGGTTCGGGCGGAGGCGGCTGCTACCGAATTAACCGGCAATTAACCGGCTCTGCCTCTCGCCCTGGCAGACCCGGTTTGCCTCCTGCTCTCTCTAGGGCTGGGAGCAGCTGGGGGGATAATCTTCAGCTGAAACAGGATAATCTTCAGATAAACGGGGATAATTTTAGCTAAAACGGGATAGCTTTCAGCTAAACCAGGATAATTTTTGGCCAAATGGGATAATTTTTAGCCAAAACAGGATAATATCGGCAGCTGAAGTAGGATAATCTGGAGCTGAAATAAAATGTGATTAAAAAGGTGATGATTTGCAGCTAAACGGGATAAGTTGCAGATCAAACCCAAGGCTTGCGTGGGACTTAGAGGAGAGGGTGAGGCCGGGCAGGGGGCTCAAGGGGGGAACACGTTTCTCTTCACCACTTTGGCCCAGTGGGGGAGGTGGATGCGTTGGTCGTCCAGGATGATGAGGAGGGTGCGGTGGGGGCTGCGGGCCAGCGCGGGGCCCAGGTCCTGGATGACAAAATCCCGCTGGTGTTCGGCGGTGAAAGCGATGGTGGGGAACAGGGGGGGCGTGAGGAGGGCGGCGAGGGGCTCGTTCTGTGCAGTCACTGCCCAGAAGGTCACGTTGTGCTTGCTGTATTCATCCAGAAACCTGGAGCAGGGAAAGGGGTGGGACAAACAGCATCAGTTGCACCTGCACCCCAACACCCCCCCTCCTCCTCCTCCTCCCAGCTCCCCCAGTAGTCCTCAAGCAGGGATGGTACTTGATGAAGTAGTTGGCCCAAGTCTTGTGGTACTTGTCCCCTGCCTGTCCCTTCAGTGTTCCCTTCCCACGGACGTCCCCGTTGCTCTTCATCCAGGCTGGGGAGGTCCACGGGCTGGCAAAGAGCGACAGCGGCCGCTTGCTCATGGCCGAGGCTCGGTGCAGGATGGGGATCTGCAGGAGGGGGGCACGGAGTCAAGCTCAGCTCCATTGCAGCCCACCAAAATCAGGATGCTCCCAGGAAGGAGGAAGGGGAGCACTCGAGGGACTTCTGCAGGGAACCTGCCAGCACCACCCCATGGCACAGCGCCCCGACCTTGCACCCTGCCAGCCAGGATGCGCTGGGACGTGCCCCAGAGGAGGTGCCAGCTCCCACGAGTTGTCCCCAAGCACCCTGCCACCCTGTGTGGGGCTCAAAATGCCTGGTCATGGGAGTTCTGGCACACACGGGAGCTCCAGGGGGGGTGAGGGGACAAACACCAATGGCCTCCACTTCCCACCTTCATATTCACGTCCTCCTCTGCCAGCATGAAGTGCTTCAGCTCGTAGTCATTGGGGACATCATCATAGCTGTAGGGGCGGACAGAGAAGTCGCTGCAAGCCATGGGGAGCCGGATGAGGTTGTACTCGATCCCTGTCAAGTGGGAAGAGCATCAGGAAGCACCAGAACAGACACCTGGGTGATGGGTGTCCCTACAGCCCCATCCTTCTCAGAACCCCAGAAGCAGCCCCTGCTGCCTGGGCCCTCGTTGCTCACCACTCTCAGAGAAGTAGGAGCGCAGGAGATGGTCCTGGGCTGGCCGTGACAGCCCCAGGATGTTTATGGCAGCAGCATCAGAGAGGGATCCACCGAAGCCCTTTATGTGCTGGTGCAGCATGGACACGTTGATTGTCAGCAGCAGCTCTGCATGGGAGACCCAGGCTCAGCTCACAGGGCTGGGGCTCCTCTGGTGGCACCCACTGCCCACAGCAGGTACCTGGGGCGTGCAGCGTGGGCTGGAAGCTCCCCTCGCTGCGCTCCAGCCTCTTCCCAGCCTTGCTGCTCTCGTACTTGACGTAGGTGCCTGGGGCAGGCAGGACGACGGGGTCCAGGGTGTCACAGTATGTGGCATTGCAGACACACACCATGGCATCACGACCAAAATACTTGGGGCTGCAGGGCCGGGCACCTGGGGGACACGGGGAGGCTGAGGGGGGGGTGCCAGTTTGGGAACACATCCCTGCTGCAGCCCCCCACCTGCCCCGGGGGCTGCCCCTGTGCTCCGCACCCCATCCCCTCCCTGAGCACCCCAGTTCCAGCCCTGTCCCCACGCTCCTGACCCTGTCCCAGGTCACCGCGGTGCCCACGCTGTCCCGGTGCCACCCGCGCCGTGTCCCCGCACTCACCTGCAGCCTGGGGCACCGCCTGCAGCAGCAGCAGCCACCCCAGGGCACCGACAGCCCCCATGGCCTCTCCGTGTCCTCCTGGCTCGGGTGAGTCCTGGGCTGAAGAGCCTGCGAGCAGGGGCAGCTCAGCTGGGGCAGGAGGGGGTGGAGGGGCAGACAGTGCCCCCTGGATGGATCCATCCTGCCTGGATGTCTTCTCCCCCCCCTCCAAGCCTCTCTCCTTGCAGGAAGGTGAGGTGGATCCAGCCCTCCCAAAGTCCCCTCACCTGTTTCCAACCTGTGCTGTCAACAGCCCTCCTCCTCCGGCAGCTCCAGTCTCCCCACCTCACCTTTACGGGGAGCAGCTCCCAGACCTCCTTCCACAACACACCCTCTCCCACCCCCACAGCTCCTCCTTGCCCTCCTCCCAGCCCATGCTTACCGGGACCATCCTACAGCTCCTCGCCACAGGGACCATGGATTCCCCCACACCCCCTGCTGCCATCTGAGGGTTTCTCCCCCCAGAGAGGGGACGTGAGGACACCGTGCTGGCAGCTGTGCCTATGCCAAAGGCCCCACCAGCACTGCAAGATGCAGCTCAGAGAACCCACAGGGATGCCCCGATTGAAGCCTCTTTCTTTGGATGGATGAATCCCTGGAAGCACAGCAGAGCCCACAGACCCCCAGGCTTCCCCACTAACAGGCACTGGGGGTGCTACCCTTGCCCATCACCCCCATCCTCCCCCACTCTACCGCCCCCCCCAAGAGCTGCTGTAGCTGAGCACCCAGCGTGGGGAAGGCCCAGAACCCCCGGGTGAGGGTGGCAAACGGGGCTGCAGCCCCTCCAGGTGCAGCCACGCTGGGGCTGCTGCTGTGACCTGCCCTTGCATTGCTCACCCCACCTGAGCACACACCATGGGGAAAGCAGCAACCATGGAAGCCGTGGCAACAACTGGCAAGAGCCCCAGCTCTGGCCACAAGCAATGGCAGCCAGGGTTGTGGTGCTGAGCCAAAACCACAGAGGGGACTCGTTGCCCTGACCCTGGCAGTGCCAGGACCTGAGCTCTGCTCCTCTCTGCCTGGTGACAAACCACTTCAGGAGCTCTCCCTGGTCACATCACCAGGATGTGCCTCCTTCCCGTGGACACACGTGCATGCACCCATGTGGGGATGCTCTCAGCAGGGGTGGCCCAGGGGGACAGCGAGGTGCCAGCTCCAAGCCCACCACCCAAAAGCACCCAACACCAGGGCTCAGTGTTTCCCTCCACAGGGTTAAAGTGCTCCGTTAGCTCTCCCTCTTGGGGTGGAGCAGCACTCCATGACTAATTTTCTCCTTTTCTGGCATGGCAGATGCAGCTGTGGGGCAATTCAATTTATCAAACTTGGTCCTAGCCCTGGTCCTGCCCTGTCACCGTCCCTCTGCCACATGGGACCAAGCCAGGGGGCTGTGGCTGCCAGGGGGGGAAGGGGCAGAGGGGCTCTGGGGCACACAGGCAGCCCTGGAAGGAAGCATCTTTAAGGTCCCTTCCAACCCTAATCATTCTATGGCTCTATGAGGCTCTTGGCCCCATTGCTCTGCCCTGTAGCTCTCCCACCCCCAGCTTCTGATTAACCTATCAGCTGGGTGCTACACCCTGGTTGATAACCTCATCCCAAAACTGGGGCTTAAGATATCAGCCTCCTGCTGTCCCATGGGATAACAGCTGCCTCCAGGCCTGCTGCCCGCCACCCCAGCTACCCCATACACCTTTTTCCTCTTTGTTCTGGGCTCTGGCCACAGCCCCACAGCCCGCTCAGGGTCCCACAGCTCCCCTGAGCAAAAAAAACACTGCGGAGGCTGCTGGAGCTCATCCCTATCAACGCTGATAAGAGCTTCCTGCTGAGCAGGAAAAGTGAGACCCAGGGGAAGGGCAACGCCTTGGCACGGGGCGGGTGGCACGGGAGATGCTGGGCAGCCCCACCAAATCCTCTCGGAGCCGCTTCCCAGTGCCGCTCCCCGCACATGGTTTCTCACGGGGTTGACAGCCAGTGGAGGAGCCCGGGGGGGGCTGATTTTGTCCCTTAGCCAAGTCGGTGGGGATGGGGAGCCTGGGAACACAGACCCAGGGCTGAGTTGGCTTTGTGGGGCTTGCAACTCCAAAAAAAAACCCAAAAAAACCAAAAACCCATGGGTGCCAAAGTGAGAAGCAGGGGTTCAGAGCCCCGATGGGCATCGTGGCAGCTCAGGCTCCAGGGTCCTGCCAGGCAGTTGGACCTCAGCCCAGAGCATGCAGAGATGTGGCCCTTGCTGGTGCTCACTGGTTCCATGGGGGTTGAGGGTGGGGGGGTCCCATCCTCCCAGTCCTGGCAGCCACCAGCCCCTACGTGCCCCAGAATGAGCCAACATTTTGCACAAGAATTAATGAGCCAAGCCCAAGGAGGTTGGAGGATTCACCTCCTCTCCATTTCACCAGGAGCTGCTGCTCCTTCAGAGCCCAGCAGAGCAGAGGGAAGGAGAGCTCCAGGATGTCCCAGGGTGATGCAGCATTGAGACATCGGTTTGCAGTCCCCGGACCAGGAAAAGGTTAGAGGCAGCTGGTAAGTAAGATCTTGGGAAGCAGGCAGGAGGGGGAGGAATGGTCCTGCTGCGGGGCCAGGATGCTGGGAGTGGGGCTCATTGGTGCTGAAATCCTGGAGAAATATTTCCCTCTTGTGGACAAACACAGCCTCCGGGCAGGACCAGGATGCTCCTGAGCTCTGCACAGCCAGGACTCGGGGACCCCCGGGGTGTAGCAGGGTCCCAAGGCGATGCCCTGCTGGCAGGGCAGCACAGTTCATCCTGCCAGCTTTGAAGGGTGACCCTGGCACCCCGGGCACTGCAGTGCTGGGCTGTGCCAGGCCCACGCAGCGTCTGCTGTCAGTCCTGACAGCACCCCTGGGCCCCATCCTGCTCACATCAACACTGCTGACCCAGCTCAGCGCAGCAGCCTGGGCCTCCTTTCCACACCCCACCTGCAATCCTGGCCTCCCTGCCGTAATCTCCAGCTCCTCACACCCTCCCAGCTCCCCCCTCCCTCCTTCCTGGGTGTGCCTTTGCTCAGCACCCACTCCTGCCCCTGGGCCTGCTTGCTCAAGATGCCCTGGCTGCATGGTGGGTGCTGAGCCCCTGGTGCTCCCCAAGCCTCCTCCTTGCAGTGGGGATCACTCTGCCCAGGTGCTGCATCCCTGCAGGAGCAGCGTGTCCTGTGGCAGGGGACATCCCCCAGGAGGTGTCTTCTGCCTTGAGTCCACTCCTCGCCTGAACCCACTATGCTGCAGCACCCCTGAAGCTGGTTCTGCCTCCAGACCCCACCTCACGGGCACCCCACAGCCTGGGTGAGGTGGGATACAACCCACACAGCTCCCAGCCCTGTGCTGGGCCACAAGCAGCTCCAGCTCAGCAAAGGAAGATGAACTGAAAGCTGAAGTTTGGCCTCAATCCCTACCTAGGGCTTCCACCGAGGTGGATGTCCAGGCATTGTGCTCCAGAACCCAGAGCCTCTGTGTGCCAAGTAAACCCCAAGCTGCCACAGCCCCCAAACCTCCTGCAAAGGCAGCAGGAGAGGACCCGGGCTCAGCTCACCCCAAGGCAGGCAGCACACACTTGAAACTGGGGGCAGATGGGGACAACCCCTGAAGTGAGCTGTGGGGAAAGCAACGAGGGGTAGGAAGGAGAGTGGCCACCCCATAAAGTGCTCTGTGCTGCCCTTGGGACTCCTGTGGGCTCGTTGCCCAGGCGGCAACCAGCCACAGTGCCTGGGAGCAGGGGAGGGACCTGGATGTTCCTCTTCCAGCCACAGATGAAGAGGCAGCAGCAGCCTTTAATATTGGAGCAGCAGAAAACAGCGTTTAGAGCCTCTGGGATCTCCGTGCCCAGCACTCCTTGACCCAGCTCGCCCGAGCACTCTGCTCCACCACAGCCCAGACAGGACTGGGAGCTGCCTCCTCTTTGCTCCCTGGCCCGAGCCTGCGGGCAGTCTGGGGCTCCTCTCCTGGCCTGGCTCAGCTGCCCCTGCCCAGCCACGGGTGTCCCAGCCCCTTCAGTGCCGCTGCCATAGGTAGGTCTGGATGGAGCTGGCTGGAGCCATGGCTGCGATGAGGCCAACCCTATCAGCCAGCCCAAAGGTGACATTCTGTGGGGACCTGGAGGGAGAGGAGCAGCCGAGTCAGACCTGCACCAGCTCCAGAGCACCCACAGCACCCAGGGCCCAGCAGAATCAGCCCAGCCTGGCAGGATGGGTGGCATGCTGGCATGGCACATCACTCACCGGTTCAGAACCACCACCACCACAGCACCGTCGGGGCGCAGGAACGCCGTGTACTCCAGATCAGTCTTTTTGGACTCTTTGGAGGCAACGATCCCCACGCGCTGGGATCCCGCAGGAATGAACTTACTGCGTGGGCACAAGCAAAAAGTAACCCCAGGAAGGGAGGCAGACCCCGGCAGAGCCTCTCCTCCCAACAACCCTCCCCATCTCTCCTCCCAGCAAGTTGGTGCTGCAACCATGGAGCTGCAGCCCCAGCAGCTGAGAGCGTGGCAGGGGGGCTTGACACACCTGAAGTGCCCCATGTGGTAGAACATGGGCTGCTTGTAGAAGATGCCTTCACTGGCATCCACAATGACAGGGCTGTCCACGTAGTTCTTAACCCAGTTGGGGCCTCCCTCCAGATCCAGGGCCAGGTTCCAGTCGGTCCAGCCAGCCACATAGTGGTTCAGATTCTGCAACGGGACAGGCCACAGATCTGCCTAAGGAGTGGGGTACCAGTGGGAGAGGGAGGGTGCTGGCAGCCCTCTCCGGGGCTGGCTGTGCAGGGCAGCAGAGGAGCACTCACCATCAGGATGCTGTGGCTGTACTGGTTGCCCCGCTCCCAGCAGCCCAGGATAACATCCCGCTCCCAGAAGTGGGCCCCAATGCACGCCTCCGTGGCCAGGATAAAATAATCAGGGAAGAGTTCATGTGTGGGCACCACCGTGTCCTGTATGGGACCGATGAAGTCCAGATACCAGTGGATGCCTATGCCATGGATGTAACGAGCTGCTTTTTCATCCTCAAGGACCTGAAAGGGAGACGAGTTGGCCACCACTAGATCCCACGGGGCAGACCAAGTGCCCCCATCCCTCCCGCTGTGGGACAGAGGAGCTGAGCCCTCCATGGGGACAGGGGATCTGCCCTGGCTCACCATGCTGGTGGTGACCCCACCATCCTGGGGTGGACCCCAGGCTGTACTCACTACTTTAGCCCAGTGTGGGAGGTGGAGCCGGTTGTCGTCCAGGATGATGAGCTGGATGTTGTGGTGGGAGCTGTTGGCCAGCGCGGGGCCCAGGTCCTGGGCGATGAAGTCCCGTTGCTGCTCGGCTGTGAAACCCAGGCACTGGAAGGGGTAGTTGTTAATCAGCCCAGCTGTAGGCTCGTTCTCAGCTGTCACTGCCCAGAAGGTCAAGTTGTACTTGGCGTATTCATCCAGGAACCTGGGCAGAAGGCAGAGAGTGAGATGTGGGGAACTGCACCTGCCAGACACCCATCCCTTCAGCCCAGGCTCTCCCTACCGTACAAAGTAGTTGGCCCAAGTCTTGTGGTACTTGTCCCCTGCTTGTCCCTTCAGTGTGCCCTTCCCCACGAAGGACTCACTGGTCTTCATCCAGGTCGGGGAGGTCCAGGGGCTCGCGTACAGCAACACCGGCTGCTTGCTCATGGCCAAGGCTCGGTGGAGGACAGGAATCTGCAGGAAAAGAGCAGAGGGACCACCTGAGCTGAGCCCCTGAGCTGAGCCCCAAGTCCAACCCCTCCTCTATTCCACCACTCACCTTCAGCTTCGTGTCCTCATCTCGCAGTCTGAAGTGCGTGAGCTCGTAGTCGAAGGGAACGTCGTCATAGGTGTAGGCATGGAGGGAGAAGTCACAGCTGGCCATGGGGATCCGGATGAGGTTGTACTCTAATCCTGCCAGCCACAGTGGAGTGGGACAGGCAGAGGTGACCAGAGGGACAGAAGGTGCCCGAGCACTGCCAGCTCCAAGGCAGAGACCCACAGGGTCCCCATCACCATCCAACCCACCTCCCCCTGGTGTTCTCACCTTCCTCAGAGAAGTACGAGCGGAGCAGGTGGTCCTGGGCTCTTTCTGGCAGGGAAAGGATATTTATGGCAGCAGCATCCGTGACAGAACCACCAAAACCCTTCACGTGCTGGTACCTCTGCGTTGTGTCTACAGTCAGGACCAGATCTGCAGTGAGGGGAATCAAGTGTCAGGGCAGGTGGTGGACACGGCCGGGCCCATCTCCACCTCCCACAGCAGGTACCTGGGGCGTGCAGCATGCGCTGGAAGCTCCCCTCGCTGCGCTCCAGCCTCTTCCCAGCCTTGCTGCTCTCGTACTTGATGTAAGTGCCCGGGACCGGCAGGACGACGGGGTCCAGGGTGTCACAGTATGTGGCATTACAGACACACACCATGGCGTCGCGACCAAAATACTTGGGGCTGCAGGGCCGGGCACCTGGGGGACACGGGGAGGCTGAGGGGGCTGCCAGTTTGGGAACACGTCCCTGCCGGAGCCCTCCCACCTGCCCGGGGGCTGCCCCTGAGCTCCGCACCCCATCCCCTCCCCGGTGCTCACCTGCAGCCCGGTGCACGGCCAGCAGCACCAGCAGCAGCCGCCGCCAGCCCAGGGCTCCCATGGCCCCGCCGCCGCCGCCGCCCCCGGAGCCTGCCAGCACCGGCCCCGACGAAGCCTCCTGTCCCGGTGGCACCCCGAGCCGGTCCCGGCTCGCTGCCTGCCCGGCCCCAGGGCCGCTGCCGGCCTCGCCTTTAAGGGCGACCGGGCTTCCCGTCCCGCCCACGCCCGGGGCACCGGTACAGGAGCGGCACCGGCTCTGGGCAGGCCGCGGCTTGGGCAAGAGAGCGGGCCCGGCCCTACCCCTGCCACGGGCCCGGGAGATGCGGGGGGCACCGGGACGGCGCACGGCGCGGACCCGCCCCGCCCCGCGCTGCTCCCGCTCCCCCCCCCCCCTCCGGCCCCCCCACGATCACAGAGCCCCCACCGGCACCCCCGGTGTCACATGACCGGTCAGCTGACTGACCCACCCAACCGTCCCGTCCGGTCCCGTCCCGTCCCGTCCCGCCCCTTCCCCCGGCGCCACCGGCACCACGGCCCCGGGGGGCAGCGACCGCTTTATTGTGTCTGCAGCGAGGGGCAGCGCCCCGCAACGCGGCCCCGGACACAGCCGGGAGAGGGAACCCCGAGGGGAGCGGGCGGGCACGGCCAGCGCAGGGGACCGGGCACCGGGCACGGCGGGTGTGGGGACAGGTGGGAGGGGGGGACAGGCACAGGCATGGCCAGCACAGGGGACAGGCACGGCCGGCGCAGGGGACAAGGGCGAGGGACAGGCATGGCCAGCACAGGGGACAGGGCAAGGGACAAGCACCGCCGAGGCAGGGTACAGACACGGCCAGTGCGGGGGACAGGCACGGCCACCCCAGGGGTACAGGCACGGCTGGTGCAGGGGACAGGCACAGCCAGGACGGGGGGAACAGGCACAGCCACTCTGGGGGACAGGCATGGCCGTCCCGGGAGTACAGGCACGGCTGGTGCAGGGGACAGGCACGGCCACCTCGGCCCCCAGCAGGTACCCCAGGGGACCAGCCCCCAGCCCTGTCTCCCCATGGAGCAGGGGCCCGGCAGAACCCCCAGGGCAGCGGCGCAGGACCCAGCCCCGCCCGGGCAGCAGCAATGTCCGAGAAGTCCGAGGGCCGTGGCCCGGAGCGGGACCGCCCCTGTGGCACCGGGAATGTCCCCGCGGAGGTGTCACAGGGCGCTCTCCTTGCAGGTCCCGCTGAGGCTCCGCGGGCGGCTGCGCTCCAGGCGGCGGGAGGAGAGGAGCCGGCGCAGGGAGGAGGTGGAGCTCAGATCCCCGCAGCTCTGCAGGTGGATGCCTTCGTGGGGCCGCTCTGCTCCGGACCGGGTGTTCCAGGGAACCTGCAGGCCCAGAGGGACAGGCTACAGCCCCTCACCTCTTACTCTGCCCCCTGGCACCCGAGGTGGGTGGGTGCACGGGTCAGGACAGCAAGGGTGGCAAGGGATGGTGGAGGTGTGTGTCACACACACACACGCTGTCATTAAGGACGGGTTCGTTCCTGTCAGGGCCTCTTGGGCTGCGCAAGGGTTTCAGCATCCCGTAAGCCAAGGACAAGGTGTCACCATGATTTGCTCTGAGCTCTCGTGACTCAGGGGAAAAGCCAAAACTCTTGCCACACAGGTGCTTTTCCCACTCACAGTTAAGGTGGTGACCAACGGGAAGGGGCTGTCTGGACAAGGAGGGGCTGGGCAAGGACAGTGCCACAGGAAGGAGGCTTTGCCTGCACCCCTGCCTGCAGCTGGAGTGCTAACACCATGGGGTGCATGGCAGGGGAATGGAGACCCCAGAAGCTAGAGGGGGACCAGAGGGTGTAAGGGCGTGGATGGAAGCCCCTGGGAAAGGGGAGGTTGCCCTGTCCCCTGGGGCACTATGGGTGCTGGAGCTCACCTGCTTGTGCCCCTGAGAGCCGTGCCCGGGCACCTCCACACCAGCTGCTGGGCTGCGTTTGGGTCTCTGCAGGAACCTGGCCACCAGCCCACGAGTGCCCCGGCAGACTTTGAGATCCCCCAGGGAGCGAGTTGTCGTCTTTGATAACTGCTGCATCACCTTCTTGGAGGGCAGCAGCTTGTTCTTCCCCACTGAGCCAGCCCGGAGCAGTCGGGGGGAGTCACAGTGTGAATGGCGGAGCAGGCAGGCCTCTGAGCACAGCCCTGTTGGGATGCTGCTGTCAGGTGCTGGGACAGTGCTCCCAACTGGGACCTGACCCCACAGCCCTGGGAGTCTTGCTTTCTCCCCTCCCCAGCCAGTGGGAACAGTACCACCATGGGTCTCCACTAATCTGTCCCCAGTGGGGTGAGTCTGATGACCCAGTCTGATGTCTGGTTGTGTGGAAACACAACCTCTACCCCCGAGTTCTCTGTGGATCCCCCAGTGCCCTGACCTGTATCCGCAGAGGAGTTGGACACGCTGTCCTCCAGTGCTTTGGTATAAAGTACTTCCCTGAAATCTGCTGGGAGCAGAAAAAGCATCCTCAGGCTTCAGCAGCACCAGCACAACCCACCAAGCACCCCCCTCCTCCCAGCCCAGCAGCTTCTGCCTGCTCCCCCCACTCCCCTGGGACAACCACCTGCCTTCAGACCAGCTCTAAACCTGCCAGGCCACAGAGAAACAGCCAAAACCCACAGTCCATCCCAGTCAGACACGGTCACACACACTTCCCTACCAGCCACCTACCAGCATCACCAGCAGTCAGGACACCAGGGTCACTGTGTGACCTCACCAGCAGGCGCTGGCTCAGCCCCGGGGCAGGGGATGAGGGGCAGGAGGTCTCACTGTTGCGCCGTGGGTGACTCAGGGGTCCGGAGCCAGAGCCTGTGGGACAGCCACCCCCACGTCCTTGCAGAGAACCCTTCTCCTTGAGTCGCACCTCGGGGAAGCAGGGCCCGAGGCAGCGGGACAGCCCCTCCAGGCGATTGCAGCTGTGGGTCACGGCTCCCCCCACCAAGATGCCGTCACAGCCTGGCTCTGCTGTGGAGCAGGAATAGGAGCGTTCCCCCCGCACCCGGGGCTGAGGGGTCTCCTCGAAGGGTCCCTGCAAGCCCAGTGTGGGGCTGCGTGCGTGGTGGCTGCACTGCACGCAGTCCACACTCAGGCAGTAATCCGCACGGCTCCGCTGGATGGAGCGGAAGAGGACGTAATCCATGGAGCGCATGGAGCCCTGCAGCTCCAGCAGACACGAGTCCTCCGAGGGACTGCTGTCCCCAGGGATGTCCATGATCTCTGACATGATCAAGGACCCGCTGTCCATGGACACTGCAAGGAAAGCGGGCGTGAGTGAGGAGCTGCTGGGCAGGGCTGGCTGGTCCCCCATGGCAGGTCCTCTGTCCTGCTGATGCTCCCAGCCTGGAAAGAACCAGGGGGGGGTCACTCACCTTCTCCACTGAGCACGATGGAGGGGACACGGTCGCAGGTGCAGGTGTGTGAGCCGTCCATCAGCTGTGAGTCAAACAGGGTGGCCTGCAGGACAGCGTGGTCAGTGCACAGGCAGAGCAGGAACCCATCCCTGCCTGGGATCCCGGCTCCCACCTGGCTGTCCCCCCGCAGCCCCATCACAGTCTCATAGGAAGGGGGGAAGTCAGTCGGGTAGAGAGGCACAGGGCTGTCCATGGAGCCGTTGTAGGTGATACTGTGGAGGCAAGAGCAGAAAAGCCACGTTGGGTGGGATGAGCCCTGCCTGGGGGCAAATGAGCCCCCAGTCCTGCACCAGGGTTGCCTTGCTCCCAGCTGGGCACCTCTGCGCATCGGTCTCAGAGCTGCAGGTGTACTCGGGTGGGTAGTAGGGCGGTGGTGGTACTGGGGGCACAAACTCCTCAAAGTCCATCATGCTCTGAAGAAAGGTGTCAGGGGGGGAAGTGCATTCCAGCGTCACGGAGCTCGAGCGCTGAGGGACCAGCTGCAGGGAGAGGAGGGGGAGATGGGACCCCCCCACCCAGAGTTCCAGTGAGGGATATGTGTCTTAGGATTTAACCCAAGCCGGGCTGGGGCCAGGTCCTGTCACAGCATCCTGGGACCTCCCCAGCCTGGGAATGCTGCTCCCAGCCTCATCTGGTCCTGAGCCTGGGCCAAGACTCACCACATGGGCAATGTCAAGGGAGAAAATCTGGATGCAGCACACAACAGCAGAGAGAGTGCAGATGATGGTGGAGAAGACAGTCAAGCCACAGACACTGAAGAGGAGATCCTGGGGAGGAGCAGGATGAGCTGCATCTGCTGCTGAGCATGGCAAAGTGCACAGCCACTCCCCAGGGAGCCCCTGATCCCCTCCAGGTCCCCCACCTTGAGCACCACATGGATACTCCTGCATTTAGGGGTGGGGAACATGGTCAGCATCTCACTCTGCTGGCTGCAGGAGGCTGGCAGAGTTTCTGAGCGGGCCTGGCAGCAGACACACGAGTCCCTTTCCTAGGAACAAGGAACTCTGTGAGGGACTCGCAGACCCCTTCTCCCCAGCTCGCCATATCCGTAGGGACAAGCTGTGCTCAGCTGCCCGGGCCTGCAGCAGCCCTGGTTGGCCTCACCGTCTCGCAGGCCTCCAGAGACCTCACCAGCTGCGCGTTCTGGCAGGACAGGATGGATCCAGCAAGGCTCAGCATGACACCCAGCACTGACAGCAATGTGAAGAAGGTGACCTGCAGCATGGAGGAGAGGGGCTGCCAGCCGAGCAGGGCTGTGGAGCAGGGAGGTGATGCACATGACATGGCTGCACATCTAGAGGAATGTGGGGCTGCTCCATCCTCCCCCCTGCCCTTGCCAGCCTGGACCCCCCTCTACAGAGGGTGTCCCCCCCCCAACACGTACCACCAGGGTGAGCGGCCGCTTCCAGGAGACAATGCCAACAATCCCAGACAGCGCCAGCTGCGGACGCACAAGCCCAGGGGTGAGGATGGGGAGGGGTCTCTGCCAGGCTGTGGGGCCCAGAGCAGCCCTCACCCTCAGGCAGAGCCCCCCCCCAGCCCTGCAGCCCGGGGCCAGTTCAGAAGCAGAAGGGCCACAGGGGCAGCCTCAGCGCTGCGAGCCTGGAGAAACTGCTGATTCAGGGGAGCCTGGGGACTGTGGGCAGCTCCAGGCCGGCAGCGAGCCTGGGCCAGGGTCTGTGCCATGAGGGACCCCAGGCCTGCAAGAGCACTGCCCACACCCCCCCAGGCACACAGCAGGCAGAGCTTGCTTGGGAGCAGGGCCTGGCTGCAGCCCCCCACCCACCACTGCAGCCCTCCCACACCCCTCGGGGTTTGCCCAGAAAAGTGTCACTGCAAGGCGTACCCCAGCCGCCCGGGGGTCCCCATCCCTCACACAGTCACCCTGGAGAACCCCCGGGATTCTCCCACAATGCACCGCGGCAGCCACGGGCAGAGGGTGGGGGAGCAGCGGGGCTCCGCTCCCCTGGGACCGGTGGCACACCCAGCAGCCCTCCACCCGCCGAACCGCGCTGGGTCGGACCCCTCCGCGCTTCCCAAGCCTCAGACTCACCGAGAAGCCGGCCCAAGATGGGCAGGAATGCCGGATCTTGGCAGAAGGCGTGATGGTGGCCGCCACCAGGCTGAAGGTGACGATCAGGACTCCCAGGATGATTTGGATGAAGCCCAGCACCAGCAGGATCTGCAGCCAGGTCCGCTGGACGCGGAGGTGCGTGAGGCTGCGGGACGTGCGGCCGGTCAGCGAGCGGCTGGACTCGCTGGGGGAGGGCATGGTTGCCCCGGGCGGCGAGCGGGGCCAGTCGGCCCCAGAGCCCCGGGGCAACCGGCGGCACCGCGCCAGGACGGGGCCGGTCTGGGGGAAGCAGGAACGGATGCTCAGCAGGAACGGGCCGGGCTCCAGCCTTCGTCCACCGGAGGATGCTGACGGCGGCTCTTCCCTGGCCCGGGGACGGGACCCGAGGACCCCAGAAGCTCCGCGAGTGTCCTGGGAACGGCACCAGCTTCACCGGTACCTTCGCATCCCGGCTGGAGAGCCAGCCTAGAGCCGCCGGCTGCGGGCAAAGCGCGGCCTCGCTGCTCCCTCCTCTCTCTCCGTCCTTCCAGTACCGGGGCCCTGCCAGGGGCTCATCCCGCCCTGCCGAGGCCGAAAACCTCCACGCAGCCCCCGGGCCAGGCCGCCGGCCCCCGAGGGAGGGAGGAGCCGCGGGCCGGGCAGCGGGCGAGGGCCCGGCCACCGCCCAGGAGCATCCTCCGGTGATCGCCGGCACAGGGCCCGGGGCGGCCCCGACCCGGAGCAGCTACCGGAGGGCTCGCCGTCCCGCACCCCCCAGGCCCGACCCCCGATGGGGACGCCTGGGCGGCGGGATGCTGCGGGGAGCGCGGACGAGCATCGCCCCCGCCGAGAGCCGGCGGCGGCCTCCGGGATCCCCGCTCCGCCGGGGCTCCGAGCGGCGCAGGGAGGCTCCGGTCACGTTCCCGCAGCCCCGACCGCGCCCGCACCGGGGCCGTCCCTGCGCGGCACGCCGGGAGCTGTAGTCCGGCCCGCCCCGTCGCTCCCTCCCGCTCCCCTCGGCAGAGCCCGGAGACAGCGGAGACTCGGGGTGAAACTTCATTTATTCCTTAAATAAAACCTCAAGGCGGCTCGGCGTGGGGCACGGCAACACACGAGGGGCGAGAGGGGACACAGCAGGACGGGCAGGGCCGGAGCAGGAACCCCACTTCAGTGACACAGTAACAGGAACCCACCACTTGTACCGGCCCCCCCGGGGGAAGGCACGAACCCCCCGAGCAGCCCAGCCGAACCTGGGTGCATCGGTGAGGAGATGGGGCAAAGCAGAAATCATGAAACCCAAGCCAGTGACACCGGGCCTGGGGACCCCCGAGGACATCGGCACATTGGAGGACTCCAGGGGCTGGCAGGGACACAGAGGATGTGCTAGGAGGGGGTGAAGGCACCGAGGAACGGAAAGGTGCCAGGAGGAGCAAGGGGGCACTGGCCAGAGGGCAGGCAAAGAGGGAAAAGCTGTTCACCCCGTGTCTGGGAGTGAGGAGGAGGCAGAGGAGGCACCAGGGCCCCTCCTGGGTGCCCAGCCTGGCATTAGGCACCACCCCAAGTCAGGGGGGCCAGAGGGGGATGCCAGGGCTGAAGCCCCACCAGCAGCACACGCTGTCCCAGCCCCTCTCTCTCCTTCTCCCTGCACCTGGAGCAGGCTCAGCCCAGGAGAGGAGAGAGGGAGAGGACTGGGAAAGGGAGGGGAGGGAGGGGGGCTGCCTCCAGGCTCAGCACTCTGGTCCCACGTCAAAGGGAAGGCAGGCAAAAGTCTCCAGGGACGAGCCAACCCCTGCAGATCCTGGGAGTGGGGGCAAGGGGAACCCTCTGTGCCTCAGGACACACAACGTGCATCACGGGGTGGGGGGAACAGGAGAGCCCTGGCCAACACGGGGACGGTGAGCAGCTGCCTCCGGCCCTGCCACACACCTGGAGGAGGCTCCCGGTGCTGGAAGGGAGGGCGATGACAGGGGCAGGGCTCGGCCAGAGCTCCTCCCATCCCACTCCTTGCACCATCCACTGTGGGAAGGGACCAGCACAAACAGAACAGCCTCCATCTGTCAGGAAAGGGGTTAGAGCAGCGGACGATTCAGGCACCAGCACTTCCAAGCTGGGATGAGGCAGCCTCTGACAGCTGATGCAGACACACGGGGATCCAATGAAAGTGCAACTCGGACTTCCTCTTCCTCAGAAAGAGCCCACGTGCGAGGAGCAGCTGGAGCCACCGCCCGGCTAAGGGGCACGGAAGGCGTTGGTGGCAGCGCCCGCCGCAGCGTTGGCCGCCGCGGTGCGCACGGCCTGGTTGGAGAAGACCCCTGCAGCAAACTCCTCCTGGGCCTTCTGGAAGCTGGCACCCGTCCGGCGGTACAGGGAGTGGATCTGCAAGAGGGCTGCAGGCTCAGGACCGGGGGCACCAGACCCGTTCCGGGCTCCTGGTGCACCTCTGTCTGCCAAAACCTCCCCCCTAGTTAAGGGGCACTGGGTGTGGTGACCCTCAGCTGTGATCCAAACTCACCTTTTTCAGCATAATGATGCCCAACACAGCCACAGCTGTGAAGAACAAGGACACCATCATCATCATCACAGCTACGGCTGTGTTCTTCCGCAGCGCTATCAAACTCAGTATCCAGCCACTGCAAAACAGTGAGGAGAGGCTGAGGGAGCTGGGGGTGTTGAGGCTGGAGGAGGCTCAGGGGAGACCTCATCACTCTCTCCAACTCCCTGAAAGGAGGTTGGAGCCGGGGGGGGTTGGGCTCTTTTCCCAGGCAACTCTCAGCAAGACAAGAGGGCAGGGTCTCAAGTTGTGCCAGGGGAGGTTTAGGTTGGAGATGAGAAAGAATTTCTTTCTGGAGAGGGTGATCAGGCATTGGAATGGGCTGCCCAGGGAAGTAGTGGATTCTCCGTGTCTGGAGATGTTTAACAAGAGCCTGGATGTGGCACTGAGTGGGCTGGGAACCACGAGGGGAGTGGATCAAGGGTTGGAGCTGATGATCTCTGAGGTCCCTTCCAACCCAGCCCATTCTATGAACAGGAGGTGTTTGCCCCCAGTTTCCCTCTCTCCCATCCCCTCCCCTCTCTTTTTCCAGGGTCAAGGGCTCCCCCAGCACCCACCTGAATCCCCAGTTTGGGATGCCAATGGCCTGCAGCACGTACATCACGTTCTGAGCAAAGAAGACGAAGAAGAAGACAAAGAAGTTGAAGGAACTGTCGCTCCTGGGTGAGAGAGAGAGAGAAAGAGAAGGTTTAGGCCACAGAAACAACTCTCAAATCTTCCTGGCAGGAAGGGATGCAAAGAGGACAGGCAGCCCCCAGAGATGCAGCTGCTGGTGAAGGGACTTAAAAGGCTCTCCAGCAATAAGCTCCACAGGAAAACACTCCTCAGAAAAACCTCATCCATCTTGCTCAGTGTGGAATCACCCAGGTCCAAAGGCCACAGAAGGAGCTGGGACACCATCAGGGCTGCAGCTGGGGTGAGGGCTTGGTCGTACCACGCAGCCCAGACTCCTCAGCAGCCCTGCAGGCACCCCCTGTGTTGCTGTGCTGGCCTGGCAGCTGTGGCAGATACACACCTGAAAGCTTTGTACATCGGCCTGTACCAGCAGACAAAGGAGCAGGGGGTGTAGAGGAGAGCCCAGAGGATGGAGAGGCCGAACCCAGAACCAGATGAGGGGTCCACACAGAACCAGGCCAGCGAGGACAAGAAGTTCAGGAAGAGAGCAATGGTGCTGGCTGGGGGAGAGGACGTTGGTCAGGCAACCAGAGCAGAGCTCCCACCACCACCACCACCACCCCCTTCTCCACATCAGGGGCTGAAACCCCCAGACCTGGGCACAACATTAATTGTTGTTAATTGCAACTTCTCCCCAGCAGCAGCAGGGATCACTCCCAGGCAGGGCAGGACACTCGCTCCTCCACCTCCTCCCAGAACCTGCCCGGGGACTCACCCATCCAGAGGTAATACATGGTGGACACGGTCTTCTGGAAGTCGGCAGGGATCTCCACGGGGATGTCCTGGTAGAAACACGGCTTCACCGGGCAGAAGGACGGCAACGGGGGCCAATTGTTCAGCCTCGCTGCGGAGGGAAGGAGGCGAGAAGAGAGAAGAGGTGGTGCCCGGGGCAGCGGGACCGGGGGAACGGCTGCCCCCGGCCCTCCCCCGCCTCACAGCCCCCACTCACTCGCGGCGCCGCCGAGAGCCGCGTTCTGCAGCTCCCGCTCCCGCCGGTCCAGCTCCTCCGCCTTCCGGTTCAGCTCCTCCTGACGCTTCAGCAGCTCCGCCGTGGCGGCCGCCGCCGAGGCCTGCGAGGGGAGAGCAGGCCCTGGGGCTCCCGCCTCGGGCCCGGCCCATCCCACGGCGGCCCCACGGCTGCCTCCCCGTCCCGGTACCTGCGTGCCATAGGAGCCGTAGTTGCGGGGCTCGGTGGGGCTGGCTTTCCGCGGAGGCTGCGGGGGGGCCCCGCCGGCTACGGGCAGGGGCGGCGGGGCCGCTGACGGGGCCTGGTACGGAGGCGGCGGCTGCAGGGTGAAAAGGGGGAGGTGAGAAGCCGCTCGCCGCGGGGTCCCGTTCACCGGGGGTCCCGCCGCCTCACCGCTCCGCTCTCGAAGGGGTTGTAGGCGTCGAGCACCGCGCTCTCGGGACCGGGCCGGGGCTGCAGCGTCGCGGGGTCCTGCAAGAGACGCAGCCGAGGTGAGGTGAGGCGGGGCCGCCCCCCGCAGCCGCCGCCCTGCCCGGGGGAGGACGCACCTGGAAGGGGTTGTCCGGGAGCACGGCGGGGCCGCCACGCTGGGCCATGGCGGGACCGGGAGCTGCGGGAGCACCGGAGCCGCCGCCGCCGCCTCGCCCCGCCCCTCGCCGCCGATTGGTTGCGGCGCCGTGACGTCACTGGCCCCGCCCGCGGCGCGGAGAGCCTCGCTGCAGGGGGCGTCTGCGCAGGCGTGGGGCAGGGCGGGGCTGAGCACGTGACGTGGCCACATGGGCGGGGGTCACGTGGAGGCCCCAAATCTGGGGTTTTTATCAAGTTTTTTTTTATCAAGTTTTTTAATGATCTTTTTTTTTTTTTTTTAAGTCCCAGAAAGAGCCCAGGTTTTATTCGGTCAATCACGCAGCCTCCTCCAAGGCCTTGCTGCCCATTCCCTGACACCCCCCCCTACGGGAGGTGAAGCTCCCAGCCTGAGCTTTTGGGGTGAGAATGGTAAATTTAAGGTCACGCAGATGACGTCATGTCACCCCTCTGCAGAGTGTCCACCCCCCCCCTCCACTCACCTCACCTGAAACCAGGTTTTGCCTTCATCTCTCTGCCTTTCAGCAGCCTGCCAGCCAGATGGTGCCACAGCCCAGTGAGAAACTCCCGTGGAGCAGCCTGTGTGTGTGGGGGGTGTCACTGTCACCCCCCCACAGGGATCCTCCAGAAATCCCCAGGGAAAAGCCCCAGCCTGGCTGCAGAGCTGCCAAGAGCCAAAAAGAAGGCACAGGCAGAGCCCAGGGGCTGGCTGCTGAGTGGGGGGCACTGGACACCCCCTTCCCCACAGCCATCACCAGGGACCAGTGCTCCACCTTACCCGGGGAGCCAGAGGTTTTTCTAGGACACAGAATCATAGAATTGGCTGGGTTGGAAGGGACCTCAGAGATCATCAGCTCCAACCCTTGATCCACTCCCCCCGTGGTTCCCAGCCCATGGCACTCAGTGCCACATCCAGGCTCTTGTTAAACATCTCCAGACACGGAGAATCCACTCCTTCCCTGGGCAGCCCATTCCAATGCTTGAAATATCCCTGGAGATATTTAAAAAGAGCCTGGATGTGGCACTGAGTGGGCTGGGAACCACGGGGGGAGTGGATCAAGGGTTGGACTTGATGATCTCTGAGGTCCCTTCCAACCCAGCCCATTCTGGGATTCTATGAACTGGGCTGGTGAAGGGATCCAGCAGAGATCCTATGAGGAGAGGCTGAGGGAGCTGGGGGTGTTGAGGCTGGAGGAGGCTTAGGGGAGACCTCATCACTCTCTACAACTCCCTGAAAGGAGGCTGGAGCCAAGGGGGGGTTGGGCTCTTTTCCCAGGCAACTCTCAGCAAGACATCTCCAGACACGGAGAATCCACCCCTTCCCTGGGCAGCCCATTCCAATGCCTGATCACCCTCTCCAGAAAGAAATTCTTTCTCATCTCCATCCTAAACCTCCCCTGGCACAACTTGAGACCCTTTGTGCCCTCTTGTCTTGCTGAGAGTTGCCTGGGAAAAGAGCCCAACCCCCCCCTGGCTCCAACCTCCTTTCAGGGAGTTGGAGAGAGTGATGAGGTCTCCCCTGAGCCTCCTCTTCTCCAGCCTCAACACCCCCAGCTCCCTCAGCCCTTCCTCACAGAATCTGTGCTCCAGTCCTACCTTTTCCCTTTTCCAATCCACCCTCTCCCTTTTCCTGTACCCCACCTCAGGTGCTGACCTCAAGGAGATGACAGAAGTGTTTTGGTGGCCCCCACCCCAAAATCTGCAGGGTCCAAACTTCAAGAGCAGCTCAGGCACAGGGGGAGAGCACTGCAGGACAGACCTGGCTTCTCTGCAGACATTTCTACCTCACCAAGCAGCTTTTTCCCTCCAACTCTGTGCATTCCCTCCCCTCTGCAGCACAGCATCACTGCACCATCATGAGCACGACTGCCCCAAGCCCAGATCCAGGCTGGTTTATTCACTTCATATTTATTTTTCACAAAGACTGTACAAAATTCTTATAAAACTCTGGTGTGGGGATGGGCTATGACATTGATCCAAAAAAATAATTCCCATGCAGTCCCACCAGTTTCATAACTTACAAGGAAACAGAGAAAGCTACGGAGAGCTGCGAGTCCTGGAGTTATTTACACCAAGGAGGAGGAGAGCAGGAGAGGAGACAAAGCAAGAGCAGAGGTTATGTACAGCACAGACACACAGAACCCCTCACCTCTTGGTAACAACAGCAGCAACAGCAGGAGGTGAGGCCTGTGGTGCTCAGAGGCTGATATAGAATATGGGCTATTTACAGTATCTCACATATTAACAGCTTTACAAACATGTTGGAAAGGGGGGGAGGAGGTGGGAATCCTTATGTATAAAAAAAAAAAAAAAAGAAAAAAACCAAAAACAAAACAAAACAAAAAAAGCACCAAGTGTCTGAATAGAAATCGCACGGGGCCTCCACGGGGGCTAGAATGATCTGAGGGCAGGCTGGCACCTGTGGGGTCACCGGCTGATGTCCCTGCTAGAGTCCCACATTTTTGTGCTGGGCTCCATCTCCAAGATGTCAAAGAAGGGGTGCTTGAGGGCTTCGGGCAGGGTGAGGCGTTTGGAGGGCTCATACTCCAGCATGCCCTCAATGAGGTCGAAGAGGCGGTGGTGATCCTCAGCCTCTGAGGTCAGGTATCTCTGAGGAGACAGAGAGGAGGGGTCACAGCCCAGCACACCCCCTCCCATCACAGCTGATCCCCTGGGCTGGTTTGTTCAGCTCATCCTAGACCTGAACTCTGGGCTGCTTTACTAAATATGGGACTGCTGAGTTTTTACCCAACCCCCATCTTTCCCAGGCACTTCCTGAGGTCTCCGTGCCCTCCTTCCTCCTCCTCCTCCTCCTCCTCCACTTCAGATTAAGCTCAGGTTGATGAAGTCTTCCCAGTCTGCCTGGGACAGCCAGGGCTCCTTCGGGGAGACACTGGTCTGCCCATTGTGGTGGCCCCACCTTGCCCACAGGAGCAATCTTCACAACTGGGGCAGGCACTATAAGACTCTGCAATGAGAAAAGGATAAAGCACCCGGGTGGCTCCTGCCCACCCCACCTTACCCGCAGTGGTTTGCAGTTTTCCCTAACATAACGACCAGCAGAAGTGTTCTCATCCCAGTCCAGGCGGCCATGGTAGAAATATTTCTGCTTCCTGTCAGAGCAAGAGGTGGCAATAGGTTAAACCCAAGCACCAAATGTCTTCCAGCAACAGCAACGTGCCAGCCCTGGCAGCACAAGCTGCTCAGGACACAGCAGCAGCAGCACTGACAGCACTGGCTCAGCAGGCAGCTTCAAAGCTTGGGCTCTCAGAGAGAAAGCTGCTACACATAAAGCAGGAGGGAGCTGGAAAGTTTGTGGTGCTCAGGGGTCACACATAAAGCAAGAGAGAGCTGCAAGTCTGGGATGCTCAGGGGTCACACATAAAGCAAGAGAGAGCTGGAAAGCCCCTGGTGCTCAGGGGTCACACATAAAACAAGAGAAAGCTTCAAGTCTGGGGTGCTCAGGGGTCACACATAAAGCAAGAGAGAGCTTCAAGCCTGGGGTGCTCAGGGGTCACATAAAGCAGAAGAAATATGGAAAGCCTCTAGTGCTCAGGGGTCACACATAAAGCAGGAGAAAGATGGAAAGCCTGTGGTGCTCAGGGGTCACATAAAGCAGGAGAGTGCTGGAAAGCCCCTGGTGCTCAGGGGTCACACATAAAGGAGGAGAGAGCTTCAAGCCTGGGGTGCTCAGGGGTCCCTTCTCACCTCGTCTTCCGGATCATCCGAGAAGGAATTGGCCCCAAGATCCTTTCCATCATGGCCAGATGCTCCCTGTTGTCATGTGTCTGAGAGAGGGAAACATAAAGGGAGGGCAGGGAAGAGATGCCAGTTGTTCTACCTCCAGCCCCAGGTATTACCCAGGTCAGACCCCCTTGCTGGGCAACACCTTGGTCATCTCTACAGGACTGTGGTGCTGGAGGGAACACAGAGGCTCCTGGCTGCACTGGGGAACAGCCAACATCCTCTTTTGTACAGTTCTCACCTGAAACAGGGTGAAACCCACATAATACTCAAAGATGATGCAGCCAATGCTCCACACATCACAGGGTTGGCTCCAGCCAAGCTCTAAAAAAGAATGGTTTTCATTTCAAAGATTCAGCTATGGGCTAAGATTCCAAATCCATCTCCCTTTTAAAAGCAAACAAATCTGGAAAAGCAATTCCCATTCCAGCTACAACAGTGGCAATATTAATTCCCATATTGCCACAAGAGTGGCAACAGAATGCCCAGCTGGTAGCAAAGCCAAAACACTGCCTTGGAAGTTGGTGACCCTCCCAGAAAAAAAAAAGAGTTCAGCACTTTAAATAAAGCCCTCTTCATCTCTCAGGCTAAACCCATGACAGCTACTGAATGATGTGAAGGCAAAATGCTCCTTAATCCACCAGGTAGCACCCAGTGCCTTTGAGGTGGACACCTTCCCCTGCAGAAGGACCAAGAGGTACCCACCCAGTATGACCTCTGGGGCCCGGTAATGCCTGGTGGAGACAATGGTGCTGTGGTGCTCATGATCAAACGTGGCACTGCCGAAGTCCACCACCCTGATGGCTGTGCTCTTCACACTCCTCTCATCCCGTTTCTTCATGAGGGAGAAGAGTGTCAGTTACTCCAGGATTTTGGGATGCAGCCTTTAGCCCCTTCCTCACACAGCTGAGGCTTTGCCACGGGAAGGGAGGGTCTCTGAGGGCACCTTAGTGCTGGCACAGCCCCCAGAGAAACTCTCAGGGAGTAAACTTGTGGTGCCTCTGGTTTACTTATAGACTACAGGGTGTTCATGCAGGCCCTGAACAAGAGCATGAACACTGTTGGTCAACCCTGCATCTCCTGGGGTCACATTCCAGCTTCTCCCACCCTCTGATAAGGTCAGGGACACCAAGAACCCAACCTCTGAAACACAAGGCAGCTCCATTACCTTTTCCAGATTATAGGAGAGTTCGTAGTCAGAGTTGACAAAGAGGATGTTCTCTGGCTTGAGGTCAGTGTGAGTGAGTTTGTTGTCATGCAGAACTGAGGAAGCAAACAGAGCTGGGGTGAGGGAACAGAAGCAAAGCTTTGCCCACCCAAAGAGCCAACATCATTAATTCAGTTTTCTCCTAGTGCCCACATTTAGAGCTGGGTGTGAACAGCCTGGCTAGCCCAGGCCCAGATGCTTCATCAGAAACACAAAGATTTATCACATTCAGCACCAAAATGTGTGTGTGAAGGCGGATGCTGAAGTGCCCTGAGCTACCACCAGCCCACATGCATCAGAAAACACTGCAGTCAGGCCAACAGAAAGGATTCACTCTAAGCACACATTCACTGCTGGAGACAACCAGTCTCAGATTGGCACAACAGCAAAATTTGCTACTTTGGGAACTTCAGAGCCCTCCAGGTGAGTCAAGGACTAGGACAGAGAAGAGCAGTCAACACTTACACTTCACAGCCTGGCACACCTGGTAGGCCATGTGCCGAACCTGGTGGATGGGGTAAGGCAGGTAGTTGTTGTCCTTCAGGAAATCAAAGGTGCTGAGCCCCAGCAGTTCGAAGGAGATGCACATGTGGCCATGGTAGTCAAACCAGTCAAACATCCTGACACAAAGACTGAGAGAAAAACCCCAGTTCGGGACAGATCTGCACACAACCACTCAGCACCCTCCTTTCCTTGCTCTGCCTGCATCCCACAGCGAGCCAACCAAAACCCTACAGCTGAATTCAGTCACAACAACAATCACCTCTCATCCCATCCCTGCAGCTGTGCTAAGGGGATGCTTGTCCTACTTTTAACACTGAGAGCACACTCACTTTGTGGTCTCGGGATCCTTCTCATTGATTTTCTCCAGCACATTGATTTCCAGCCGTGCAGCCTCTTTGTATTTCTCGACGTTTTTAATGATTTTGAGAGCAACACGTGCACCACCCCTGGGGAGGAAAGGCAAGAAAGCACAAGATCACCCCTGAGCTGGGGCAGAGAGCCCGTGCCCTGCAAAAAGGACTTCCTGATCCAGCCTCATCCTTTTGAGTTCACAGCACAGCCTTTCTCAAGCCAGAAGGTGGCTGTTTAATTAAGAGGTGTCAGCCACAGCAGTGCCTTTGCCCTCCCTACGAACAGTCCTGAGGCTCCCAACAACCCCTCTTTGACACAGGTGACCCAAGGGGGGGAGCAAACACCTCAACCAGCAGAGTTGGAAACCAAGAGACTCATTTTCCCCCCCCAGGCTCCCACGTTAAGCACGGGCCTTTTTTTATAAAAAAACCTTCTGGTCCTTTGAAACCTTTGAAAGACCTCCTGGTCTTTCTTTTTCCCCTCCCTCACCCACCTCCCTCTCCCTGCCCCAAGAGCAGCCCCAAGGGAGGGGCAAACACCTCAACCAGCAGAGTTGGAAACCAAGAGACTCATTTTCCCCCCCCAGGCTCCCATGTTAAGCACAGGAGGCTCTGTTATCAGCCTTTTTTTATAAAAAAAACTTCTGGTCCTTTGAAACCTTTGAAAGACCTCCTGGTCTTTCTTTTCCCCCCTCTCTCACCCTCACCCACTTCCCTCCCTGCCCCAGGAGCAGCCGTACCTCCGGTGATCGATGCACTGCACCACTCTGCCGAAGGTGCCTTCCCCTAAAGTGCTGATAATCTCATCTGGGAGGGAGAAGAAGAGAGGAAAAGTGATGAGAGGCTGAGCAGGACCTGGATGCTGCGCGTACACGAGGCAGAGGAGGATGCATTGCAACACCTAACCTGCACACAGCTTGAGAGACCGGAGCAGCGGAAGGCTGACACCGGCTGCACGAGGCAACAGCCCTAAAAACCCTGATGCTCGAGTAACAATACAAAATATATATAAAAAAAAACAACGTAGCTTTTAACAAAAGGGGAAGGCAAAGGAGAGGGTTTCTCTTTAATAAACAATGAAAATAAAAAGGAAAAAACAGAAAAGATTTTAAGACAGATCTGCGACTGCGATGGGAGCTTAACTAGAGAGCTAAATTATGTTACGATTTGGCTGTACATCTTTCTTGTAGCCAGTCGCCGACGCGATAGATCAGATGCCCCTCGTCGTCGTCCTCCACACTCTTGGCCCTTCTGCTGCTCTGTCGACTCCGCTGCTGGCCCAGGCAGACAGGGAATTCATCATTCACCAATCAGATTTTCAACCCAGCGCAGCAGCCAGCGTCACGCATTGGTTGGTTTTGGAAATTCACATGGTTGATTTGAGGAGGGGTTGCAGGAGGAGATTCCCAGCCAATTCATACGGCACAGAGGAATATATAACGATAGGGATATTGCAAGGGAACATGTCAAGATAACAACACACTAGCTCAGAAAAGAAAAAAAACCAAAAAAACAGTTTGCTTTTCGTTGTAGGCAAAAAAAAAAAAAAAAAAAATTAAAAAAAGGTTAAAAAAAAGAGATTAAAAAAAGAAAAAAAAAAAAAAAAAAAAAGAAGAAGAACCTACAAACAGCCCCACCCGAACCAGTGTGAGAGCAGAGAGGGTCAGAACAAGGGCTAAAGGAGGGGCCAGCTGCTCTGGCTCCTAAGGGGGCTTGGAGAGGAATGGCAATGGCCTTCAGGTCCTGGATAGAGCCATGAGAGCACGGGACAGCACAGCTCTGCCACCCGGCACTCAGTGGCTGCAAGGAGAGGCTCTTGGCAGCCCCACGGCAGCCACTGAGCAAAGGCAGCAGAAGGTGGGTGCTGGGAAGTCCTGCAGAAGCCAAGGGCCAGGCTGGGACACTCCCCATCCCCTTCCAACACCGCCCAACGTAGCTTCCCCCAGCCCCAACACTCAGGAAAAGATGAATTTCAGAGATTTCAGAAGCAACTCTCAGCACAATGAGCCATCCAAAACCTGAGAGAATTTACGAGTGAATGCCTGGGGGAAGACCTGACACATTCTTCCTAGACCCTCCCTCAAAGAAGCTGACCCTGGAAGGACTAACTTCCAGAAAAGAAGCAGAGACCCATCAAGGGACAGCCTGGGATGAGGCAGATAAAGAGATTTATGCCAGAGAAGAGAAAATTCCTGCCTTCAGCTCTTCAGCTAAGTATCCCCACACCTGAGAGGAACCGGCCAGCAGACTTGGGACCCGAATCCAGCCCACACTCCCATCCCTGGACACAGGACCAGAACAGACCAGACAACACTGAGAGCTCCACACACAGAGCAGAGAATGTCTCTGAGGTCTGACAGAAGTGGAAGGTGAACAGCAGAACAGACAAGAAGAGAAAGCCTGGGACACTGCTGGAAAGAGCTTGTGATGGTTGCTGCCTCCACCTGAATTGAGTGGTCTACGAGCTCTGCTCCTTTGTGTGACATTCCACATCAGCTGGGCACCCCCGGAAGGATCCTGCTCTGATGCAGGACTTAACCCTCAGAGTCAGGGGGGCTTCCTGCCACAGAACCCAGGCCCAAACCAGGGACCACGGGGTCCCTGTCGCAGGCAGGCCCAGCTCTCTGGGACTGGGATCAGCTGAACCTTTGCTGTACAGCTCTCACACAACAAACTGCTGGGCTGGGGTTCCTAGACAGCTCTTGAAGAGCATCTCCAATGGCAGTGCAGGGAGAAAGGACTGCAGCACCCCTGGGGGACACGCCAGCCCACGTGGGCTCAGGCTCCCATCCTGAGCAGGGAGCACTAAAAGAGGGGTGTTGTGGGTCCCCCGTGCCCGGCCACTGCCGAGTTGTGCCAGGATGGCAGCCGGGAACCCGCGTCCAAGACTTTCTTACTCATTTCTCAAGCCGAGTCCAAGAGAGCATTAGAGAAAAGGGAGTTTCCTACTTACCCAGCTCGCCACCTGGGAGAGAGAAAGGTTACAGGGGAGGCCCAGCACAGGAGGATACTCACCGATGAGGAGCGACTAAAGGACCTGCTGCGGCGCCGCCTCCGCCTGTGCTTACGCCGGCTGCTTTTGCAGCTCCGGTAGCTGCCCTCGCGGTCCCGGGAGCGCCGGTACTCGTAGGAATGCCGGTACTCGGGTTCGTAGTAGGCTTCCCCCCGCTCGCGGCTGTAGTCGTTGCGCCTGTAGCTGTCACAGTAACGCCGGTCGTAGGCCCTCCTGTCTGCTGAGTGGTCGTCGTAGCTAGGGAGGGGAAGGAAGGGAGGAGAGGGGATTCGGGGGTTTAATTCAGTTCAGAGAATCACAGAATGGGCTGGGTTGGAAGGGACCTCAGAGCTCATCAGCTCCAACCCTTGATCCACTCCCCCCGTGGTTCCCAGCCCACTCAGTGCCACATCCAGGCTCTTTGGAAATATCTCCAGACACGGAGAATCCACTACTTCCCTGGGCAGCCCATTCCAATGCCTGATCACCCTCTCCAGAAAGAAATTCTTTCTCATCTCCAACCTAAACCTCCCCTGGCACAACTTGAGACCCTTTGTGCCCTCTTGTCTTGCTGAGAGTTGCCTGGGAAAAGAGCCCAACCCCCCCCCTGGCTCCAACCTCCTTTCAGGGAGTTGCAGAGAGTGATGAGGTCTCCCCTGAGCCTCCTCTTCTCCAGCCTCAACACCCCCAGCTCCCTCAGCCCTTCCTCACAGCAATTCTGCTGGATCCCTTCACAGTCTCCTTGCTCTTCTCTGGACCTGCTCCAGCACCTCAATCTCCTTCCTGAGCTGAGGAGCCCAGAACTGGACACAGGACTCAAGCTGTGGCCTCCCCAGAGCTGAGCACAGTGGCAAGGGCAGAGGTTATCACAGTGTTCCAGTACTTAAAGGGGGGTTACAAAGATGGAGGCTCCCTGTTTACAAGGAGTCACATGGATAAGACAAAGGGAAATGGGTACAAGTTGTTGCTCCTAGGGAGATTCCAATTGGACACACAAGAAGAAAATTGGAGATTCCAACTGGAGGAAAATTTTTCACTCTGAGGACAGTCAGACAATGGAATGGTCTCCCAGGGGAAGTGGTAGATTCCTCCCCTTTGGAAAGTTGGAAGTCTCAGCTTGTCGGGGCGCTGAGACATTAGAATGGACTGCACAGGGAAGTGGTGGAGTCACCATCCCTGGATGTGTTTAAGGAGAGACTGGTTGTGGCACTTAGTGCCACAGTCTAGCTGATGTGGTGGTGTTAGGTCATAGGCTCAACTTGATGATCTCAGAGGTCTGCAGCCTCAATGATTCTGTGACACACCACACAAACAATCAGATCAGAAGGGTCAGATCCCACAATCCTTGAGGCCCCTTCCAACCTCAGGGGGATTCTACGGATTACAAACTCCCCAGGAAGCTACAGCACGGGGCACAGGGGAGAAGAACACAGCTCAGCCAGCCTGACCACCGGGACCAAACCCCTGTGGGCTCCATGTCCCCTCAGCCTCACCTCCTGGACCTCACGTGGTAACTGTCCTCCCGCCGGTGCCGCCGGTCCCGCTCGCTGCTGCTCGACCGTGACCGCGTCCGCCGCCTCTTGTGCTTGCGGCTCCGGTAGCGCTCGTGGTAGCTGCCCCGGCTGCTGCGCTCCGACGAGCGGTACCTTCTCGAGTGAGGCATCTGCAGGGACAACACAAACAGTGGTGGTGACTTCAAGAGGGAGAGAAAACACAGTGCAGGGCCTGAGGGTTTTATAGCTGACACGCGAGTGAACGCGAGCCAGCCCAGGGCGGGCTGAGAGAGAAAATGGCGTCCTGGGTTGTGACAGGAATAATGTGAAGTGGAAGGAGGGAGGTGGTTGTGCCCCTGTACTCAGCACTGGAGGACACACCTTGGGTATGGTGTCCAGTTCTGGGCACCTCAGTATAAGAGAGGTATCAAGGTCAAGCACAGATCCTGTGAGGAGAGGCTGAGGGAGCTGGGGGTGTTGAGGCTAGAGAAGAGGAGGCTCAGGGGAGACCTCATCACTCTCTGCAACTCCCTGAAAGGAGGTTGGAGCCAGGGGGGGGTTGGGCTCTTTTCCCAGGCAACTCTCAGCAAGACAAGAGGGCAGGGTCTCAAGTTGTGCCAGGGGAGGTTTAGGTTGGAGATGAGAAAGAATTTCTTTCTGGAGAGGGTGATCAGGCATTGGAATGGGCTGCCCAGGGAAGGAGTGGATTCTCCGTGTCTGGAGATATTTCCAAAGAGCCTGGATGTGGCACTGAGTGGGCTGGGAACCACGGGGGGAGTGGATCAAGGGTTGGACTCGATGATCTCTGAGGTCCCTTCCAACCCAGGCAATTCTATGATTCTATAAGGTGCTGGAGCAAGTGGTAACAAAGCTGGTGAAGGGTCTGGAGAATAAATCTTATGAAAAACAACTGAAGGAGCTGGGAGTGTTTAGCTTGAGGAGGCTGAAGGGAGACCTCACCACTCTAAGTACCTGAAAGGACACAGAGAGGTTGGTGCTGGTCTCTTCTCACAGATAATTAGCACCAGAACAAGAGGGAATGGCTTCCAGCTGCACCAGGGTAGGTTTAGACTGGATATTAGGAAAAAAAAAATTCAAAGAGTGGTCAGACCCTGGAATAGGCTGCCCAGGGAGGTGGTTGAGTCACCATCCCTGGATGTGTTTTGGGGTCAGTTTGATGTGGTTTTGGGGGATAAGGTTTAGGGCAGAACTTTGCAAAGTAGGGATGATGACTGGACTCACAGTTCTTTTTTCCCAGGTTCTTCTCCAACCTGAAAGAATCTGTGATTCTATGGTCACTGGCCAAGGAGCTGCAAGGGCACAGGGTGGGGAGGTGGTCAGCACACAGCTGGGTGCACACAGGGGATTTGGGAGGGGATGAGATGGGAAATCCCAGAACCTCATACAAGAAAGGATGGGATCACCCACACAGGCTCTGGTTCTACTTTCCAGGTTATCTTCCCCCTTCAGCCCCCCTCCTCTACAGGCTACAGCATTTGGTGGCCCTGTCCAGAGGAGGGAGGTTGGAATTAGATGATCTTTAAAGTCCTTTTCAACTCAAATCATTTTATGATTCTATGATTCGGACTTCTGGGGCCTACAGCTTCTCTTTAAAATACTGTGCTCCCCAAGAAGCAGTGAGGCAGCACCAAGAAAAACTGTGAGAAGGTAAAATAAAGCTCAGGTTATCTCCAGTGCTTGGCCTAGAGTCCCCCTGCACTGGAGACAGCGAGCTGGGCAGCTCCTGAGCAGATGTCTCTGGTTTACTGCCAAGAAAGTGACACCTTCGATTCCCTCTGTGAGCAGGAAGAGCCCTGGGGCATCCCGGGAGCAAAAATCCACCTGCAGAGGCACGTACAAAGCCTGGCAGACCCTGTCTCTGGGGGAAGGAGAGCTCACCTCCACTGCTCTGGCAGGACACGAGTATGAGGAGCAAAGAAGAAACCCCCTCGGTAAGATGGTCGCCAGGTGACTCCCCAACCAAGCACCAATTCTTCAGATCTTGCTCTCACAGCCAGACCTCAGACATTCCCTGCACCCATTTCTGTGCTGAAGCAACAAGCAGCAAAACCTGCCCCATCTCCAGAGGAGCTCCCTCTACCCACAGCCTCATGCTATGGGGGGTCTTTCCTCCCCAAAAAAAAGGTTCACACACGCTCCCGGTGCACACCGACACCCGAGGCAGAGATACCCAGGGAGAAACACCGACCCCGGGGATGGGGCTACCCAAGGCACCGTTCAGCACGGTTACACCGGAGCAAGGTTCAGCCTCCAGCACAGGGCCGGGCTCTGCGGGGCTTCGCTCGGTGTCCCCAGCTCGGCTCCTCTGACAGCGCCCGGGGCGGGCACCGAGCGCCGCTTCCACTCTGTAATTAACTGGGGCGACGCTGGCGGCACGCCCGGGCCGGGCACCCCCCACTCGAGCCGGAGCAGCACAGGGGCGTTCCACGGCAGCTCTGTAACCGGTTTGGGGACGATGATGGCGGCCGCCGAGACGGGGCCTCACCGCGCACCAAAAGCGGAAGCACCGGGGCCCGGCCTCGAAGCGGGGCAACGGGAGACCGGGGCCGAAGGAAGGGGCGGCGGGAGGGGGAACCGCCCGCCCCGGTGCCACAGAGCCCGGCCGAGGCCTCCGAGGGCCATCCGGCCCCGTCAGCGTTCTCCCGGAACCGCCCCGGCCGCCGCGATGCGACGCCGCCCCGTCAGGAGCCGCCGTCCCCGGTCTGCCCCGGGCCGCCTCCGGCAGTCACGGAGGCCGCGGCCTACCGCCGCCCCACCCCGCCCCGCCGCGCCCCGCGCCGCACCGTCCTCGCAGCCAGCCCGGTGCGCTTGTCCCACAGGAAATCCGTGATGGCGGCCGTGGGTCCCCGGGAACCCCGGGCCCCGCTCCAGCTGCTCGGGCTCCGCCGCTCGCTGCCGCCGCCGCGCCCGCCGCGCCGCCGATCCGGGTCCCTGCCAGGCCGCGCGCAGCTCCGCACGGGGCCGCGCACGCACTCGCTACGCACCCGCGCACGCACGCGCTGCGTCACACGGAACCGCGCGAGCCCCGCCCTGCTGGCGGCGGCAGAACCGGGGGCGGTACCGGGGGCGGTGCCGGTTTGGGGGGCGGGGCTGAGGCGGGGGCGGTGCCGAGGGGCGGTGCCGGGGGCGGTACCGGGATGGGGGGCGGTACCGGGGCCGGCCGTCTCTCCCGTGGCCCCGCCCGCCGCGGAGTCCCGCCGTTGCCGCCGCCGCCGCTCCCGCCGCCGCCGCCGCCGCCCGGGCCTCGCTGCTCGGCGCGCCGCTGCTCCGGTGCCGCCGGCGCCTCCCCGCTGGCGGCGGGGCCCGGCCGCCGCGTCCGCGCCAGGGTGTGTGCAACAGGCGGGCGCCGGCGAAGCTGGGGGAACCGGCGAGCGAGCGTGAACGGTGACCGAGCGGCCGGGGGCGGCGAGCGAGCGCCCGGCCCGGCGAGCGCCGGGCTGGGCATGTACGGCGGGGCGGCGGCGGGCAGGGCGCCCGGGCAAGGGCGTTTGAAGGAAACGTGAGGAGCGGCGGCGGCATGGACGCGGCGGCGGGACGGAGCCCCGAGCCGCGGGAGAAGCCGTCGGTGCCGGACGGGGAGGCGGCGGGAGCGGCCGCGGGGACGGCAGGCGCGGCCCCAGCCTCTCCGGCGGCGGCGGAACAGATCGTGGCGGAGGGCGAGGTGACGGCGGGCACGTTCGTGCAGCGGCAGTTCGGGGCCATGCTGCAGCCCGCCGTGAACAAGTTCTCGCTGCGCATGTTCGGCAGCCACCGGGCCGTGGAGATCGAGCGGCAGCGGGTGAAGTCGGCCGGTGCCTGGATCATCCACCCCTATAGCGACTTCAGGTGGGACCCGGCCCCGCTGTCCCCGGCCCCGCCGCCCCCTCCGGTCCCGTCGGCTCCCGCCGCGCCGCTGTCCGTGGTGCTGAGCGCGGATCCCGCCGCTCGGTCCCGCCCGTTTCGTCCGCGCCGCCGAGGCAACAAGTGCCGGGCCCGGGGACCGCGGCTTCGTGGTCTCACCGGTTACCCGGGGCCGCGCTGCCCCGGCCCCTTCGCCGTCCTCGGGTTACCTCGCCCCTGTTCCCCGGGGGTCCCGACAACTTTCTTCCGCCTCAGCCCCTCCCCGAGCCCCCGCAGCGCCCTGGTGCCGGGGGATCCCCGCCGGGCCGGGGGAGCCCCAGCCGAGCCGGTACCTCCGGTGACCCCGCTCCAGGCCTGCGAAGGAGGAACGAGGCTGCCTGACCTCGCCTTCTCGCATGGTCTGGTGAGGAGCCACGCCAGCCCCCCGGGGACACGGTGGGGACACCAGGCTGCCCAACCCAGCCCCGGTTCGGCGGCCCAGGGAGCTGCTGGTGGGGGCATTGGAAGAGCCGGGCCTGGCTCACGGTGTCACCGGGATCACAGGGAGAGCTCAGGGACGGATGATGTGGGAGGAACTGGGTGTCACGGGGATGTTGAGTCATGTAGGGTGGGCTTTCTCTCCGGGGATGAAGCTGCCAGGCAGCAAGCTGTGACAAGGCTGATGTCCCCGGCCTGGCAGAGCACCCCGCAGCAGGGCTGGCACCCACCGTGGCTCCCTGCCACCTGTAGCCCCTTCTCCCGGCTGCTGGGCCCCGAGCTCCGGTGCAGCCCAGCTCCCTGCATTGCTCCCTGGGACACAGGAGGCTGCAAACCCTTCGAGCCCTTTTCCTGGGGAAGCTGCCACGAAGTTTGGAAGCCTGAGCTCACTGGAGCGGCTTCCTCAGGCTGCTGAAGGTGACATGAAGCCAGCTGGCAGGTGGACAGCCGGTGGGATTAGCCTGGTGTTTATCCCATTAAGGGGATACACAAAGGCCGTGTAGATCAGGGCCCTGAAGGCTTGGTCTGACATGGAGTACAGGAGAGGGCCTGCCCCGAGGAGCTTAAACCTGAATCTGATTTAGGAGCTCCCGGCAGGGCCGGGTGGCTGCAGGGGGCAGCGTTTTCCCTGCTCGGTGTGCAGTGTTCCTCCAGGTGCAAGGGGAAATTGTTTGCCCAGGTCAAGGTGGGAGCTGGGCTTGGAGTGGAGAGCTCGGGAGCTGCCACGGGAGCTGTCACCTTGTGAAGGGGTTACATGCATTTGCGTGAAGAATGAGAACATCCCAGCCACATTTGCATGTGAATGGGGATGCTGAATTTCACGGCATAAGCAAAACCCTTGGCAACTGCTGCTCGGTGTTTCTTGGATTTTCCTCTGAAGCTTCTCAGCTTCTCTACTCTCAGTGAAAGGAGGTGGATGAGGGTCCTGCAGGCCTTCCAGCTCTGTGTAGCTCCTGCTCAGTGCTCATCAGCAGCCTCTTTGGGGTTAGAAGTGTTCCTCCCACCCTCCCCATGGTGATGGCACTTTCTGCCCTTGCTTGGCTGCTGCCTGGCTCCCCGTGCTACAAATCCCAGCAGCCTCCCTGGCCCCTGAGTCCCTCCACGCCCTAGAAGCTCAGCACTTGCTTTGCATAACCAGCAAAGCTTATTCTAAATCCTGCTAAGCCAGACAGGGGGGTGGTGGGAGCCAGCGGGTGACAAGGACCTCCAAGGAGCAAAGCCCACATCCTCCCAGAGTTTGCCAGAGGGCAGATGTCCAGTTTGGGACAGGGCCATCCATGTGCATGCACTGAAATGTCATGAGGAGAAGGAGAGGTGACAGCCAAGCTCCTTGAGCTACATCTCACCCATTCCTCCACCTGTGGGGAGACATTTTCTCCCCTAGACCTTTGGCCCTGCTCTGCCTCAAGATTCCTCCTCTCCACACACATACACTTGGTGTGTCCCAGCCCAGCAGCAGGGGAGATGTGTGCACGTGTCCCATCTCTCCACGACGTGTTGGACTCTGATTTTGAACCTGAGTTTGCTTTCTAACCAGCCATGTCCTGCTTCTCCCCACCTGCTCCATCCCCCGTGCTCTCCCCCTGCAGGTTTTACTGGGACCTCATCATGCTGCTCCTGATGGTGGGGAATTTGATCATCCTGCCTGTGGGCATCACCTTCTTCAAGGATGAGAACACCCCGCCCTGGATCGTTTTCAACGTCCTTTCAGACACTTTCTTCTTGGCTGACCTGGTGCTGAACTTCCGGACAGGCATCGTGGTGGAGGACAACACGGAGATCATCCTTGACCCTCGCACCATCAAAATGAAGTACTTGAAGAGCTGGTTCCTGGTTGACTTCATCTCTTCCATCCCAGTCGATTATATCTTCCTCATCGTTGACTTGGAGACCCAGGTGGATTCTGATGTCTACAAGACAGCCCGGGCCCTGCGCATCGTCCGCTTCACCAAGATCCTCAGCCTGCTGCGCCTGCTGCGCCTCTCACGCCTCATCCGCTACATCCACCAGTGGGAGGAGGTGAGAACCCCTTGGGCTGCAGGTCCCAGACTCCTTGTCGGGATCTCAGGCCAGGTCAGGATCCTGACTGTGGGGTACAGCTGGCCAGAGGGCAGAAGTTCCACTCCTGCCTCTTGCCCAGATCTTCCATATGACATACGACCTGGCCAGTGCCGTGGTGAGGATCTTCAACCTCATCGGCATGATGCTGCTGCTGTGCCACTGGGATGGCTGCCTCCAGTTCCTGGTGCCCATGCTGCAAGACTTCCCAGAGGACTGCTGGGTCTCCATCAACCACATGGTGGTGAGTGCCCCGGGCAGGGGTGATACTGGTTGTGCATCTGCAGCGGGGAGGAGAGGTTTTGGTTACACATCTCCTGCTCTAAGGCTGGAGCTGCCTGGATCCAGGTGCTGCTGAGCAAGTGTCTCACTGCTCACAGCCCTGCAGCAGCAATGGGATGGGGCAGAGGGAATCTCTGTATCACCTTCCCATCTTGGAGCAGCCAGGGGAGTCCCTCGTGCCAAAGTGGAACAGGGTAGTGGGGCTCCTGCCTCCTCTCCAGAGCAGGGGCTGGCGCAGACTCGGGGCTCTGCACATTCCCTGTGCCTCCTCCCGGAGTGGAGCGCTGCCCTTTGGGCTTGGACGTATCACAAATCTTTTCCAAGCTGTGCTCTGGACTTGGGGAGAGGGGAGTGGAGGGCTCAGCCCAGCAGCTCCTTCCAACAGCCCCCATCAATGCCACTGTTCCCTCATCTGCAGAATGACTCCTGGGGGAAGCAGTACTCGCACGCCCTGTTCAAGGCCATGAGCCACATGCTCTGCATTGGCTACGGCCAGCAGGCACCCGAGGGCATGACTGACGTCTGGCTCACCATGCTGAGCATGATCGTGGGGGCCACCTGCTACGCCATGTTCATCGGCCACGCCACAGCCCTCATCCAGTCACTGGACTCATCCCGGCGCCAGTACCAGGAGAAGGTCAGCGGGTTGGGTAGTGAGTGCCTGAGTACTGGGGGAAGGTGCCTCAGCAGCAGTGGGTCCAGCTCCAGGCCCTGCTCTATGTGGAGTGCCCCATCCTGCTGGTTCCTGCCCTTGCTTCGCACCTGGGGCTATGGGAGGGGGGGGTCAGGCTGCCTATTTGGGGGGAGATGCCCCATTCATAAGGGGGGCTGTGGGGAGACCTTATCACTCTTTACCAATACCTGAAGGGAGGTTGTGGTGACAGTGGGGTCGGTCTCTTCTCCCTGGTGGCAGATGCCAGGACAAGGGGAAAAGACTTCAAGTTGCACAAAGGGAAAATTTAGGGTGGATATTAGGAGAAACTTCTTTACAGAAAGGGTTGTTAATCACTGGAACAGTCTCGCCAGGGAGGTGGTTGAGTCTCCATCCCTGAATGTGTTTAAAAATCGCCTGGATGTGGTGCTTGGGGACACGGCTTAGTGGTGGGTCAGCACGAAGAGGGTAATAGGATTAGGATGAGGCTGGACCCGATGATCTTGAAGGTCTTTTCCAGTCTGAGCAATTCTATGATTCTATCTATGATTCTATGATTCTACGTTGGGGTTCACCCTGGCATAGTGAAGCCCCATCCTGGGGGCTTCTGCCCTGGGACCCTGAGTGCACAGGGATCCCATCCTCTGCCCCAGAGGAGGCCTTTGGAACACAGCTCTGGATCAAGGGTGCTTGGATCCCAGCTCCAGCAGCAGTTGCTCCCAGTGCTGAGGAGGGGGAAAGCATTGGCCAGCGGTGCCACTGGTCCCTGGTGCAGTGCAGGTTGTTTCAGCAAAGCCCTGTGTGGCTCTGCCTTGTCCCCACAGTACAAGCAAGTGGAGCAGTACATGTCATTCCACAAGCTGCCTGGGGACACACGCCAGAGGATCCACGAGTACTATGAGCACCGCTACCAGGGCAAGATGTTTGATGAGGAGAACATCCTGGGGGAGCTCAGCGAGCCACTCAAAGAGGTACAGCCCAGCACCCTGGTGCTGGTGGCTCAGGGGAGCAGGGCCAGTGCTTGGTGATGTCCCTGATGAGTTGCTCCTCACCCCACAGGAGATCATCAACTTCAACTGCCGCAACCTGGTGGCCAACATGCCCCTGTTTGCCAACGCTGACCCCAACTTTGTGACAGCCATGCTGACCAAACTCCGCTTTGAGGTCTTCCAGCCTGGGGACTTCATCATCCGTGAGGGCACCGTGGGCAAAAAGATGTACTTCATCCAGCACGGGGTGGTCAGCATCCTCACCAAGGGCAACAAGGAGACAAAACTGTCTGATGGCTCCTACTTTGGGGGTGAGGCTGAGCTGGGGGACCTGGAGAGGAGAGGATCAAGAGTTATCACAGGGCAGGAGTTGGGGCATCCCTGATACTTCTGCCTGCTGCACACTCTGCCCATCCCCTCTTGCCCAGTGCAGAAGCCTTGGCATCCACTTCACATTGGGCTCCAGGGTTCAGAAGTCCACCAGCCCTCTTCTTTTGGGACACCTCATCCAGCAGATTGGGTCGAAAGAACTAGCAGTCAGAGCCCTGAATTCTGGCTGGCTTGGGCAAAGGGAGCACCCACCCCCCTGGCTCTGGCCAGAGAGAAGGGTGGTTTAAAGCAGAGCATCTGAGCCAGTCTGTGGGCTAGGAGCACAGGTTTGGGAGAGAAGCAGGCCAGGAAATCACAGCAGCCATGCCCAGGGGTGTCTCCACGGCTTGGGAAGGGAGTCCCTGAGCGAGGGCACGGCCGTGGCTGTCTGGACTCCCGGGTCTGTCCCTCCTCCTGAATCGTGCTCTGCTTCTGTGCAGGGTGTGTGAGTGCTGAGCAGTCCTGTCCAGGCTCCAGGTGCCTTTATCTGGGGAGGCTGTTGGGAAGGGGATGGATGGCTGCATCATGCTGTCACCCCAACTTGTCTCCCTGCAGAAATCTGCCTGCTGACACGGGGCAGGAGGACGGCCAGCGTGCGAGCTGACACCTACTGCCGCCTCTACTCCCTCTCTGTGGATAACTTCAACGAGGTGCTGGAGGAGCACCCCATGATGCGCAGGGCCTTCGAGACAGTGGCCATGGACCGGCTGGACCGCATAGGTGAGGAGTGGCCCCTGTTCCTGAGAGCTATGGCACCCCAGCCTCATGGGTGACAGCACCACAGACCCCGTGGGCAATGGCATCTCTGCCCCCATGGGTGATGGTACAATAGACCCTGTGGTTGTGGGCAACCCGACCCCATAGATGCCCAGCAATGAGGATGAGGAGGATCACAGGGAAAGAGCCTACCTCCAGGACACCTCTCTCCTTCCAGACAAGGTCCCTAAGGGAGGCTGTTATACACACCCCTCCCCATATTTCTACTGTTTGGCATTTGGCCAAGTGCTTGTCCTTACCCTCTTGCCTGTGGAGGACAAGCAGGACACCAGCCTCCAGCCCCTAGCCTGGAACCTTTGGAGCTAGGATTCCCCTGTTTTATCCCTGCTTCTCCCCATGGCCCAGCCCAGAATCTCCCTTGGGTTCTTGTGAGGTTTTAGTGTCCCTTTTCCACTGCCATCCTGCCCTCCACAGTGTCCCCAAGAGCCAGTGTTCCTAGGGCTGATGGCTCTGCTTTCTCCCACACAGGGAAGAAGAACTCCATCTTGCTCCGCAAGCGAGCTGAGCACAGCACGGGGCCCATAAACAACGAGATGATCCAACAAATTGTGAAGCATGACCAGGACGTGGCCCACAACATCCAGGACCTGCAGCAGATGGCAATGGGCCGGGAGCTGAGCGGCAAGCCGGTCATCTGGGAGCCTCTGGTGCACGCACCCTTGCAGACGGCTGCTGCCACCACCAACGTGGCCATTGCCCTGACTCACCAGCACAGCCTGCAGGCCCACATCTTCCTGCCTCCATCCTCCATCTCCAGCCCGCTCTCCCCGGAGGCCACGCTGCTCACCAGGCAGGTGCGCAGGTCCCAGCCCAGCCTGGGGGGCTCCCGCCCCTCCTCCGTCAGCTCCCCGTCGGGGGCACCGTCCCACCTCCAGACGCCCGCTGCCGGTTCGCCGTCCTCCCCCATGGTGCAGTCCCAGGTGCCCCTGGAGAGCGGGGCCCAGAGACCGAGCCACGGGGTGCAGGCCTTGCAGCGGGTGGCACCCAAGGGGGACCTCGCAGCGGGGACCAAGCAGCCCTCGGCCGGGTCCCAGCCTCAGCTCTCCAAGTCCCGCGGCGCCTCGGTTTCCACCTCGCTGCTCCAGCAAGCGGCTGGGGCTCCATCCCCCAGCTCGGAGCAGGCGCTGCCGCCCGGGAGAACTCTCCACTACAGTCTGTCCCGAGCCACCGGCTCCCACATCTCTCTCCTGATGCAGCCCCAGCAGCTGGTGAAGCACAGGAGCATCCAGGGGCTGCCTGTGGGGCGGCTCACCCAGGACGTCCGCCTCCTCTCCGCCTCCCAGCCTTCCCTTCCCAATAAAGTGGCCCAGCAAGGCGACGGGAGCTCCTTGCAGCAGGGCAGGAAATCCGCGGGGAACCTGGCCCGCAGATCCTCCCCCTCGGTAGCCGGCCTCCTTGCCAAGCCATGTCCGGGGCTCCCAGGCCAGCCAGCACACTCGCAGCAGATGCCTTCAGGATCGCTGGCCCAACCCAACCGCTCCGTGGCCGCAGCGTCCACCCCGCAGTCCTCGGTCCCCGCGTCCAGGCCCGCAGCAGGTCCCTCCCGCAAGAGCTCCGTGGCCTTCAGCCCCGAGGTGGAAACAGGGAAGCCCAAACTCTCGTCCAACATGTGAGTCCTTGGCCCACGGATGGCTGGAGGGGCAGAGCAGAGGGAAAACATCCCCGGAGGGAGGAGGAGGTGAGTGGCAGCACCCGGGGCTGTGGACTGGCTGCTCTGGGACAGCTGTGGGGCAGCCCCAGAGCTGGCCCAGCTGGATGAGGAAGGGGATGTGATGACTGCCCCAAGGTGGGGACCCTGCCCAGGCTTTCCCCTTCTTGCCCATCTATCCCAGGTCCTGCCCTCCTGGGAGACAACTGTCTCAAACTCATCCTTCCTGGGGACCCTGGCTCCCCACAACTGCTCCCTGGGTGCTGGGCCCCCCACTCAGCCTCTGCTGGTGGCCAGGCTGGTGCTGGCAGCTCCTCCAGTTTGTCCTTTGTCACAGCAGTGGCTGACATGTGCCTGCCTTGATCCCCGGGGTCCACTGCCAAGTGAGTGCAAGGGGGATGGAGCCCCTGGTGGGGTTTTCCCAGGCAGGCAGAATGTGAGGACCCAGAGACAGCCAGGGCTGAGTCTCCCCCCTCCCTGAGGCCCTGGCAGGTCCCTTGGGGCATGGTGCCAGGACCAGGGGTTCTGGGCAGGGCCTCTCTGGTGTCACAAGTGGAGCCAGGGGCAGGCGTGTCCCCCACTCAGTACCCTTCAGGGGAGCATCTGGCCTCAGAGGGTTCGGGTCCCTGTGGCGTTGGGATGTGCCCCTGGACAGGGTTCTGCCCCCACACCCAGGTGCTGCAGCCTGGACCCTCACCATACTCCAGCAAGGGGGGACCTGGCTGCCTGAAGCTCCCTTTTGGGGGAGGGGGATGCTTATAGAGGACAACCCAGGGGGGTTCCAGGGAGATGTTCAGCCTTGGCTCTGCTCCCCCCTGGCTGTTGCTGCCATCCCATTTCCAAACTGCCTGGAGATGCCCCAGCACCACGATGAGCAAAAGGGTGTTGTGAAGAGATGCCAACCCTGGGCAGTGCCTGGGTGATGGGCAGGGCTGTGGGGCTGCCTCCCCTCACCCTCCAGGGTCCCCACAGCCAGCCCACCTCCCTCCAGAGCCAGTAGTCAGCAATGTGTGTTCGAGTCATGGCTCTGCTGAGCAGCTGAGCTCTGCTTACAGTGTCGCTTGGGCCAAATGTGTCCCAGTCCTGGTTAGAGTAGTGTCCCCTCCCAACCCTGCCGTGCTGTGCAAGCTGCTTCCCACTGCCGGAGTCAGGAACCATGGCTTGTGGTCATGCTCTGGGACTTGGCTGACACCAAGCAGGACCTGCCAAACCCCGGTGTGCGGGCAAGGGTCTTGCTCCATACAGTAACACTCACAGTGAGGTCTCTCCAGTTCTGCTTTTGGGATGTCAGGACCTGTGCAGAGCACGGGGCTGCTCGGGGAGCCCAGCCCGTGGGGCAGAGCAGCTCAGCAGGATCCCAGCAGCGTGTCTGGTGGAGGGGGATATCCAGCACTGCCTTTTTTTTTTGGTTTTTTCACGGACTTCAAGTCCCCTTCCCTGCCCACCCCCACGTCCTGCTCCATCCCCATGGTCAGTGTCTCCCCAGCAGTCCCTCAGGAAGGGGTCTGCGGCCGGGCCGCACAGTCAGACGTCCCCGGGTCGTGTTTACACTGCGTGATGTAGATGTTGTCGTGGTCATCCCGTGTCCCCCGCAGAGCACTGGCCCAGGTGGCACTGACTGTGGCTCCACCACTGCCTCCTGTGCCTCTGGTGTACCCTCCCCACACCCCATGCCAGGAGCCAGGGTCTCCCTGTGCTCCAGTCCCCACTGTGGTGGGGCTCTGCTGTGGCCCCGTGCCCCATCCCAGGCAGCTGGAGGGGACAGGGGAGCTGGCTCTGCACCCACATCTCTGCAGCCTGTGTGGGCATGAGTCCAGCCACCAAAGACCATGAGCCTTCACTCTTGCACTCACGGCAGTCAATGTACAGAGCTTGTAGTTTTCATATTGCAGAGAATTTAAAAGCGTTTTTTTATTTTTGGTCGTTGTACATAATGGATTTAAATAATAAAGAGAGATTCTCAGCTGGTCTAGGGGAGGCTCCTTCGGCGCTGCCCATGGGGACAGGAGGGGGTTGGGGGATGCTGTGGTTCCTCCTCCTGATTAAAAGCTTGAGCTGATCCTCGCCCTCCCTGGACAAGGAGCAGCCAGAGCATCCTCGAGCACCTGGTGAGGAACCTCTTCTCCCCAGACTCATCAGTGCAGTGGGAGCCCAAAGATCCCTTCCCACACATCCCCTCCCTTCAGGCGCCAGGGAGATTAATGTTTAATCTTGGGTTATTTTCCCCTTCCAGCTCCCTCCATTAACCTGGGGGAGGGGGAGGTTTGATGCTGCCTGATTGCAGAGCAGTCTCGGCATTAACTTGATTAAATGAAGGTTGTGCAGCAGAAGATGGTCAGTGTGCCCGAGCTGCAGCAGCTGAGGAGGAGGGGGAGGTTTGAGGGGCACAGCCCCACATGGTGCTGACAGCACACCCAGCACAGGCACAGCTTTGCTCTGCCTGCACCCCACTGCGGCCCCATAGGATGAGCAGGACAGGGGTGCAGGTAGGATGAGGGTGCAGGCAGGGTGCAGGCAGGATGAGGGTGCAGGTAGGATGAGGGTGCAGGCAGGATGAGGGTGCAGGTAGGATGAGGGTGAAGGCAGGATGAGGGTGAAGGCAGGACGAGGGTGAAGGCAGGACGAGGGTGCAAGCAGGGTGCAGGTAGGATGAGGGTGCAGGCAGCCCCCCACAGTGCCCTTCTGGCTCTCCCCACAGCATCCCCACTCTTAGTTTGGTGACAAGCCATGAGATCAGAGCTGATCAGTGGTTTCTTTCTAATTTGATTAGTTCAGATTACAGTGTATCTGACGGGATTAAGAGCAGGTGGGGGGTCAGGGTCCTCTGCCCACTGCCTTGCTGCAGGGCTGGGCCTGGATCTGCCCAGTGGGCACCATCCAGCCCCACAGAGCCCCCGGGCTGCTGGAAGCGAAGCAGCATCCAGGGTGACACAGGCTGAGAGTCTCCTGTCCAGCTGCCACCTCCGACTCCATCTACAGCCAGGGCAGAGCGAGGGGTGAGGGGTGAGGCCCGGCCTGTGCCAGGGCCACGGGGAGCATCCAACAAAAGGGCTGAGCAGGAGTCCCCTGGGGGAGCCGAGGGAGGAGACCGCAGGAGAAGAGCGGGAAGGAGATCGGCCAGGGGGGAGTCGAGCTGCACCCACCTTCCTGTCCTCACCCCTGCTGGGTGCGCTGCACTGCACCCCCCTGCACTGCACCCCAGAGGTGCTCTGCACCCCCTGATCACCCGTACCTCGGAGCTTCACTGCACCCCCTGCACTGCACCCCAGAGCTGCACTGCACCCCCCGATCACCCGCACCCCAGAGCTGCACTGCACCCCCCTGCATTGCACCCCCCGATCACCTGCACCCCAAGGGTTGCTCTGCAACCCCCCGTTCCCGGTTACCCGCACCCCAGAGCTGTACTGCATCCCCCCCTCTGCACTGCTCCCCAGGGCTGCACTGCACCCCCCTGCACTGCATTCACCGATCATCCGCACCCCAGAGCTGCACTGCATCCCCCTCTGCCCCGCACTCCCGGTCCCCGCACCCCTGGTCACCGCATCCCCCTCTGCCCCGCTCCCCCGGTCCCCGCACCCCCTCTCCCCGCTCAGCCCCGCTCCCCGCCCACCTCTCGCCCCGCGCACCGGCCGAGCCCTCGCTCCATTCTCTGCCTCCACCAATCAGACGATTCGGTTCCGCCCCTCTCGCAATTCCATTGGCTCAGACTCTTTGGGCTCATTCTCATGCGATGAAACGAGCCAATGAGCGCGGGACGCAGCCGAGGCCCCGCCTCCGAGCGGTGCACGCCGGGAGTTGTAGTCTGGCGGCTGGGAGGCGCTGGGTGCCCCCCCAGGCTCCGCACTACGCGTCCCGGCGAGCTCCGCGCTGGGCGCCCGGGAGGGGCGGGGCGCCGGGAAAGGTCTTGCGGTGACCGGCGGCGGGGCCGGGCCGTGCATCCCCGCCCGGCAGCATGAACGGCCAAGTGGTTAAAGCGGCGTCCGAGCGGGACGAGTTCTTGGCCTTCTTCCCGCAGATCGTCCGTGACCTGACAGAGGGCGGCCTGGGGCACCCGGAGGTGGGGGATGCCGTGAGCCGGCTGAAGGAGGTGAGAGGGGCGTGGGGGGTCAGGGGATGCCCCCTCCTCGCTACCGTCCCGTCGCTGCCCTCCCGTCTCTTCCCTCCCGTCTCTTCCCTCCCGTCTCTTCCCTCCCGTCTCGTTCCTCCCGTCTCTTCCCCCCGTCCCGTCTCTTCCCCCCGTCCCGTCTCTTCCCCCCGTCCCGTCTCTTCCCCCCGTCCCGTCGCCTCCCCCCCGTCCCGTCGCCTCCCCCCCGTCCCGTCTCTTCCCCCCGTCCCGTCTCTTCCCCCCGTCCCGTCTCTTCCCCCCGTCCCGGCTCTCCCCACGTCGCGTCGCTCCCCCCGTCCCGTCTCTTCCCTCCCGTCCCGTCTCTTCCCTCCCGTCCCGTCTCTTCCCTCCCGTCCCGTCGCTCCCCTCCCGTCCCGTCGCTCCCCTCCCGTCCCGTCGCTCCCCTCCCGTCCCGTCGCTCCCCTCCCGTCCCGTCGCTCCCCTCCCGTCCCGTCTCTTCCCTCCCGTCCCGTCTCTTCCCTCCCGTCCCGTCTCTTCCCTCTGTCCTCTGTCCCCAGGTGCTGGAGTACAACACGCCAGGCGGAAAACTGAACCGGGGGCTGACGGTGCTTGCCGCTTACCGGCAGCTGGTGAGCCCCGGGCAGTGCGACCCGGAGAGCCTGCGCTGCGCTCTGGCCGTCGGATGGTGCATCGAGCTGGTGAGAGCCCGGGCAGGAGAGGAGGGGGGCGGCAGCAGCAGCAGCACCCCGGGGATCCCCCCCAGCCCCCTGACTCATCCTCTTGCAGTTCCAAGCTTTCTTTCTGGTGGCCGACGACATCATGGACGCGTCCCTCACCCGCCGGGGGCAGCCCTGCTGGTACAAGAGGGTGAGAGATTTTGGGAGGTCCCTTTGCAATGGGGTTGTGGGGGGATCCCTGTGTTTTGTGACCCCTCCCTACCCTCCTGCTGCAGGAGGGGGTCGGTCTGGATGCCATCAACGATGCCTTCCTGCTGGAGTCCTCTGTCTACAGGCTGCTGAAGAAGTACTGTGGGGAGAGGCCCTTCTACCTGCAGCTGCTGGAGCTATTCTTACAGGTGAGCCTGGGCCCTGCCCCCCCAGCAGGTTTATTTTGGGGCTGGGCTATTTCTGGGGGGTTGTTGGCACGTGGATCTCTGTTCCTTAAGTCCCCAAGAATCCTGCTGGACACAGACCCTTCCTTCAGGCTCAGGCAGGACCTAAAATGGGGCTTGGGGTTTCTGGTGTGCTCTGAGAACTTGTTCTGGGAACTGAGTGAATAAATCCTTTTATTCCAGACCTGCTACCAGACTGAGCTTGGGCAGACACTGGACCTCATCACTGCTCCTGTTTCCAAGGTGGATTTGAATCGCTTCAGTGAGCAGAGGTAAAAGAGGCAAAAAGGGGACAGAGATGCCACCCCCAGTGTGGCAGGGTGGCTCTAACCCTTCCAGACTCTGCAAAAGCTGTAAGGGGCTCACTGAGATGCTGCCAGGCTTTGGGGAGGAGCACATCTTGCTCTCACTTGGGGCTGGTTGGAGAGAAATGCTGCTTTTCTTCTGCTGAGCCCTGCTGGGAGGGGACACCCTGGGCTTTGGCACTGAGTGTGGTTCCTCTACTCCAGGTATAAGGCAATTGTTAAGTACAAGACAGCGTTTTATTCCTTCTACCTGCCCGTGGCCTCTGCCATGTACATGGTGAGTTTTAGGGAAACATCTCAGGAGGGACCTATCAAGGAGACCAAGGGGCCTGGGAGATGGGAGAAGTGAGGGTGGAAGGTGGGTGCTGAAAGGCTTTACTCCTTTTTTACTCCTTTTAGGCTGGTATTGACAGCAAGGAGGAGCATGAGAATGCCAAAGCAATCTTGCTGGAGATGGGAGAGTTCTTTCAGGTCCAGGTAGGAGGTTGCTTCGTGCCCCACGGTGTCTGGAAGGTGCTGGTTGTGGTGTTCATGTGTTTCCATCTCTGCACAGGATGATTACCTGGACTGCTTTGGGGACCCCAAGCTGATGGGGAAGATTGGCACTGACATCCAGGACAACAAGTGCAGCTGGCTGGTGGTCGAGTGTCTGCGCCGGGTGACACCAGCCCAGAGGCAGATCCTGGAGGTAACACCACAAAGCTGACAGAAAACCCTGGAGATGATGGGGAGGAGGTTGTGTGGGCTCCCCCCCAGGGTGTAGAGGGGGGGTAGGGCTGGAATGTCCACCTGAAGAGCCCTTTGCTGCCCTGCATGGCTGCCTGGTGGTGAATGGAGTGTGAAACAGGGAGAACAAGAGGTGACTCCTGACGTGCTTTGGGCAAGCAGCTCCAGCAGTAAGCTGGGCCTCAGCCTGATTTGGGGTCTTGTTTTGTTTGTTTGTTTGTTTGTTTGTTTTTTTTTTTTTTTTTTGGTTGGGTTTTTTTTTTTTGAGTTTTTTTGTTGGGTTTTTTGTTTTGTTTGGTTTTTTTTTTCGTTTTTTCTTGTTCATTTTTTTTTGTTTGGGTTTTTTGGGTTTTTTTGTTTGGTGCTTTTTTTTTTGTTTGATTTTTTGTGTGTTTTTTGGTTTGGTTTTTTTTGTTTGTTTGTTTGTTTTTTTGGTTTGGTTTTTTTTTGGGTTTTTTGGTTTTGGTTTTTTTGTGTTTTATTTTTGTTTGTTTTGTTTTGTTTTTTGGTTTTTTATTTGTTGTTTTTTTTTCAGGAGAACTATGGCTGCAAAGAGCCTGAGAAGGTGGCCAAGGTGAAGGAGCTCTATGAGACTGTGGGCATGAGGGCTGCTTTCCAGGAGTACGAGGAGAGCAGCTACCAGCGCCTGCAGGAGCTGATCAACCAGCACAGCATCCGCCTCCCCCGGGAGATCTTCCTCAGCCTCGCTCAGAAGATTTACAAGCGGCAGAAGTGAGGGGGGGGCTGAAGGTGGAGTCAGCACTGAGGGGTCCCGCGGGGGTTGCTGCCGCCCCCCCCTCCCCTGCTGTGGCTGCCTGAGCTGGTCCCTGCCCTGGCCTGGGGGCCGGGGCTGTGTAGGGGGGCTCTGGGGCTGTGGGGGAGTCGTAGCTCCTGTCCCAGAGTTTGTGAAAATAAACATAAATTATTGCAGGTGTGGGGCTGGTGCTGTGGGATGGGGATGGGGTTGGGCAGAGTGGGGGAACCAGGGGTCCTTCAGGGCGTCCCGAGGGGGTGGGATGGGGCTGGGAATGGGGATAAGGATGGGGATGGGGGTGGGGGTGAGGATGGGGAGGGAGGTGAGGGTGAGGATGGGGGTAGGGAGGGGGATGGAGGTGGGGATGGGGGTGAGGGTGGCGCTAGGGGGGTGGGGATAAGGATGGGGATGGGGACGGGGCTGGGGGTAGGGTGGGGATGGGGATAAAGATGGGGATAAGGATGAGGATGAGGTGGACCACCGGAACTCCTCCTCCGCCGGTCCCGGAGGGGCGGGGCTGGGGCGGGGCCGCGGCTCCTCCCTCCCGGCAGCCGCATTCGCCGCCGCAGCGCCAGGAGGTGAGCGGGGCTGGGGCCGGGGGTCTGGGGACACTACTGGCTCCAGGCAGGGCAGGGGGGAAGAGGGGAAGGGGAAAGGGAAGGGAAAGGAAAGGGCGGCCTCCGTCCCTCCCGGCAGCCCCGCTCCGCTGGGTGATGCTCGGTGCCGAGCCGCCCCTCCCTGCCTGCCCGTGGGTACCGGGACCGGAGCTCTGCCCCCGGCCAGGGAAGGGCCGGGCCATGCGCAGCCTGCGGCGGCTGCGGCATTTCGAAGGCCGGGGCCGGGCGTCTCCTCGCCCCCGCCTGGGCTGAGCCCCCGGCACTGCCCCCTCCCCTGCCCGGCTGAGGGTTCAAGGGCGTTTTCTCCTTGATGGCATCTCCGAGCTGCCATTGCCCGCCGATTCCCGGCACAGAGAATCACCCCGGATCGCTCAGAGCCTCCTCGGACCAGGCTTTGGGGAGCAGTCGCCGGCTGCAGCCCCTGCCCGGCCGGGCCAGCGCTCCGCGGGGGTCTTGGGGGGCAGCCCTGCTGCTGGGGGTGTTCCCCTCGCTGAGCCTCCGACCTCCTGCAGCTGGTCCTGCCCTGCTCGGTGCCTGCAAGGTCACCCACCCACCTCTCGCCCTGCCCCTTCTTCTTCAGGTAGCTGCTTCTGCGTTCTCCCCCGCTAACTGAAAGGTTGCTCGGTGTTTGCAGGGAGCTGGATGGTCTGAAGAGAGGAGCTGGGGGGCTCTCCAAGGAGCCCCGGCATCACCAGTGAGGCAGCATCATGTTAGCTCCAAAGAAAGGCCTGCTCTGCAACCTCAACCACATCCATCTGCAGCACATCTCCCTGGGGCTGCATCTCTCCCGGCACCCGGAGCTCCAGGAGACCTCTGACTCCATGGGTGGAAAAGACCAGAGCGGCTTCACCAACTGCCCTGAGAACTGTGAGCAAGTGGATGCTAATTCTAACAGTCCCTCCGTGAAATGCCAGTGCTGTGAGTCCCACACTCTGCAGCCGGTGACGTTGGGTCTCCAGAACCAGGCAGCTCCAGAGGATTTCCAGTGCCTGCATGCTGAGGAGGAGGTGGCTTCCCCTTGTGATACCCCTTGTGATCTGGCTTACTCCTCCTCTTCCTCCTCTGGCAGTACCTGCTCGGATTTCAGCTTGGATGACTCCCCCATCTCTGTGTACTGCAAGGGGTTCTCCAGAGAAGAGTCCCAATGCCCCGAAAATCAGCCCAGCACCATTCCCACAGAAGACAGCCAGGATGATCCGTCAGTGGTTGACCAGAGTAGGACGTGTGATGGAAGAGACGTCAACCTCAACCCCCCATTGCTCCAGAGATCAGACACAGTGGCTGGAAAGAGCCCTGACAGCCTCTGCAGCGGCGCCTCGCTTGACTCCCAGGGCAACGAGACCTCTCCCAGCACGGCAGTGCCAGAGGTCACCTCTGCCAACCTCGACCCCAACTGCAACTCCCTCCCCAACCCCGATGCCACGCCACCAGCACCCCCCGTGCCAGCACGGTGGGATCGTGGTCCCAGCAGCGCTCCTGAGCTGCGGCCCCGAGCTGGCAGCGTCCCCAGGCCCAGCAGCGTCCCCCCGCCCGTGCCCCCCCGGCCCCGCAGGCGCCTGCAGGTTCTCAATGCACAACGAGCAGAGCAGCTGCTCCTGCCTGTGCAGCCCAGCTCTGGTGAGCCCTGCAGAGACGCAGGCAAGAAGACCATCACCTCCTTCCACGAGCTTGCCCAGAAGAGGAAGAGGAACGCTGCTGGGCCTCCTCTTGCCCAGGCCAGGGCTGACCAGAGCGACTGGCTGATTGTCTTCTCACCAGACACAGAGCTGCCACCCCCCAGCGAGCTCCTCTCTAGCACCGTGGGCCAAGAGCCAACCCGGCCCCAGCTCCAGCACGACTGGGCAGCAAAACCACCCAGCTCCAGGCAGAGAGAGGTGACCACGTTCAAGGAGCTGCGGTACCGCAGTGCCTCCAGCAAGCCCAAGGGCCGGGCAGCCGCAGAGCGGGCAGAGACGGTGGCACCTCAGAACCCGCCAGCACCCCTCGAGATGGCCATAGGCAATGATGGCTCAGGCTGGATGCCACCCGTGCCTCTGGGGGGACATTTGCTGGCACCTATGGAAAGCCACCAGCCAAAGAGGAGGAGATCCCGACCGGGGCTGCAGCCCATTGCAGAGGGACAACCAGGGGACCCAGAGGAAGGGGAGCGGCCACCCCGAAGCTGCCTCCCAGGGGAGAAGGGGCTGGGCTGCGGTGGTGATAGAGCCGTCCTGTTTCATAGGCTTGGAGGATCTGGAGGGGACCCATGGGTGCCAGGGACAGGCAAGAGAGGAGACAAGATCTGCAAGGAGGGTAAGAGCTGCCCTCGTCCGGGCAGGGCTCAGGGCTCTCACCCTGGGCCCGAGTGGGGATGGGAGGTGACCACGTCCGGGGCTGCCGGACCGGGGCTGCGGGTGGCAGCTGCCCCTCGCCAGCCGGCACCAAACGCTCCTGCCCCACCGCGGATCTGGGCAAAGCCCTGGGGCTGATGCTGCCCCCCCTGCGAGCACAGGTTCCCCCTCCCGTCCCCCCCCCGACTGTGCTCGGACGGGACACACGGCCCGGGAGGGACCGGCGCTGCGGCCCCCGGGACTGCCCCGTCCTTTCCCGTCTGCCTGGGCCCGGGCTGGCCCCGCCAAGGCGGCACCTCCTCACCCCGCCCTGCCCGCGGGCCCTTCCTCTTCCCCGACCTTCCCTCGGGGATAGGCCCTGGGCGGGCAGCGGGGCCCGACCGGCCCGGCCCGCTCCGCGGCTCCATGGGCGACCCCGAACCGGCTGTCCCCGGCCCCGGCACGGCCCGCGGTGAGTGGAGCCGAGCAAGGGCAGAGGCTCCTTGGGCTCCTCCGGGGAGCCCGGCCCAGGCCCCGCCTGACCCCGCCACCGCTTCTCTCCAGCCAGGGCCCCGCCGCCCGCCGCTGGAGCCGTCCCGAGGACCGCCCGGCCTGGCGGGGGGAGCACGGAGGGAACCCGCCGGCCCCGGGAGGAGCAGAAGAAAGGTACCAGCTCCGCCGCCACCGCCGCGTTCGGGGCCGAGCGGAGCGGAGCCTCTGCCCGACCCCGCCCAGCGGGATGCGGGAGGTGCCGGGGGCGGGACGGGGCGGGGGGACGGAGACCCCGGGTCTAGGGGGTGGGTGCGAGGGGTTCGGCCCGGAGGCGGGGGATGGGTGGAAGGTACCGGGAGGCCCGGGAGCTCTGCCCGCTGCGGTCCCGGCTCCGCTCGGCAGGTGGAGCGGTGGAGCCGGGGCGCGGGCGGGGCCGACCCCATCTTACGGCTCCGAGGGGTCCCCGAATCCCCCCGGGAGCTGCCGGTTCCCACGGCATCAGCCAGGCACGAACCACCTCTCCTTCCTCCCCCGTCTCCCCGGGTCCCTCCCCGGCTCCCCCCGTGTCCCCTGCCCGGGACGTGCCCGCTGTGTTCCCCCCGTACCTCTCGCTGCCGCTGGGCCGAGGGGGTTGCGGTGCTGGGGGGTCGGGTGCGGGTGCTGGGCTGAGCCCTCCCCTCCCGTTGCCCCCCAGCCCTACTGATCGCCCTCAGCTCCGCCGTGGATAAAGTGATCGCCCACTTCAGCACCGCGCGGAACCTGGTGCAGAAGGTGAGGGGGGGTCTGCGGGCGGGGGAGCTTTGGGAGGGATCCCACACCCTCCCTGCGGGCTCGGGGCTGTCGTTCCCCTCCTGCTCCTCTTCTCCTGCTGCAGGCTCAGCTGGGGGACAGCCGGCTCAGCCCCGAGGTGGGGTATCTGCTGCTGCACACCCTCTGCCCGGCGCTCTGTGCCTTGGTGGAGGATGGGCTGAAGCCCTTCCAGAAGGATCTTATCACAGGCCAGAGGAAAAATTCCCCCTGGAGTGTGGTGGAAGCCTCCGTCAAAACAGGTTGGTAGGAGAGAAGTGCTGCTGGAGAGAGGCTGGGTTCTGCGTCCCTGTGTTCCTGGAGTAATTTGCCAGCCTGGGATGGGGAGGATGTGTCCCCAGGGCAGTGACTGAGGGTGTTGTTAATCCCACAGGTCCCAGCACCCGCTCTCTGCAGTCCCTGTGCTGGCATGTGGCCGGGCTGTCCCCTCTCAGCACTGCCAGACAGAAGTTTCATGCCTTTATCCTTGGCCTTTTGAAGTGAGTGTTGGCCCTCGCTGGCCCAGGTTGTCCTTGCTCTTGTGACAGGTTGGTGCAGAGTCCTGAGGGCTCTAACCTGGGTTCCCTTTGTCTTGTTTAGCACTAAACAGCTGGAACTGTGGATCTCTCACCTTCAGAAGAGCCCAGGTAAGGACACAGTGCCCAGAAACCTCCCACCCAAGACTTCTCCTCCTTGCCAGGGTGATAACCCTGTACCTGTTTCACCAACAATGCTTGACTGGGATTTCTGTAATGGACAAGGACATCACTTCCCGTGGCTGTCGTGTTGGATGAGGACAGTCAGGCAGACAGTCTGGAGCATCTTTTGGACCTGCTAGGACAGCTCAGCTGGTCCTGGGGGGGGTGTGTGGGTACAGGCAGGGTATTTCCAGCACTGTCTGTATCCCCTAGGTGTGATCTCCATGCTGTATTCACCCGTGGCCTTCTTTGCCCTGAGTCAAGGCCCTTTTCCCCACCTCGCTGATGAACTGCTGCTGCTCATCCAGCCCCTCTCAGTGCTGACTTTCCACCTTGACCTGCTCTTTGAACACCACCACCTCTCTGTGGATGTAAGACCCTTGTCCCGTCAGCTGGAGTCACCCCTCTCTCCTGCCCATCACCCCGCTCACGCTCGTGGGGCTGTGCAGCCTTCTCTGGATGGCCAAAGCTGTGCTGAGGGGGCAAGCCTGGAAGATGAGGTCCCCCCTGATGCTGTGGGGAGGGCAGTGGGTGCAGAGGGCAGCACAGGATGCCAGTCCTGGGCAGGGCTGGTCCCTGGCCCCCAGGTAGGGGCTGCCTTGCAGCAGACCTTCCAGCAGGTGCTGCGCTGGGGCGATCGGCTCAGCCGCACTTTCCTGGGAGCTGAGGGCTCTCCGGAGACACAGGGGCTGGAGGCAGCTCCTCCAGAGCCAGGGACTGGCCCCAGTGGCTGGTGGGGCCAGCTGAGTGAGGCCTCCAGGATTTACACTGCTCCTAGCAAGGAGAAGTTTCCCTTCGTCTGGTGGACAAAGCTGCGGGTGGCTGCGGGGGATTCCGGCCCCAGCCAGGCTGCACGACCCCACGGATCAGTACCCGAGACCAGAGGCACTGAGCTGCAGCTCCTTCAGACCAAAGCTGCCCCTGAACTCCCCAGTCCAAAGCCCAGCAGCAGTGCTGATACCTCTGGGACCTCTTCCCCTGAAGACATCATCATCCTGCCTGCTGGAGCTGGAGCACCCACCAAGCCTGATGGAGAGAAACTCCTGGCTGCTTCCCCAGAGCCTCCCGTGAGCAGGAACCAGGCAGCCCCTTCCAACACAGAGCCTGGGGGTCCTCCTGGTCCTGACAAGGGCAGCTGGCTGGGACGCCTTTTTGGAGCCACCAACCCCTCTGCCAGGAGCCTCCCTCCCAGCCTTGACACCATCTCAGCCAGGTCCAGGTAAGAGGTTGCTTGGGCAGGCAGGGGGCAGGAGGGGTTTTTCCTTGCACTGCCCAGGTTCTGCTGTGCTGGGGGTGAGTCCTAAGTGCTGTTGCCATCACGTTACCTCTGTCCTTCAGAGCTCATGGTGGAGGCTGTGTCCTGCTTGATAATACAGCCTTGTCAGTGCCCAGAAGAGTTTGTGGGTTTTTTGTTTTGTTTTGTTTTTGTTTTTTTTAAGCAGAATGGGTGGGAAAAGGCTTCCCTGGTGATTTTGTGGCTTTCTTTGCTTTCTGCCAGGAGACCCTCTAGCTGGCTGTCTCCCAGCACACGTGTCCTGGCTGTGGTGGTGAAGGGGCTGATGTCTGAGAAGAGCCGTGATCAAGAACAGCCAGAGGGCAACACATCCAACACGCCCCAGACTCAGAGGTGATGCAGGGCACTGTAATTTTGGGGCTGGGAAGCTGGTTGGGGGGGTAAGGGAAGCAGGGCATAACCTGGACATCCTACACACCTTGCTGGAGAAAAGTGTCACTGCTCCTTGTTGCTATCTTGCACGTTGACTTCTCCACTGGGAATTTTGCCCTCCTTCTGCTGGGTGGGCTTGCTGTGATCAGTTGTTTTTCCTAGACATTATTTTTTTGGGGGGGAAGGGGAGGGAAGGGAAACTCAGAGTTTTCTGTTGTGCTTTCTGGATTCATAAGTAGATTGTTCAGGGAGATTATGTGGCAGCTGTGACCAAACTGTGACAGGTCACTGAAGCTGTCCTGGTCCCTTCAGTGCTTGCACAGACTCTGTCCAAGTGCAGTGCAGAGGGCGAGTGGGCATCCCCCTTCTCCTGAGCCCTCCCCAGCTTGAGAGGTCCCCTCTGTGCCTGCCCAAGTGCTGCTCATGTTCTGGCTGCTCTCAGGGACAGGTTTTGAGCTGTGGCCTCTCAACCATGTCCATTGTCAGGTGGAATCTCTGCCTGAGGAGGAGGTCCCTGGCTCCACATGAGCCTCAGAACCTCTCCTGAGTCCCGTGGGAGTTTGGTACCTGGGGGGCTGAATGGTTTTTGTTGTGCAGGGCTGTTCGGGCACTGTGTGACCACACGGGTGCTGCTGAGGGTCACCTGAGCTTCCAAAAAGGGGACATCCTGCAGCTGCTCTCCACCGTGGATGAAGACTGGATCCGCTGCTGCCATGGAAACAGCACTGGCCTAGTTCCTGTTGGTTACACATCCCTCATTTTGTGAGGAGGAGGAGCCCAGAGGAAGGAGCTGAGCTTGCTGAAGCAGGTGCCACCTTGGGGGGGGGGACACTGTCTCCTCCCTCACCCCTTTCAGGGTTGGCAGTTCTGCAGGAGCCCCCGGTGCCCACCGGTGCCATGGGCACATCCCGGGAGCCACCGCCACGCGTGTCCCCACGGAGCTGCTGCCACTCCACCCTGAGCCCCCCGTGGGCTCTGCTCACCTCTCCTCAGACCCACTGATGACCCAGACCCACACCAGGGCAGGGGAGGACCCTGGCCCTGTGCAGTACTCGCAGTCCCTTCATGTTGTCTCAGTGCCACCCAGTCCTGCCACCACCACCACCTCCACCTGCTCTGCTTTGCCTTCTGGCCAGGACAGTCCCAGCACTTTGTAAATAGTTGTAACCACAGGAACAAGTTTATTCCAGGGGGGAAGAAAGCTGGAAATAAAGATTGTGACTCACCTGCCCACGTGTGAGAATGGATCACTGCAGCCAGGGGAGGCTGGAGCTGGCCCTGGGCTACTGGGGAGGAGATGCTCCTGGAGGCGAAGGCAGCATGGGCCCTGCTGGTGTTCTGTGGTGTCAGGGATGGAGCCCAGAGCCCAGGACAGGGGTTGTGCCTTGGCAGAAAGTGTCCCGTGTGGATAGAGGTGGCTGCAGCCAGCCAGAGCCAGAAATAACCCTGGAAAAGTGTGTGTCAGGCTGGCTGGTAACCAGCCCCAGGAGATGGCAGCTGCACAGCACTGGTAAAGGTCTGAGTAGGTTTGGTTGTTTATTAATTTTATTTTTTTTTAACTGACTCACAGGACTGCAGTTGGAGCTGGGTGGCTTTTATTTATATATATTCCCCACTCCCTCTGAGATTTTTTCATTGCTTGTGATTTCAGACCCAACTATTTAGATTTTGCACTGGACTTCCCAGTAGGAGGAAGACAAAAGGGTCACGAGGCAATGGCAGCTTCTCTGAGGGGCACTGGGTCAGGGATCTGCCCCATGGACCAGGAACCACATCTCATCCATCAAACTCCCCGTGGTTCAGAGCAGAGCAGCCCCTGCTTCAGCCAAGGGGCTGAGTTTTGCTTCCAGGCTAAAGCTGCTCTCTTTTGACACCATTCCCATTTTCATTTCTCTCTCTGGAACTTTTCTTCCCAGACGAGGGACATTATCTTTTAATTGGAATGTTATTTGGTTTGCCTTAAGTAGGTTTTGATTGAATTCCACAGCTGCCTCCAGACTTTAAAATGGGGTCAAGCCAGCAGGAGATGAATCCAGGTACTATTTCAACGTTTTTTGTGGTTTTTTTTTTTTTTAATTAAAAGACACCCTCCCCCTCCCCAAACCACCACAATCCTCACTGGGTGTCTCTAGTTTAAGAAGAGGACAAATGCATGGGTCAAGCAGGGAGAGCTTGATGACCACAGAGATTCTGGCTAAGGAATGGAAGAAGAAAAATTAAGTCACAATCACGATGGTTCATCCACGAGCTGCTTCATTCCTACAGTTACCAAACATATTCCCAGAAACCACCTTTGAACCAGATGATGTTTAAGCCCTAAAAGATTTGTAAGGCCTGTGTCTCATTAATGCCACCTTTGCTGGGGGGGTAGTAGGGGCTGATGAAGATGGGTTGGAGGGATGGGAAGTTCTCAGTGTCCCAGTGGGGCAGGGGGAGGGGGCTGGCTTGCTGCCTTTCTCCCTTAACCTGACTTCTGGTTCTGGAGAAAAAAAGCCCTCATCTGGCACACTTGGGTCATAGAATCAAAGAATGTGAGAGGTTGGAAGAGATTTCTAGAGATCAATGAGTCCAACCCCCCTGTCAGAGCAGGATCCCCCAGGGCAGGACACACAGAACACATCCAGGGGGTTTGGAAAGTCTCCAGAGAAGGAGACTCCACAACCTCTCTGGGCAGCCTGGGCCAGGGCTCCCTCAGTCTCACACTCCAGAAGTTTCTCCTCATGTTGAGGAGGAACTTCCCATGTTCCAGCTTCAACCCATTATTCCCTGTCCTATTCCTGGGCACCACTGATAAGAGATTGTCCCCTCCCTCTTATCCCAGATGTTGATGGACATCCATAGATCCCCTCAGCCTTTTCTTCTCCAGGCTGAACAGTTCTCTCACTCTTTCTCCCCAGCAAAGATCTCCAAGTCCCTTCAGCACCCTCACAGCTCTCCCTTGGCCTCTCTCCAGTAGATCTCTGTCTCTGGAACTGGGGAGCCCCAAACTGGATCCAGGATTCCAGGGGTGGTCTCCCCAGGGCAGAGCAGAGGGGGAAGAGAACTTTGCCCCTGTGCTCAGCTCTGGTGAGGCCACAGCTTGAGTCCTGTGTCCAGTTCTGGGCCCCTCAGCTCAGGAAGGAGATTGAGGTGCGGGAGCAGGTCCAGAGAAGAGCAAGGAGGCTGTGAAGGGATCCAGCAGAATTCCTGTGAGGAAGGGCTGAGGGAGCTGGGGGTGTTGAGGCTGGAGAAGAGGAGGCTCAGGGGAGACCTCATCACTCTCTCCAACTCCCTGAAAGGAGGTTGGAGCCAGGGGGGGGGTTGGGCTCTTTTCCCAGGCAACTCTCAGCAAGACAAGAGGGCAGGGTCTCAAGTTGTGCCAGGGGAGGTTTAGGTTGGAGATGAGAAAGAATTTCTTTCTGGAGAGGGTGATCAGGCATTGGAATGGGCTGCCCAGGGAAGGAGTGGATTCTCCGTGTCTGGAGAGATTTCCAAAGAGCCTGGATGTGGCACTGAGTGGGCTGGGAACCACGGGGGGAGTGGATCAAGGGTTGGAGCTGATGATCTCTGAGGTCCCTTCCAACCCAGCCCATTCTGTGATTTTATGATTCCCTGGATCTGCTGGATACTTTTCCTGATGCCCCCCAGGACACCACTGTCCCTCTTGGCCACATTGCTGACCCCTGGAGAATTCCCTGTCCTCCAGGACTCCAAGGTCTCTTTCCCTGGAGCTTTTTCCCAGCAGGATTTCCCCTCCTCTGGTTGGGGTTATTCCTGGGGGTCCAACAGTGACAGAATGGAACCCACGGGTGTCAGGGGATGGTGAGGTGGGGCCAGGAGTCTCCTGACTCTCAGTCCCAGGGGTAACTCCAGATAATTATTCCCAGATAATCTGGGAAGAGGTGCTGAACACGAAGAGGGAACGGTTGACGTACCGACCTGCCGCGTCACCACCGCAGCCTCTGACTGCCCCAGGGTCTGCAGACACGAGGCCATCATCCCTCCTGCCAGGGGCTGACCAGCATCAAACTCTGTCCTGGGACCCTCAGGATGATGGGGATTCGAAAAGGACGGGGCAAGAACCCCGTCAAAGAGGCTGGAAGAGAGTCAGAAGACAACAGGAGTGGTTGAGAGAGAGGCAAGGGAAGGAAAATCCCAGACATGTCAAAGAAAACCCCACAAGTCATCGATAGGAAAAGATTTTCCATTTAATACTAGACTCTCAGGATTGAGATGCAGGCTTTTTTTTTTTTTTTTTTTTTTTTTTTTTTTTTATGCAATTACATCCAATGTTAAAATTGGTAATACATAATTTACAAAGATTAACATCAAAACAATGATCTATTTAGATATGCTTTGTAAAAAGGAAATATATTAGCAGCATTTATTTTCAGCAATCACACAGCCTACACCCATGCAGACTAAAGAGTTCAGATCTATTTGCAGTAATGTAGTGCTTCCTGGTCTTAAAACAGCAATCCTGGTGACACACTGGTCTTCTCGTTATTATAAAATAACCCAAAAATAAAAAAAGTCATTAATTTCTACACCAGTAAGAAAAACAACTCTTTGCACTTACCTAACATTTGATTGTCTAAAAAACATTTTGTTTAGTCTTTCAACAAAAGAAAGATAAAATGACAGAGCTAGTGTCTGGCTTCTGTACGCACTTTATTTTTTATTTTTTTTTTAAAAACTTTTTTTTTTTTTTTTTTTTAGTGTTTAACACCATTTGAGACAATGATTTCTTGTTTTAAACTAAATGAGACAACTCAAAGGTTTTTTGGACATGCGATATTCCTACTACACGCACGAGTATTTTATACTCAGGGTTCCTGGTACTGTACAGTGCTTCTCTACAGTAAGAAAATATTCCAAACTATTTTCTTATTTCTTTTTTTTTTTTTAATAAAATATTTTTTCTCAAAGGGTTTTTTTCCTTTCTTTTTTTTTTTTCCTCTTTTTTTTTTCCTCCTTTTTTTCCCTCCTTTTTTTCCCTCCTTTTTTTTCCCTCCTTTTTTTTTTTCCCTCCTTTTTTTTTTTTTCCCTCCTTTTTTTTTTCCTCCTTTTTTATTTTTTTTCCTCCTTTTTTTTTTTTTTTCTTCTTTTTAAATCAACACATAAAAGTTAATGGAATGAGTCATGTTCCACTAAGAGTAAAATAATTATAATAATAACAAGAATGTACATTAGGACAAGCTTGGTCCATTAAAAAGGAACATGTAACTACTGTATTGCTTTACATCCACGCAGCAGATATATACAACTTGGCACATTAAAAACTGGTTTTCTTATAAGAACACCTAAAACAGGACTGTATATGCATATGTACTTCTGAAAGACAAAAAAGCAAAGCCATTGGCAAGGGGCAGTGTCCTCCAACCACCCCCTCCCTTTGCCACAGCCTGGGGATGATGGGTGCAGGTTGGGGGATTCCTGCTGCTCCCCAGTCCCCTCTGGACATCCCAGTGCCAAGCAGTGAGGATTCAGTGCTTGGGCTGCTGCTCTCAGGAGTGAAACTTCCCATGGGCAGAGAGGGAGGGAGGTGAGGGAGACGCTGACTCTTAATTTAAGAGACAGACATTTGCAGCTGTACAACCAGAACACAAGAATAGTGTTAGCAGTTGATATAATCTACAGTTCACAACAAATACTCGCTCTGAATACTGCTTGACGGGGTTCATGTAGTGAAGGTTTCCTTTTTTTTTTTTTTTTTTCTTCCTCCTTTTTTTTTTTTTCGTTTTTTTCTTTTTTCTCCTTTTTAACAGATTTTTTTTTCCCATTTGCACAACACACTGGACACACGAGAACCACAGCTTATCAAAAAACCAACAGCAATGGTGTTGTCAGGATTTGACTTGCTTTATAAAATTTCTCTGCAGAAAAAAGTGGAAAAAAAAAAAAAACCAAAAACAAAACCAAAAATCACACCCCACACCCCCCACCCTCCCCCTGCCACGATGCAGAACAAGTGCCTCAATCAGCCAACTCCTGCTTTGCTCCAAGGGGACTTTGGAAGTTTCTCCTTGTCACAGACCAAAGGTGTGCACTGGCTGTTCCATGGTGAACCATTTGTGTGTTCAGGTACATTTCTCTCTTCTTGGAACTTGTGCAAAATCAGAGGCCACGCAGCTTTTAGGGCAGCCTTTAATTTTTAAGGGCTTCACCCTTCCCATCTGGATTTTTTTTCACTGGCATGGGCCGTGGTGGTGCCAACAGCATCTTGTACAATCACAGGTTAATTGGTGACCATGGGGAATATTGATCAGAGTATGTCAGTCCTCATCCTTCTTACCTCCCCATTTATTTAGTTTTTTTTTTTTTTTTTTTTCCTCTGAGTGGGAATATCAAGCAAAAAATAAATTAAATTCGACCATCCTGGACAATAACCACGAGGTTTTTCTCAGTACCTAACATCAATACAAGGCACGCCCAACAACACACACACCATAAGAGCACTGCAGAGCAGGGCAGGGCAACCTGCCAACCCAGACATCTAAGTGCTAACTGTTTGTATATTTGTCAGTTTTCTGCTGCCCTCTTTTCCTTGGCTGATGCAGAGGAAATTGGGCTCCTGCCCTCAGTCCTCAGCAGACCTTGTAGCAGACTCCAGACCACAGCTTCCTCTCCTGGCATCACTTCCTGAAGCTGCTCTCAGGGATGCTGAGCGTGCGGCGCCTCAGTTTCCTTCCTGATCCTTCCTCCAGCAAGTAAGTGACATCAATAGCTGCAACAAACCACAAGCTTTTGGTAAAAGAAGTGACACCAGCAACAGCTTTCCTAATTCCCCTGTTCATGGTTCTTCAAGGATGTTTCCATCCATAGTGGTGTTCAAAATGCTGAGCAACCCCGTGGGAGTCTGAAGTTTTGTTGCCCCACAACAGATCCACAGCTCCTTTCAACCCAAGTTATTCTGTATTATTTTGCATTAACTCCCAAAGCACAGAAAAGCTTTAAATTAAAACCAGAGCCATCCATCATCAGTGCTACCACTGCAGCTTAGCACATACCTACAGAAGTTAACTTAGAACCCAGCAAAAAGCTCATTAAAGGTCAGATCTTCAGTTTGTGTGTCTGCTAAGTTGCTCAGTTGAAAACACTGAATGATGGGGAGGAATTTGCCTTCCAAAAGTTTTTTGGGGTTATTAAAAAATATTCTAACAAAACACTGATAAGAAAGATCATTTGGAATGAGTGGAAACTGCTACTGTTTCAAAAGAAAACATTACTGCAAAGAAAACTCCTGATATTAGTAAGGTTCACTAGCAATATATTCAGAGAAAAGGATTTATTTTAGCAACATGGTCGACAGGAAACTAAAACCAAAGGAGGAGAAGTGATATGATGGAACCATAAAATGAAATCTCACCATTTTTCCCTGGGATTTTCTCTAAGAGGTTTAGCAGGATCTGATTGAGTCTCTCTCTCTGAACATGTCTCCTTTCCTCTGGAGTGCAGAGCTGCCTTGTGTCAGAACTGCTTTCTTCCACCTTTTTATCACTTTCACAAGTCTCACTAGAGATTGCCTCTTTTTCTGGCTCCTCTAGGTTAGGCATCTCACTCGAAGGTTGCTCTTGGTTTCCTAACACATCCTCAATAAGAGGAAGAGAATCTTCTTCTTGGTTTAAATCTTTCATCTGTGGTTTTGAGCGATCTGTTTTCCAGGATGATCTAGCAGGAAAAGAAGGGTTTAAATACCACAGGTTTTCAGACACTCATCTGAAAGGCCAATCTCTAGAGTCAAGAGCTTTCTGGAATCTTAATGCATGCACTCAAACCCACCAGCTAGGATTTACAGTATCAAGGAACACTAAGGCTGCTTCTCTGTGTTCCCTGTTTTGTCTTTGAAAGTTTAGAGGATTGCTTGAAATCATTCCAATTTATTATTTCCAGAGCACCCAGGGGAAATGGAGAGGAGAAAGAGTGGACACTTAACAAAGAGGATTAGCTCATCTTTTCACATGGAACAATCTGGTAGGTAAGACTCACCTGCCTCCATTTCTCTTGTAGTTGTCTGGTACATAATGAGGCTGTAACAACAATAAAGATTATGGTTAACATTGAGTAAAATTCACTGGAAGAAAGTGCTGGTGAATCCAATATTCTGGAAGTGCCAGTGCCCAGCAGACATGTTGGAAATGGCAGCACACAGCTGGCACACCAGATGAATTCAAAGGAGAACCAGACTTATTATCTGATTCTTCCTATTTTCTACGTACATTTCAAGCCATAATCATGATTAAAATCACCTTTGCCTTCTGCCCAACAGAAGTTTGGAACCATCTCTAAATTTACCATAAAAGTCTCTCTCTGCTTCTAGGAAGGAAAGTGCTTAACTGCAAAAGATTTGCCATTTCTCCTTCCTCTTCACTCAGAGACAAAGCAGTGGTGTGGAGGAAGCTGTGCAGAATGAAGAGCTGCTGCTTCCATGGAAGAGGGAAAAATGAGACAGTGAAGTGGACAGGAATCCACATGGAGGATGTTAAGGGAATCTACTTCATGATTTTGCTGCCTATGCTTGCTGTTTTTGTGACAGAAAATCCACTTGCAGTGATAATTATACACTGATGTAATTTGATGGAGCAGGGGAATGGAATTAGGGAAGTTCTGCTTCTCTGTGCTGGGAATCACTGTTCAAAGGTACTGCTGAAAACCATTTTTCAAGTAAGTTTAGTAAAGAGTAATTACACCAAAGCAAAGAAAGTCTGAAAGGGACAGGGTAAAAAACTGACTCTATGTTGTTTAAGTCTCTGAAATGCATAAAATTCTTTAATAGTTGCAGAATTGCAAGTGAAAAGTAGATTTTAAGATTTCCTTCCCTCAGATGTGGCTGAAATGAAATTAGCATCTAGATTTCAGTCAGAAACCTCAATCTCCCAACTTCCACCATTATTTGTTTCACATCTGTTTGACTTTGAGCTGCATATTCTCTGTCTATGGTCAATTTTTCTTGCCAGGCTTTCTTTCTAGCCAGCTTTTCATCCAGAAGTCTCAAGCTTCCTTTGGTTTCGTGCAGAAAGAGAGAACCAGAGGTTTTCCAAAAGCATTCCTTGCCTTCCAGTGAAAAGTAAAGAAAGAGAAGAAACACTTACTGAAAAGTCTCTCTTGGGTGTGAGTTTCTTGGGGAAGTGGTCAAAGGCATAGGGCTTGGTGCAGACAGGGTAACGATTCCGGTGGATCTTGTAGAAGAGATGAGCTGATTTATCGAGGCGGTAATCACAGATATACACATCCTGCTCCTTCACACCCTTGGGCCTCCCTGCAGTTTCAAAACAAAGCAGGCAGGAAAAAAATCTTCATCAGAAGCCAGAGGAAACACGTGGTAGATCAAGAAGAAGAACAAGCCATCCAGTGTCAGAGGAGCACAGGAACAGCGGGCAGTTCTTACTTGTTCTCCTTGATTGAGAATGGTAACAGTGGACAGATTTCTAGCACAGTTCAAGAGGAAAACCTGGATACTCTAATTAAAAAGTACCTAAACTCTCCCCAGCTCTCATAAACACTGGCCTGTAAACACTTTCTACAGCAGTGTTTTAGCACACTTCCCAAATCACTCGAAGGGAGTCTAGTATTTCAATTTCCTCCTGTGAAATTTCCTTACCTTTGCAGTAGGTGTAGAGGTCAAGAACACAGCACGTTCCCACCACGGCCTCTAAGGGGATAATTTCATAGAGTGGAACCCTGAAGAGCTCATTGTGATAAAACTTTCGGGAAGGGGAATGATGTGTTTCGTGTGGACGGAAATAATGATGGCCAAAGGCAAAACGCTCCTCTCTGTGTGAAGGTGGAAAGGTGAGAGAAAGAGAAGGTTAAAAAAACCCAAAAAAAGATATTTCTATAAGCCCACAATACCACTTTCCTTATCAGAGAATCCTAGGATGTCAGGTTGGAAGGGATCTCAAGGATCATCTGGTCCAACCCTTCTGGTATTATTGTCAGTGTGAGGTGTCTCAGTACTCTCTTGAGCTGACTTCAAACACCTCCACTTAATCCTGAGTTCTCTACCAGGCACTTTTGCAATGACTGTGATGAATTCAACCACATGAATACTGCACACTCAACTTCATCCCTATCAGTGAGAGGAAACACTCTCAGTGTGATTTTTATCAACACAGCAGACTTATTGTTGTGCTGCTTTTTGGGGCATATGCTTTCAATCACCTTACAGTGGTTTAGCAAGGCAGTGATCATTAGCTGAGCCAATTCAGCTCTCAGTGTGTATTCTCAGCCTGTTCCAACAGTGAGGAACGTGCACCATTGACCTGTAAGCCTCATCCCTTGCTTAAATCTCCCACCTTCCATCTTTTCACTTTGCAGTTGTAGAGCCCAAGCAGAGACACACGGGGAAGCATCTTTGTGACCCAACCCAACCGTGTTCAGACCTGCATTTTTCAGCTATGACAAGACTTCCCCCAGAATGACTGTGCTTTGACAGGCAGGTACTATGGAATGTCTCCAAAAGATGCCTTGAACATACTTCTCATTTTTCCAGAGTTTCTCAATACGGAAGATATCAAGTTTCTCCCTGTTGATGTGGGAGAGGAGGCGGTAGGACTGCCGGACGGGGTGGCCATCAGGAGTCCTGCGACTGTCTCTCATCAGGTAAACACAATCCCCTGCAAGAGACACAAAACAAAACCACAAACCTCTGGAGAGCTTTTCAGGAGTCCATCCCACCAAAAAAAAACCCACAAAAACTGTTTAATTTAAACCACCACGACAGAGCTACCTAATGTTGAGTTGTGAGGAGTGATGCAAAAACCAACAAAGGAGGAAAGGTTCCCTTGGTGATTTTCACACCAGCTTTAAAGCAAGAACTGAACACAAAAGAAGTTTTTATTAGGAAAATGTGTAGATTAGTGATAATATTTAAAACCTAAATCTTTAAGAAGATATTTAGAGGCATTATTATGCAGAAAAGAAACCACTGACTGAGAAGCCCAACCCTTTGACTATTCCAGCAGAGCTCAAAGAAGATGCAGAGCTCAGGAAAGGCAAACAGAACTTGAGAACACTTGGGAAACTCAAAAAATATCATTATTAAAATATCCTTAGATTTAGTACATAGTATTTAAAAAACAATTCAATCTTTTCTCTTCTTGATTTCACGATGAACTCAAATCTGGGAGATCCCAAGTCATAAAAACTTAAGGAAAATGACCTTGGGTAAGATGAAAGGTCATAGAGCATAACAGTCCAGCCAGAAATCAGGCAGCAGGAGATTTTAGGAGGAAAAGGCACAGAAGTGAGGCATGCAGAGAACAGCTTTCCCATGGCACCTTCCTCAGGCTTTCCTTAACCTCTTTTATGGACTTTTGGAGCTACAGGCTGCAACTGGACCATGGTGCATAAGCAGGGAGGGATTAATCCTTCCTTCAAGTATTTGTCCAATGTTTTTGGAACCATTTATATTCAGGAGCTCTCCAGCTCCACACTTTGGTTATGCTTGCTTTTTTTCATTTTTTTTTAATACTTCCTTTTATTTAAATATGTTATCTACTAATTTCAGTGTTTGTTCCCTGGTTTCTGCATTGTCACACTCTCCAGTGCTACTCATGATTTCACAGATCTTAATCCCAGAAAGAGTCAAGAAATGAGAAAGCCAAATGGTTGAATTCTAGACTGGACAATGAAGAGCAACAATGAAAAAGGAAGACTCAATGCAACTTCTAGAATCTTGCAGAGACAATTAAGAGTACACCATTTTTTTTTTAAATCTCCACTTCCCTGAAGACTCTGTCATCCCCCTTTAACAAACAGACAATCTGGCTTTACACATTGAGGAGCAGCTCCCTTAATAATTCTATAGGCTTCTTTCTAATCTTCTATGTGTCTGTAGGATAAAATAATAAGATTAAAAAACCCCCAGTGAACTGAATTCTGTGTAGGTGCCTCTGAAGACTCAGGGCTTTGAGGCAATAACCAGAAAGATGCACTTGTGGGACAAACAAGGAATAAGCTGGGTTTTTAATGACCATTCTACCCTAAATACTGAGAGCTTCCTTGCCTTTACTTCTAAATGTCCTACAAGTTGGCTCAGCATTTTCCTTCTTTGGCCAGCAGAGCTCTATCTGTGTTAAAAGGAATTAATGTTTCTTCATCAACCAGCCTGTGAGAACTCTTCCTATGTGTCATTCCCATATTAGCAGAGAGTGCAGCTTTCTATTTGAAAAAAAAGATGAAAGCATTTTCACCAGGATGATGCCAGAAATCTCTGTAGCCTCTTATCTGATGGCAGTCACAGCAGGGTTAGGACATACCTTGTCGAAGCAGCAGATCATCTCTTAGCAAGCAGATATAATAAACACAGCCAGGCTGGGCATAATGGGGACGTGGGATCATAGGAACCTCCTGGGTACAAAAAAAAAAAAGAAAAAAAAGAAAAAAAGAAAATAATGAAGCAATTTCTGAAATGCTCCCCCAAATCGGTGCAAAACTGGGGCTGGAAATATGGAGAAGTGGAGAGGGAAGGATTGACACTTCATGTGGTTAAACTTAACCCAAGGAAGCTCCAGCACAAAGTGAGAATCCCACAACAGTCTTGTGAATAACTAAAAATGCAAGAGATGTAACTGTAGAAATGAGGTTTTCTTACCCTGTTCACAGCTCGAGGTTCACACTGCTCACACAGGTAGTGTTCAACATCAGAATTCACACCCATACAGTCACAGTGCTGCCAGACCTAGAAAACCAGACAATTAGAAATTAGAAATTCCTGGGATAATTTTAATTTCCAAGTTGCATTTTCTGGAAAAAATACTAAGGAAAGCAAGCAAACAAGCTTCCCAGAGGAAATCCAAGATTTTCTTTGAACTATCTCACACTGTGTCAGTAAGGCAGACAAGATCCCCTTGCAACTGTGTGTGTAAAAGCCCCCAAATGTTTGAAATTAATTCTGCTTGACTAAAGACAGGAGTTTCATGCAGTTTCAGAAAAGTGGTAGCTCCTCTATATGCATTTCTTCAATGACCACAGAATCTCTCAATGCTTTTAGAGAGAAACTGAAGGTCTGATGAGATCATTAAAGCTACTAGCTAGATGGGAACTGCTGGTCAAAGCCCCACTGGTTATGGAGAACAAAAAAAGAGAGCACCAGGCTCCAGTTTGTGTTCCCCCTGCCTCACCATGCACTTTTCACACTGGATCATGAGTCCTTCATCTTTGTAAAGGCCACAAATGCAACGGATCACATCCTCGTCCTTCTCGTGCCCGTTTTCTTTTTCACAGACTGAGGTCTCACTGCTGTCAGCTTCACTTGCTGTTTCTCCCACAATTTCATCAATCTGGGCAGATGCCTCATGACGAGCGTTGTAATACGCCTTCCGCAGCCGGCACACGTCACGACCAGTTGGAGATTTCCTGCCATAATATTTCTGAAAACCAAGCAAACCAAACCCTTAATTGTTTTTTCCCCAGGTTCTACCCTTTCCTGGGTGCATTCCTCCTGTCTGCTTGCACCCCTCAAGCTGTCTCCAGCTGCATCCCCCAGTGTGGGGTACACCTGTCCTTTGTTGGAACAGCAGGAACAGGCTTCACACACAGGGCACTGCAGACCAAGGCACTTCTTCCAAAAGACACTGAGATTTCTTTAATTTATCTGTTCATGTGTATTTTTGACCTTTTTATTTGTCTGATCAAAGCAATCAAAGAGTAAGGTGAAGCACACTCATTGCTATCAGTGTCTGCTCATCAGAGATGGACCACCACGAGTTAACTTGCTCTAAAATATTCTTCTTTTACAACAATAAATCAAAAAGTGCAAGTCTGTGCAATAGCTTTAAGGTCAGAGAGAGCCTCACCTCTGCATTCCTGAAGACCTTCAGCATGTCCCCATCAAAAGCTTCCACAGTTTTATAATAACCAGTCAAGATCTGCTTTTCAATTGTGGCAAGGTCCAATGGGTCAGAGATCTTCTCATAATAGTCTGCATTTCTAAAATGGGAATGTGTGCACAATGTCATTTTCACTAGCATTTCAAAGCTATGCAAATCCATTATAGAAAACCTTGGGTTGCTCTGAGAAGCAAATACTTACTTTTTCTTTGGGGGTAGGTTCAGGAGGGGAGCTGCAAGAGCCTGCCTGGAGGAATCTGTGTAACAGGAAGAGAATTTAGCAACGTTGACTTGAATAAAACTTAAACAGGCAAACAACTAACAACATGCAATCTAGGTTCAATAAGAAAAAAGCTCTTCAGCTATCTGAAGCACAGGGAACTGAAATGTTTCAACATTTCTGCAAGTTGATTGCTGTAATCAGACTACAGGTATCAAACCAGAGGACAGTTTCCTTGCAGTCCTGTCAATGGTACCATTTTGCTGAACTACTGAAAAATCAGTTTAAAAGGATAGCAACATCTGCAGGTGCTGGTGGCAGAGGAAGGGATTGGAGGTAAAGCAAAGTGACTACTGGTAACATGAGAATGGAAACAGCAAAGTGACTACTGGTAGCATGAGAAAGGAAATAAAAAGAAATAAGAAAAGGCAGAAGGTTCTTTAATGTCCTGAAATAAACTCATTTTTTTTCCTACTCTCTTCAATTCAGAGTCCACTGTTCCAAAGGATGAAAAAAGTCTCCATGGAGATTTTTTTAGGAGTGTCACCTTCACCTTTATAAGCTATGATGCTATCACAGATCTCCTTGAAGATCTGTGCCAGGCGGGCAGCACGAGCCACTTCAATGTTCTCCTCAGCTGCAGCCAAACGCCGCGTCCTGACGGAACGGGAGGTCTGAAGGGCTGAAAACTGGGTCATGAAGACATCTGAAAAGAGGCAAAAAAGGATCACCTCTAAACCAAAAAGTCAAGCTCAAATTACAACCTCTTTTCTGATCCAGCTGCTTTAACAGTAGAAGGCTTCAGTTTCATATTCCCAAGGCAATGCTCCTCTAACTAAGCTGTTATCAATGTATTTTATGGTGCTGGAGCTGAATACAGCATGGCAATGAATTCACCCAAAGGACTCACTTCCCAGCTTCTCATACACCTGAGAGTGGGGACTAAATCCTGCCTGGCTGTGAAGATTATTGTCCTCCCAATAGAGTGCTATTTTTGGAGCAGGATTAATACATTTTTTCTGAGAATCATATTTTGTCCCATTCCCATAAGTGATTGCATGAGAGAAAGCTTCATTCTCTAAAGGCCTGAAATCCATCAAATCATGGGGATGAATGACAATTTTCTAAGTCAGTGCAACTGTTTCTGGTCTAAGGATACAAAAAGCAGAAAGCAGCTCTGTAAGAGTCCTGTAAGTAATGGAAAATGACTGGACTAGCATCATGTTCCTCCAGTAAAACACTCCTGATAAAACACAAGCTTCTACCAGGACATGAGAGAGGGCTGCTGGAAGAAGACAAAAAAACCCAGCAACCAGACAGATAGTTCATCTAGTCCAGGAGTATATAGTATAAAAGGAGTTCCTCATGCTTAAGAAAACAGCATTTAGTGTTTCACTGGAAACTCCAGAACTTCACAGTGCAAAAAGCTACACAGAAAATACACTGAAACTGGGTAAAGACAAAGGGCACATCGAGGTACTGCTGTCTGCAGAGGATTCCAAAAGGTGTATGGATCTTGCAGTAATTTTACATTTGATTTACACACAGAGCTGACTTAAAACCCTTCAGAGGCACCTCCTATTGGTTCTCAAAGCAGCAACCTGAGGAAGCTGTGTTGGCCTCACCAGATTTAATGTTGCCATCATCTCGACAGATTCCGTTCCAGCGGTTGTACAGCGAGGTGCTGTGGATGTTGTCACTGACATGCTTCACTTCTTCTTGTTTCTGTCGAATCTTTTCCCAGTTTCGTACCAAAAACACATGGTGTTTGAGCACAAAATTCCTGCAGGAATTAGGAAAAGGTTCAAGAGGCACTTTCTTAGTGTAAAATGAGTGCCTTAAGGTGGGGAAACAGACTCAGCGGTGCAGTGGAAAGGAATTCTACCTCAGATGGCTGAAGGACAAATAAAAACTGCTTACTCAGCCATTTCATGATGCTTTATCACAGATTCATAGAATGTTCAGTGTTGGAAAGGACCTCTAGAGATCATTTAATCCAACTCCCCTCCTAAGGAAGGATAACCTAGGGCAGGCCACACAGGAATGCATCCAGGTGGGTTTGGAAACCTCCAGAGAAGGAGACTCCACAACCTCTCTGGCTCTGTCACCCTCACAGTAAAGAATTTTCTCCTTATGTTGAGTGGAACTTCCTATGTTCTAGCTTCCTATGCTCTATCTTATAGAAAAAAAAAAATCTTAACATTTGTCCACCATTTCTGAGCAAAGCCCTGAAATAATTCCTGTAGTAACTCCTCACCTTTCTCTGTTAGACATGGGCTTCATCTGGAGCTGTGGTGTCAGCCTTGTGGGTGCATTCACACTTTCACTGGGTTCCTCTGGGATGTGGCCTCTCTGGAAAAGAGATCATTTTGATAGACAGGAAAAAAAACTGTGCCAATAACTTAGCAAAGCATTAAAAGCAGCTCCTGAGACAGAACCCCAAGTATTTTTGTTCAAAATACAGAGTTCTTCAGTCTGATGGCACAAACTGATTTCCTATTAAGCTTTAGCCATGAAACAGAGCTCTTTACTACTTACTCTCTTCTTCAGTTTGTGCTTTGACTTCCTCTTCTCTTTTGACCGTCCAGGCCTTCTGTGGGTGCTCACAGGCTGATTGTTTTTGCTTGAAAGTCCATTCATTCTCTGACTTTTACCCCCAATTATTCCTCTGCATTTGTCAAAACCACATTTGCAGAGTTGCTTGGGGGAAAAAAAAAAAAAAAAGAAAAAAAAAATAAATAACCCCCCCAAACATTTAGATTCTCTCTCATTATTATAAAACCCCTGTTCTAGCAACACAATAGGTTTTGTTAAATGACCTTCAACTTTACAGAACTGTTTGTCCTTGGTGAGTGTTCTCCAGGTCTTGCACTGTGATCCTTACCTGTTTTTCAACATTAAATGAATGAAAATTGTAGTCATATGTCAGTTCAGTACCAGCAGGCATATCTTTAAGAGCATACAATCCAATCCTGTAAACACCATTAACAGACCTGCAGGGAGAATAAAAAAATATTCCCAGTGATTAAAAAGAAAAATGTCTTTGTCCAGGTAAGGGAAGTGTTAGAGTAAAGGAGGCAACACTTCTGCTGTGCCCTGGGTTGTGCTCATTCTTCATTTGTCTTGTTTATGTCTTACAATAAACTTTGGAAGCCAAAAAAGTGAGTATTGCATTTGTAAAGAGGAGGAAGTTGTGTTTTAATACAGAAGCTACAAAGTGTAGTAGCTATCACAGCAGATCTACTTATCCACCACTGAGACTCAGGCCCTCACCTAAACCATAATTCCTTCCACAAAATGGCATTAAAATTAATTGTCTCTCCAATTCTTATTCTTTGTGTTGGATTTTAAAATTTAAAACTTGATGACTGTTGCTTAAATCTATTAGAATTAGCTGAGAATCACAGATTGCTCCACTGCACTGTCACCACAGACAAGTCCTATTGCAACCAGCTGCTGTTTCACTGTAAGTTATTCACTATAAGCTTCTCAGAAGTACTTTCTACTGGTGTCCTGGTTTGGACCAGGATAAAGGTGATTTTCTATCTTGTACTTTTGCTTTTAGCTAAGTTTCTCAGACAGTGTGTGCTTCTAGGACTGATAACACTTGATGTTTATAGTTACTGCTAGAGACTGGTGTGCAGAGCCAAGGACACTGCTCAGCTCTGAGGAAAACATTTTACCATCCAGAAGGAGTACAGAGGTCCCACCTTAACCCTCCTTTAGGGAGGAACAGACAAGATAGATGCCAGAATTGACCCAACAGAGTATTCCATCCCATATACGTCACACTCAGTATAAATTTGAGGCATCACGAGGGCCGAGTCAGATCTTTTCCTGATTTCCTGCTTCCCTTCCTTCACTCGGTATCCTGGAAGGATCCTGTCCGTTCGTCTGCCTGTGCTCCTGATCCGTGCCAGCCCATATCTGTGTGTTCCTGCCTCCAGCTCCCCACTGCTGCCGACTCCAGGAGTCCAGCCTGGACTTTCCCAGGGCTGCCCTGCAGCCTCGGTGGTGATGTGAGAGTTATTGGGGGAGAGGGGGGAGGAATGTGGTTTCCATTTTCCTGTATATTTGTATAGATTTAGTAATTTTACCTATTTATCATTACTGTTCATTAAAGTTGTGTAGTTTAGTTTCCAACCCATAAGTCTCTCTCCCTTATTCTCTCTCCTTTCTCTATCAAGGAGAGAGAGAGATTAACAGAGAGCGTCTGGTATTCGGTTTAATTGCCGGGCCAGTGTTAAACCCTGACAACTGGTCTGGCACTGGATTTCTGCTGATATGACACAGGGTGTGCTGAAATCAGACTGCTTCCCTGCCTGCTTCCTTTCAAAAACCAGATCTGAATTGATAGAAGAAAAGCAGAGCTACACATTGAATATTTTACAGCATTACCTAGGCTTCAAAATTTGGCAGCATGACAAAAAACCCCAGAGATTCTGTCTCCAAAATGTCCAACACTTGAAAACATGACATTACTCCTCTTGTGCAAGGCAAGCACGACAGTCAATTCACACTCTTCAGCCTGATTCCCCTCCCTGCTTTTTGACAGATTCTCTGAGATCATCTGCTTATCTCTATCTTAATCACTGGGCTTCCAGTCAACAGAATGTAGTTTTCTTACCATTTTTGCATCTCACAGTTAGGATTACAGCTGTGGTTGATAAACCGAGCCTCATTGCCCATACGGTAACTATCTATCACCATTCCACTGTCTAAATTCAGGCAGTAATGATCACTGTGATTATGGTACTGTTCAATCATCCGGTTCCTAGGAAGCAAGACAGGAAAGTTATTTGTGATTCTGCTCCTTGCTGCAAAGCAAAGAGGGAGTGAACATAGTTGGAGGACTCTGAGAGAGAGGTTTTGAAGAAAAAGGAATGATAATGGTTTATATTTTAGAGAACCATACACCTAGGGATGGAGGAAAACCATGATTATACCTATTTTTTATAAGTCAAGCCCATTCTTGGGTTAGAATTTAGAAATTTGCTCTTCTGGAATGCTCTCTTTTGGGTTCTGCAGATTATTTGTCTACATTTCATGTTGATAACCTGTGTATGGAAGAGAAAATGCAAGTATACATTCCTTGGTGTCTATAGGAACAATCAGCTTCTCCCTTCCATTGTCTGGGAGTGGACACACTGCCTGGAATTGAATCCATGTGTCACAGATCCCTCTTTTTAGCAAGAGAGCAACAGGAGTCAGTTGTGTCTGCAGTCATCTCTGTGTGAGAAGAATGCATCTGCCTTCTGATGGGGCTCAAAGAGCAGCAGGTTTGTCCCTTGAGCTGTTATCCTATCATGCCATGTGGTTAGCAAGCCTACAGCTTCTCTTTTTCCTTGGTAATTAATGCCCCCTCCCCTTGGTTTTTGGGTTTTTGGTTTTTTTTGCTTCATAGCTATCTGTGAAAGCTCATTTCCCTTCCTTTTTCCTTTCCCTTCCTTCCCCCTTCTGCTCCTCAATTCTACCTGGCACAGTTCAGCTCCTGGAGATTACTCATGACAAGTTCACACTCACTCGTGACATTTGGCATTAAGAGGGCAGATGATGCATTCCAAAGACAAATCATTTCTCTCTATTTGACTGAGAAAAACCTGGTTGATCAAAAAAACCCCAAATTCTAAGCTTTTCTTCCTTCTGATGGCAGTGAAAAGCATTCTCTTTTCCCCCTTCATTTCTAAGGATGTCCCAGCAAAGCTAAGAGATGCTAAAGTCAATGATTGAGCCTTCCATGCTAAAGCAGCAAACATAAATATTTCTACCTGAATTCTTGCTCACTAACAACTTCTCCCAGATATTCAATGATAAACTGTCCTGCTTTCAGGGGTTCTTTGGTACGAATACCCCATCCTTTCTCCTCAGCCCGGAACCTCTCCAGGCACTGCACCCATTCGTGCCTCTGGATCCTCTGATTGCAGCACTGGTCACCACAAGGGCAGGTGTTTGGGGAACACTCTGCAAAGATCATCCTAAAATAAAGCAGAAAGAAGTTAAAGGAAGGTGAATGGCATGGGTTTTAGATTTATAACACAAAAAAAAACCCCAAAACAAATAAACTTTTGCTTAACAAAGGAAAAAAAAAGAAGAATTAAAATGCCTTTTGTTTTCAAGGTGTAATTCACACAAATATTCACAGCTTGGCTGTGAATTCTAAGAGCAAAATGGAGCTTTTTAGTGCATCTTCCTCTGAAGAAAGAAGTGAGGGAGCATATGTGTAGCAGAAAGCTACCTTGTCTGCTCAGCAGTAATACTTTTGCCTCTGGATCCAGCACAATTCTTTTCTTAACATAATATTAGTTGATATTAAATAATACATTTATTGAAATTATCACAATCAACCTGTTGCTAACCTGTTAAGACAATCCTCCACACAGCCCTTTCCACTGTCATCATCTGGTTTCTTACAATTGCAGGTAGTGGCCTCATAGCCAGAAAGAGGTTTGACATCCACGTAGACATCTGGAGAGAAAAAAAACACAAAAAACCACAAAACAACAACAACAAAAAAAACCACCAACCCCAAAACCCCAAACCCAATCAGGGAAAAGAATTCTTTCCAGGTGGAAAATGAAAGGTACTTATCTACAATATTTTCATTCTGGTTACATAAAGCATAAAAAAAAACAAATAGAAGGTGTCAGTGTCTTTGGTAGGACAAAAAACATGGCAGAAAGGAGGAGTGTGATGAAAATTCCACAGTTAACACATTTTAGTGATAAGATTTTACTTACTAGAACGGATTTTTTTATAAAGTGGGACATCTGGCTTTTTATATAACTAAAAGGAAGAGAAAGAGGATTTTAATACATTGCAAAAGTGCATCTGTTAGTCAAAAGAATCAGGGAAATTATCTTCTGTACATAGGTAACAGCTTTGTCATTACTAGAAACTACATTTGCATTCTCTTCTTTAGCTCAGACTGCATTAGAAAACAGCTCAAAAAATTACCTGAATAAGCAGAATTTAGGCTTAAAAAGTTATTTGAGCAGTTTTATTAAACCATTCTTTATTCTTCCCATACTGTTTAAACAGAGGACTGTGGAGATCATGAGGACAGACTGAAGAATGCTGCTCCTTTCAGCACTGAAAAGAATATTTACATCTCTGGAGAAAGGATCTTTGATGGAATTACCAGGTGCTGACACTTAAAAAATTATAAAAACTACAGGTAGGAGCCAAGAGGAATGGAGATGCATCTTCTAATTAGAGAACTTCCTCTGGAGATGTGAGGTGACTGGAGGGAAAGGGGAAGCTTGGATCACATTTCATAATTTAGGATCTATTCCATCCTTCCAAAGAGGATTTAAGGAGTAATTTCAAATTATGACACACTTCACACATTTACTGCTTTCCCTCAGTAACACCTATGGCATGGAGCCACTTCATCACACAACCAAAATGACCCTGTGAGGGTTTTTGCTGTTTTAGGAATGGTAAAAAGTCAAGGAAATGGATCAAATATTTCTTATTTATGGAATGGTGAAAAGATAAAGATGGGAGGATGGAAGTAATCCTCAGTCCATGGCAGGAAACTGTCTGAAATGTCAACAAGTATCATTACTTGAAGATTAGATTTTGGTGGTATTACAAAGAGTAGCTGGAGCCACAGCCATCTGGGAAGGGGTTTTGCCCATTGACATGCTTAAGCTGCATGTCTGACTTTGTTGCAGCAGAGCTGGGGGGCAGATTTACCCTCCAGCTTTAAACCCTGTGTTAAATCACTTGGTGGAAACTTCTCAGGGGAAAAAAAAGAATTCCTATTTTTAGGTTTGCACATATTTAAAGCTCCTTAAAAAGAATGTGACTGTTAAACAGCTTCTCTTCTTTCCTCAGTATGAAAATTTCAGCTTGCAAGTGAAAAATAAATTCCACTCTGCTGGGGCTGAGCCAAGAAAAATAAGGCCTGAAATTTCTCAGTGCTGTTGGCAGTACATCTGAATTCTCCTGAGGCATGTCTGAACCCAGATCACTGCAGAACACAGGCAGGCTACCAAAATAAAAGCCTGCTGCAAAATTCATGACTTTTTTTTTCAACAGAAACCCACAGGATTGCTATTTTGCAAGAGATGGAATAACAGCAATTATTCACATTAAATAAAAAAGTAAATCTCACGAAGTGGCAGCAACAAGAATATTAATCAATATGCAGGATGTATAAACACAGCTTTCATGTAAGAATCCTGCAATTTTCTAAGACTTCTGATCATAATCTTGGCAGCCAGTCATTTTTTATCTTGTACCTGATTGTGTTTCCACTGCCAGAGGATGTCGTAAGGCAGCTGGAAGTCAATCCTCTTTTGTCTGAGATACTTCCCTGAAACAAAAAGGTCTGTAAGTCGTACACACTCACACCCCCAGATCCCCAAGAGCAACAAGGGCTGCTCCCAGGCTCCCTGCCAACTTCTGAGAGGGCCTCTCAACGTCTGAAAAACCAAAAAGGCAGAAGAGCAGAATCCTCCCAGATGGTTTTGGTTGGCAGAGGTGAGCTCAGGGAGGAGCCCCACGCATCTCCTGTGCTCGGCTGTCTCAGTCAGGTTGGAATTTTTTGGATAAAGAGGGAAGCTGCTTGGATCCCAGCTGCCTGGCTGAGGCAGGTGGCAGAGAAGAGCTTCTGCTTGGACTTGAACTCGAGCAGCCACAGTTAAACTCTTCAAAGCAGTGCCAGGAGCCCTGCAGGTGTTCACCCAGGAGGGTTGACTGAACGTGAGCTACCAAGGGGCCAAGAGCAACCAAGTGATAAAGCAGAATTCAACCCTGTGCCTCACAGTGACCACGAGTGACTTCTGTGTGGAAATGTCAAAGCTGACACTTCCTCCTGAGCTTTCTGTGTACACAGGAATACAATGATTTAGCACAGAGAACAAACATGGATTCAAAAGCCCTGCATGCCTGATGGTAAATCACAGTATGGTACTCAAAGAAACCTAATTAGTTTTGAAAACAGACTGTTCCTATGACTGTTCCTATGACCTTTAGCAAAAGAGACTAAAGAACAAATTCAGACCTGGCAAACACATCCCTAAATGTTTTGGAAAGCCTTCAAGATAATCTGTGTTTTCAGCAAAAACTGAAACTCATTTTAGATGAGGGTTACTACTTCCATTGGAGATTTCATCCCTATTCTAGTTTAGTCACCCCAAAAAGAAGGAAACTGCCTCATTATACACTTTGTTAACATAAGGCCTGAGGTCTAACACAGGCAATAGGTTAGTTCTAGCCAAGATTAAAATGTTCTCTTGTAATTTTGTTGGAATACTGTTGGAATACTGGAATACTTGGCAGTGAGAAGAGTGGCTGAGGTGTCAGCACTATGCCTGATTTTCCCAGTTTCCCTAAACATTAACAAGTTCCTTTACATTCCTCCAGCAGCAGCCTCTGATCTCATGTAAATCCACACACATTCCCTTCACACCAACTGGAAAATTTAAATTGCAATATTTTCCTTACAATTTACTCCTGAATTACTTTTTCATTTTCAATGCTTTATTCATCCATAACAGGTTCCAGGAAAGAGCTAAAAATCTGTTGGGAATTTGCTTTCACTTCTATGACCTCAGTGGGGGAAACAAAAGGCTCTTTCAGGTGCTCTGGATACATGCCTGGAGTGCAGGAAGGTCCCCCCTGCCCTTGTCAAGTGCCACTGGTGCAGTCATCTGGCAGAGCCCTGAACCTCCTAACTCTGCTCTGCAGTGAAACCACTCACCAGACACAAATCTCCAGTTCAGGAGCTCATTTGTGGCTGCTAGCACAAATAAATGTGGTGTTGGGGGCTTGTGAAGAGAGAAGAGGATGGTGGCACTGCAACCTGAACCTCAGAATCCCAGCAGATGGTTTGGTCGTGCAACAGAGTTCCATGACCCAATTCATCAAGGAACTGAGAAAGGTCATGTTACTGAGACTTCAAATTAACACCTTCAGTGCTGAAGCCAGTTTCACAGTTACTGATTCCTACAGAGCTGTCAAACTCTTTGCCTGCTGTCACCTGTCTGGGAGTGTCAAAGCTGGGTAAGGAGCAAAAAAGTTCAATTAAAGGAGACAAAGCAATTAAATGTTTTTATTTGCTGGGATAAAATAGTCCTACTGAACAATGTGGAATTTCCCCAACTCTCTTTGCCTGAAAGTACTTGAAGTAAGAAATAACAGCATTTTAAAAGCAGAGGTAATTACCTGAGAACTAAATCAATCTTGGGGATTGATTGTCCAGGGAAATGACATGAGCTGGAAAAATGTAAAGTCTGGGAGTTCCTGACCATTGCCTCCAGGCTGTCCAGTTCAGTGGACAGGATTTGGGAGTACTAAATGCTCATGGCAGCCTGAGGTGATGGCTTCTTTCTGCAGAAGTCAAAGAGAAGCCCTAAACCTCATTCTATTCTACCTCAAAACAGGAATGAAAGAAAAACTTAGATACTTGTTAAGTTTTTCATTCTTCCTCACTTTTATCTGCACTTAAAGACATCATTAAGTGCATGGAGCCATGGGGGAACACATTACTGCATGCTGAGTTTTCAAGATTTAACAAATGGTCATCACTGCCTCTGGCTACTTTCCTCTCCTATTACTTTGAAAAGGAGATTACTGTGCTGCATTTAAGCAAAAGTATTGTGACACTGAAGGAAGGTTTAAAACTAGACTGATATTTCCTCAGGGAGAGAGGCAGAGAGACTGAAGTCCAAGCAGTCTTCCCTGTCACCTCTGTGCCATACTTGTTTCCCAGCACCTAAAACATACATAAAGTACCCACCAACATGAATAGGGGCTGGAAATAATCCATGCTCATGCTCTCCAGGAGTGTACTCCAGCTTCTCTTTCTTTAATTGTATGAGGCGACTCTTTGGACTGTGGATGACAGTGACAAAAAAAATAAATAAAATCAGAATTAGGAGCACTTCTCATCTGCACAAAACACATTTCCACACACATTGGCCAAAGCCCTCCCCCAGCTTTCTTGTAGCCCCTTCAGACATTGGGAGGTTGTTCTGAGGTCACCTCAGAGCCTCCTCTTCTCCAGACTGAACAACCCCAATCCCTCAGCCTTCCCAGGGAGGTGCTCCAACCCTCTGAGCATTTCAGTGGCTCTGCTCTGGACACATTCCAGCAGCTCTGTGTCCTTCTTATGCTGGGAACTCCAGAACTGGACACAGAATTTTAATTTACTTATTATTATAGTATTTCTTTGGTGAGCAGACTTTGCACTCCTCTAGGAAATCCACTGCTGGGTAAGCAGACAGTAACTCCTGCCTAAAAATCTTCCTTTGTTCTCCAGGCTGCAGTCTTGTGCAACCACACACAGAACTTCTCCTAAGCAGAAGATCTGTGTAATATTCCAGTGGGAGCTGAAGATTCTGGAAAACTCCTGTGGAGTTTAACAACAGCTCAGTTCATGCTGCCTACATTCAGAATTGAGGTAGAATTCAGACTGACTCCAGAAATCATTCCTTTTACTCTTAGTTAACTTGCAAGGAATCAAAGCCTGAGCTTTCTTCTCTCTGTTTTAATAAAGTTTCTAGATCAAGGTGAGCAGGAGTGTTGAATTTTGGTGTGGCAAATGGTCCAGTTGAAGTGGCTGCAGAGAAATAATGCAGACTTCCCTTTTTTCACAGTAGATCAAAAGTGGCACTAACAAAGGTTTTCTGTGCTGCTGGATGTGCCTACAAATTGTAAATCTCAGTAAAACTTCCACTGCTTCCCACGTTCTAATGAAATTTAGGATTTAATAAGATTCAACAGAGTAGGAGAATGTTTTTTTAAGGCAGTCTCTGCAACTGAATACTGCAAACAGTAGTGAGGAGGTGATGACAACTGTACCATCACTAGAGGGTGCCACAGGACAGCAGAGCTGTGGATAGGATCACACCAACTCTGCTCTCCTCTTGCACTCAGGACTGACTATGAAGTAGAACTGAAACAGCAAGTTAAATTAGAGGAAAAATCCATTATAAATGACTATTTGTTCTGCTGACTGAGATTGCTGAACCAGTTTATAAAAGAAGAGACCCAGCTGCAGCATGAAGGAATGGTGGGATGCACCTTGCTGGAAGCAAGACACCTAAACTGAGGTGGCCATGGTTCTGTCCTGGCCCAGCTCTGTATTTCCATGCCTTGTTTCAAAACCAGTGTTCAAAAAACCACGAATGGAGGTAGTTCAGACAGGGCAGGCAGCATTTGCTTCCTTGGAAGGGTAATGTTTCCTCTGTGGACTCAAGCAGCTCATCACAACCATGTCAGTAAAAGGGAAAGAACTCAGCATGTGGAGCAGGAGGCAAAGAGCAAACCAGATCTCTTCAAGCTTCCAGAGGAGAAGTCTGCTTGCTGTCTGTGAAATAAAGGCCCACCCTTGGCTGGGAATGTCCAAGTGACAATGTAACTAACATTTTATAACACAGACAACCAGAAGACTCCCTCAGGTCCCCTCCCAAGGCAACATATCTAATTTTAATGACAGAGTATCTGAATCTTGCATGATTGTGTACACTAGTGGCAGAATACCCAAACACCAAAGATTTCTTCTTTACCAGCTTGATCCTTTCACTGATGCCTTCCTTCTACTATGGAAAGACACCAGGGGCAGCTGATGATAAGAACATTTTAAGTGGTCTACAATGTAATGAGAAGATGCCCACGTTTCCCTCTTTTTCATCTGTCAGGACGTGTTATAAAGGAACTGCAAATTCCCATCTTCAACAGACTTGGTCAAATGGCTGCAGAAAACTCATGGAAGTCCAAGCAGAAGTGGGCTGGTTATCAGAAATAGATGTTCTAATGCACGAGGTTTTGAGCCAATCAGTTGAAAAAATAAAAGAATGCTGGATTTTTATTCTAAACATCCCATTGAGAGTGAAAGAAATGAACCTCACTGATCTGTGAAATGAACAGGGTGCCTGTCTGAAATTCTTCCAGCCAGATGACCACTCATCATCATTCAGTCAATAAAAACAGAAAACTAATGGCCCCTTTTATGCAGACACTGTACTCAGTACCTGAGCCCCTCAGGCTCTCCCAGCACTTTTACTGCTCTGATCATTAAAGCTGCCAGATGCAGCTCTCTTACCTTCTCCAAGGTCAACCCTCAGAAACACTTCCAGATTGGTGAAACTTTGACTTTCTGACTGGGGTTACACTTGAAATCTTCACTGGGTCAGAGTCTGACAATTACCATGCATGTTATTTTGCACAGGCTTGAATTAAGTGGATGGTTTTATTTCAGCTACTCATTAGCAGCAGCTCTTATGGGTCCAGTTGAGACACTTTCCACTGGACTATCAGACAGCAGCTTGGTTTTACTTACTCTGTTGTTTTGTACACATCAGAGTAGAGCCCTGCCTTCTGGTATTTCTTCTTTGGGGGTCTGGGTGCTTTTTTCTCACGTTGGGCTAGAGAAGGCAAAGGCTGTCCAGTGTTTTCAGGTTCATGTGGTTTCCCAAGGGCATCCTGTGGGCTGGGAGGTTCAGCTACTGTCTCAGAAAAACTGGAAGAAAAAAAAAAATATTGAAGATTATCTCATTGTATTTCTTACTAGAAAGATTATCTTGCCATGTTTTGCTATTCCTCTCTAGAATATGGTCAGTAGGAGAAAAAAAACCAAAAAGTCTGTGTTTCTGAATTACTAGAAGCCTCAGCTGTTTAAGAAAAGTGAAATTCAATGATCACAATCATGTGGTCGAGCATGATCATAAGAAATGTTATGATCTATTTATAGTAATGTTATTACTAATTATTACCCAAATAATGTTGTTTGCACTGCTAATGCTCATCCTTTAGAGCCTCAGAAGAGTAATTTAGAAGGTGGCTTATGTTATCTGCTTTTGCACTCTAAAAATAGTATGTGGTAAAGCTTTTCTTAGCCTTCAAGAGAGCCACACAATTCACTCTTTGAACATGTGGTTCCATGCCTACATTATTCATTTCTGAGACACAAGGGATGGTTAGTTTTTGATTTGTTTGTATTGTTGACTTTGGGGAGAAGCACATGAAGATTAGACAAAAGGAGATGGTCCTTCACCAGACAGTGACTGCTCAGGTGCACACCATGACTCCTTCTTGCAGCTTTGGTTTTACTCTTTAGATGCTGATCTCACCTGACATTGTGTTGTTTGTAATTGTTTGTAAGACTCACACTCTTTAAGACTCCCAAGGCACATGTAGCTCTTACAGTTCCTTATCTCTGCACACAAAGAAGGAAAAATCTTTGGTATCTCATCACTAAACCTGTTCCCAACTCATTCAAAATATTCCTCACAAGGACAGTCAGAAAACTTGCTTCACTTGAGACACAGGCACAAAACCAACAGTTTCAGATAACCTGAGATTCCATCCCTTTTTGGTGTTTGGTAACTTAGGGAGACCCTAAGCATACTTACAGCTGATACCTTGGTTCACTTTAAGCTGATCTTCTTAACAACACCAAATGTAATAAGCAGGCCTCGTTAGGGTTGGGTTCTTTCATGGACTGAAACATCATAAAATCAAAAATCAATATACAGAGGGTAAAAAATGGGATGGAAATTACCTCTTATTGCTCTCCTGTTCCTCCTCAGGCAAAGACTTCTGTCTCTTCCTGGCCTGTTCCTCTGCAAGCCACCTCTTCCTCTTCCAGCCTTTTCGGTGATCTGTATTCAAGTTCACACTCTGCACTACAGCTTCAATCACATCTGTGATGGTATCAGGCCCAAGATGTAAGGGACTGCTGCTTTCTTCTCTTTTATCTAACTCCTGACTGACCAGTCGAGCTGCTTGGAAAGCTTGCATTGAAACCACAGCCTGCATTGGGTATTTCCTGGGCCTCCCTGGCCTGCGCTTCACAAAGTTATTCCCTGTCCTTGACTGCCTTTGCAACTTCTTGGCTTTCAGAATTTTATTGACATGGTCAAGATTTTTTTTCGTTGCCAAGATCTTGTTATAATTGCACATTTTCCTAGCTTGTCTCTGCATGGCTTCGACCATACTTCTCTTCAGGTGATGTGGGGAGTAACTGGTGGGCAGCCTGTCTGACAGGAGTGAGATGCCATCGGTGCAGGAGGTGCTGGGAATGGTTGGAGCTATCAGGCTGTCCTGTTTTCCCAGACCTCTCTCCCTGTTGTGGTTTCGAGCAGGACTAGCTGAGGGGGGCCCAGACACATTGGCAATCACTGCTTCCAGGGTTTTGTCCAAAGCAGCCTGACCTTCGTGCTGCACCATGCGCTGCAGTAAGGTGTCCACTGGGTCATCCACAGCAGTTGTCACCCTTGCTCCCCGGGCAGGAACTCCCATCACTGACAGACAGACAGACAAACAGACATAGACAGAAACAGGCCTGAGATATCATCATAGAATCATGGAATCATAGAATTGGCTGGGTTGGAAGGGACCTCAGAGCTCATCAAGTCCAACCCTTGATCCACTCCCCCCGTGGTTCCCAGCCCACTCAGTGCCACATCCAGGCTCTTTGGAAAGATCTCCAGACACGGAGAATCCACTACTTCCCTGGGCAGCCCATTCCAATGCCTGATCACCCTCTCCAGAAAGAAATTCTTTCTCATCTCCAACCTAAACCTCCCCTGGCACAACTTGAGACCCTTTGTGCCCTCTTGTCTTGCTGAGAGTTGCCTGGGAAAAGAGCCCAACCCCCCCCGGCTCCAACCTCCTTTCAGGGAGTTGGAGAGAGTGATGAGGTCTCCCCTGAGCCTCCTCTTCTCCAGCCTCAACACCCCCAGCTCCCTCAGCCCTTCCTCACAGGAGTTCTGCTGGATCCCTTCACAGCCTCCTTGCTCTTCTCTGGACCTGCTCCAGCACCTCAATCTCCTTCCTGAGGGGCTGAGGGGCCCAGAACTGGACACAGGACTCAAGCTGTGGCCTCACCAGGGCTGAGCACAGGGGCAAAATAATAAAATAATAATCAAATAAGGCTGGAAGTGAAATAGTTGGATAGTCTGACAGCCTAGAAATCCTGGAACTGCCTAAACGCTCGGTGAGGAAACACCAAGGGCTGTAACACGAGTGCAGAGTCACAGAATGTGAGGAGCTGGAAAGGATCTCTGGAGATCAATGAGTCCAACCCCCGTCAGAGCAGGATCCCCCAGGGCAGGACACACAGAACACATCCAGGGGGTTTGGAAAGTCTCCAGAGAAGGAGACTCCACAACCTCTCTGGGCAGTCTGGGCCAGGGCTCCCTCAGTCTCACACTCCAGAAGTTTCTCCTCATGTTGAGGAGGAACTTCCCATGTTCCAGCTTCAACCCATTATTCCCTGTCCTATTCCTGGGCACCACTGATAAGAGATTGTCCCCTCCCTCTTATCCCAGATATTGATGGACATCCATAGATCCCCTCTCAGCTTACTTTTCTCCAGGCTGAACACCCCCAGGGCTCTCAGTCTTTCTTCCTAGGAGAGATGCTCAAGTCCTTTCAGCACCCTCATAGCTCTCTCGTGGCTTCATCACCCTCAGTAGGACACAAGTCCCAAGAGAAAAGGGACCCAGCTATGCAAATAAGTGGAAATTCTACATTTTATATGATCAAGCTTAACATACCATTATTTTCTCTTTATTCCCATGTGGTCCCCCACTTCTAAAAGCAAAGAGCAATTCCCTGTGTACATCCAGTCCTCAAGTTTTTTTTCCTATTCAACACTAAAAATAAGAAACCCCCTGAATTGCCCTTGTCATGAATTTACAGGTGCAAATGAAAAGAAGCTTCAGAGAGTGTACAATTAAAGGAGGTAGAATCAGCATAACAAGTCCTAAATATCCTCCCATGACCAATTTTTGCCCCACAGGGTGAAAAAGGAACAGAGAACCACACTTGTCAGGTTGCTCCTGTAATATGAACCATGAGCACCTGGAAAACCCAGCAACCTGACCAACTTTGAAAGAACTGGATGGATTTCTCCTTTCAGCTTTCAATTGTACATGAAATAATTTATTACCCTTCTTTTTCTTGTGGCCTTTCAATACACATTGGGATGGAGCTGAGGGTTCCTCACAGAAACACCATCTGTTCAGCACAGTCAGCTCTGTAAACAGCTGCACCACCCCATGATAACCAAACTACACAAGACAACAAAGTCCAATGGATGTCCTTGAACTGCTGTTTCTGTTTGGAAACTGATCCAAAAGGCTGGGGCAACTGAAAGCTAAGATCCCCAAAACAGCTGCAGCCCTGGCCAGGCACACTTGCAGCCCTGGGTAACAAAGCAGCTCTCTGACAAACACACTGAAATCCCACATGCATTCCAGATCTGGGGAAAATATAACAAAAGACTGAGCTTTTCAGCTGCATCATCAGTTCATTGGCTTTGAAGTTGATGAACTTGTGACTCACTTCATTCTTATGCTCTCCTGCAGGAAAACATGCCTGAACTTTTAACACCTCCCTGTGCACAGACTCACACTGATTGCACTTGCCTTTTCCTTAGCATATGTTGAATAAAGCATCTGTTTAAAGGGAGGAGGAAATAGCAGCTCTGGCACATGGAAATCACAACTAGCTCTGGAAGTAGCAATCTGAAGGATGTTTACTACGAATCTGGAGTCAGCTTTGGTGCCTAAGAATCTCTGAATTCTGCAAACAACTGGGCTTTACAACTGCTCAAGGTTATGGATCTTTTGTGTGTCTAATCACAGGTAAGCTGACATCACATTTTCCTTCCAAGGACTGCAAACAAGGTCTGGTTTTACCACACAGGTGACAACTTGCCAGTTACCTACAAAAAGTGAACCTTTTTCAGCTCTTCCCTCTGCTACTCTGGTCAATGCATTCAACAGTTTTGTAGAGGTGAAAATGGGACAGGTAGCAACACAAATACATTCATACACAGTGGGACTGCACAAGTCTGACCTCCTTACCAAAACAACCTCAAAGCAGACCAGAAGCATCTGTGCCTCCCTTGTGAAGTGAGCAAAGATGGAACCGAGCAGCAGCAACCTGCACAGTACTACACAGTTACTCCATGGCTGAGGAAATACAGCTCCTTTGACATCCTGGCACACATTTCCTCAACTTCATGAGAATTTTGTGCCTCTGAGACTTGGTCTCCTCATCTGATAGAATTGTTGAGAATGCTACCAAAGGTCCCACAGCTTTCAGTGCTTCCATCTCTCTCCTACTGGAATTTTGAGCTTCCTAGGGTCATCCACAACTGTCTGATTAGTTATGGATAAGCTGCTTGTCACCCTCCACCACTTTAGCAGGATTCTCACCTACTGTGAAGAAAACATAAAAGCACACCCTGTCTTGACCTTAACACCCAAGGGAAGAAAAGTGCCTTCAGAACAGCTTCCCCAAGGAAGAATTAATGTATTCATCTAACTCCCTGACAGGTTTTGTAAAGCATTCACCTTCATGAAGTCCAATTTAACTTGGTGTGGAACCAAATTCCATTCTCCCATAGCTATGCTGCTGCTTCCATAGGTCCCAGCTCAAGCTTCCCAATTTTACAGCCCAACTTGCAGCACTTCTAGCCTAAAACCTAAGGGGAAAAACTCAGTGGAAAACCTCCATATTGCTGCTGTTAAAAGTTCTCAGAGCAATGCTGTCTCAGCTGTCTGTGGTAGCACAGGTATGAGTAGAGCAGTGATCCCCAAAAAAATGCTACCAAATATGACTTGCCTGTAGAAGATGTGCTCTCAGATGTTGATCTCTTTCTGGAAGGGCTGCAATTTGTGCTCTCCGACTGCCTCTGGGAAGGTTTGTCCTGTGCTGGCAAAGTGCCTGAAAAGCAGATCAGAGAAGAGAAAAACACACAAAAAAAATCATTTCAGTTTGAAAGTGCCAATACAACACACTATAGATGCTAAATATTCAAACTAAGATGACCCTTTTAGCTTCAGGAACACTTGCTTGCTATGAATTTTTTAGGTGGAGAAGGATGGAAATGGAACATCAAGAAGGAATTTCTCAGATGTTAACAGCACCAAGCCATGAGAAAAAGAGATTATCACCAGAGTACAGGCTTTTATATCAAAAACCAAACCAAACCAAACCATAAAAGCAAACCCTCCTATTCCTACATTCAAATGAACACCCTTGCTTGATTCTTCCATTTCCAGAAGACACTTGGATGGATGTGCCACACGCCCATGGTGCTACAAGGGCCACGTTTGGCCAACTGGGGATTGGACCGGTAGAACCCGAGCTGCCCCGGAGCGACCTTCAGCATCCCGGGGGACCCTGAGAGCCGGGAGCTGCCTCTGAGGGAGCGGGAAGAGCCCCGAGCTGCCTCTGAGGGACCGGGAAGAGCCCCGAGCTACCTCTGAGGGAGCGGGAAGAGCCGGGAGCTGCCTCTGAGGGACCGGGAAGAGCCCCGAGCTGCCTCTGAGGGACTGGGAAGAGCCGGGAGCTGCCTCTGAGGGAGCGGGAAGAGCCGGGAGCTGCCTCTGAGGGAGCGGGAAGAGCCCCGAGCTGCCTCTGAGGAAGCGGGAAGGGCCCCGAGCTGCCTCTGAGGGAGCGGGAAGAGCCCGGGGGAGGCGGCTCCCGCGGCAGAGACGCGGCCACCAGAGGGCACTGCCCCCCCTCGCTCCCGTGTCCCCTCGTGTCCCCTTCACAGCTCAGGCCTTGTCCCTTCGTGTCACCCCCCACAGCTCGGGCTGTGTCCCCTCATGGCTGATCCCACAGCTCTGGCCGTGTCCCTTCGTGTCCCCTCCACAGCTCATGCCGTGTCCCCCCGTGAAAATTGCCAAGCGCTTCCCCACTCCCCAGAGCGAAGCTTCCGAGGGGCAGGGACGGGGTTGGGTCGAGGGTCGGGAACTGAGGGGTTGACGATGCCGACAGAACCCTCGGAGCTTGCCCGGGTTGCTCCCTGCATCAGACCCCCCCAGCGCTCCGGCCCCACGCACCTCCCCGGCCCCACGCGTGCCTCGGCCCCGGCCGCTCATTTTCAGGTGGAACAAAGGCAGTGAAGGCTTTTCAACCCCACTGCTCCCCGTGCATGGGCTGCGAGTTTGTTTTTCTTGCCCTTTCCTTCCAGGAATAGTGAGCAACACACCGAGAGCAGTCTGGGATCAGCTACCAACAGCTGCGTGAAACAACTCGTGGGCTGAGACTGCAAATGTTTGACTACAGACAACCCTGAACTTGAGATGAACAGGTGAGAGTGGCCCTCAAGAATCTTGAAGACAAAGTGTACGAGGTTTGTGGCTTTTTTTTAAATTTTTTAAATTGGTTGGAAACAGAAGTGCTGAGGTTCTAAGAGGCTGACTCCTGTACTTACCCCTGCTGTCAGAGTGGTTCCAAAGAATGTTTATCAATATGGTGATAGGTGCCATAAATATAAATATATTTATTTTGTGACCTTCATCAGTGTGTGTACAACAAGCCTACAGCAACTTCTAGCTAAACCTCATCTTGTGTGAAATACTGACCACTGACACACACATTCTGAACACAACTTGGGCCACAGGCAATCTCTGAACATTTCAAGAATCACCCAGGTGATCCTTGAGGTCCCTTCCAATCTGACGATCCATGATCTAACACACTAATCCAACTAATTCAAAGTTTATGCTCAGAAGTCTGTGGAAGAGTACTTTCCATATGGGATACTATGAAATAAAATATTAATATTCCCTCTAGATCCCAAGGAAGAGTTTCAGAAGATAATTCCCAATGCCAGTCTCTGACTCTTCATTTCAACTGCCCTGATTCAGGGTGCTCTCCACCACACACTTAAACTGCATCTGGTTCAATAAACCAACAATTTTTGATGCACAACAGGGTTTTTTTTTCACCTGTATTATTTTTAGAACAGCATAAAACTATGGGAGCCTTTGTTGGTCATAGTTTCAGACGCACAGGTCAGCACTACAGGTAAAAAGGAAACACAACACACAACCAGACAATGATCTTCTAAAACAAACAGAAGTTTTCTGACATACTGCATGCCCAGGAAATAATGGGGAGCTGAAAGCTGGTCCCACAACAAAACCATCTGATTTCCACTGAAATACACTTAATCAAAGTGCTACATGGCAGCTGAGGAACCACTCAAACCCAGTGCCAGAGGGAGAGGTACTCAGAGCCTTCACAAGCAAGTTTTCACTTAAAACATCTCTGCTTTTTCCTTTAATTAGGTTGTTCCTCTTAAAGTCAGATCATTGGAAATCTTCAGGAAATTCCCAGAACTGCATGAGCTACCACAACCAATTCCTCACTCTTCAGAGCCAAATTTAACCCTTTTGGTGACTGAGCACTTTAAATCCTACTTCCTATCTCTGCAGGAGATGCCATCTCATGGCTTGATTCCTTTCTCCCACCCACTTTGAGCAGATTTAGTAATACAAAAGAGTATGAAGTAATAAAAAGTTGTAAAAGAATCCAGCCACTTGCAACTGTCCTTAAAAGAAAGAAGCAAAACACAAACCCCTCAAATGCAAAAATAAAACCAGGAGGTGAAACCCTTCCACATATACCTCCTCAGAGCAGGGAGGTGGGCAGAAGGCATCAGAATGGATGTCTCCCGAGGCAGAAGAAGAGAGGAATAAAAGTGAGAAGATATTATTCATTACTGGAAGCTGATTCCTTGGCTCTTGGTTGCTGGGAAATTAGTCACAAGTGGGTTTGGACAGATGATTCAAAAGGCAAGGGAGGTGCAGGCAAGGGCACAAGCCACACTTGTGTCTTTTGCAGGGTATCTTTGCTGTGTGGTCTCACAAGCAAGTTCACAGCAACTGTGACACAAGTGGATAAATGTGAAAATTGTTCCTACAAACACAACCAGGGCACGTGATGGACAATACAAGTTTCTTCAAATCCTAGATTCTGCATTAATTATTTTTTTCTTAATATTAGGCAAATGACAAAGTTAACAGTTTTGGAGGGGAGGTCTTTTCCTTCCTCTGCCAACAACCTTGCATTTTTCTGTGTATACAGTCACCTAGTTCCGTTTCAGTTTTGCTTGGGGCTATCTGTGTAAGGTGGGTTTCCCAAGTATGAATAAAGCAGTCATTACAAGCTTTGGTTTGGGGCATTCCTGGCATCATTTAGCAACTGTTCTGAGGTGCTGCTAGAGCCCTCAAGTCAGGGATCAAAAGCACAGCAGAGATTATCAAAGTAACCAAAATGGAGTTACATAAGAAAATGTTTTCTTAAACAGAAATGTTATTCAAACCAGTAGTAACAACAGGCAGGGTGAACCAAATGGACCAAACTTCAAACTAAACAGAAACGTGGCTTTTCAAGTACCAAAAATCCACAAGACATTTTAAGTGTAGAAAATGCAAACGGTCAGAAAAAAGACCTCTTCATGAACACATCTTTAGTGGAAGCTCAGCGAGGGCTCTAACAAAGCAAGACAAATCTGGTGGGAAGCAATACTTCCACAACCCCAGCTCTGGAGGAGACCCTGGGACTGAGCCAAACGCCGCGGGAACAGCGCTTGAGCAACAGAGAAAAGCGAAAGCAAAAGCAGTTCTGAAACTCAACCCTGAAAGATTCCCCCCAAGCCACAGCTCTGCTTGCCCTCCTTTTCTAGACCACGTTTGGCACAACAGAAAATAAGGCCACAGCTTGAGTCCTGTGTCCAGTTCTGGGCCCCTCAGCTCAGGAAGGAGATTGAGGTGCTGGAGCAGGTCCAGAGAAGAGCAAGGAGGCTGTGAAGGGATCCAGCAGAATTGCTGTGAGGAAGGGCTGAGGGAGCTGGGGGTGTTGAGGCTGGAGAAGAGGAGGCTCAGGGGAGACCTCATCACTCTCTCCAACTCCCTGAAAGGAGGTTGGAGCCAGGGGGGGTTGGGCTCTTTTCCCAGGCAACTCTCAGCAAGACAAGAGGGCAGGGTCTCAAGTTGTGCCAGGGGAGGTTTAGGTTGGAGATGAGAAAGAATTTCTTTCTGGAGAGGGTGATCAGGCTGCCCAGGGAAGTAGTGGATTCTCCGTGTCTGGAGAGATTTCAAAAGAGCCTGGATGTGGCACTGAGTGCCATGGGCTGGGAACTGCAGTGGTACTGGCTCAGGGGTTGGACTTGATGATCTCTGAGGTCCCTTCCAACCTAGCCAATTCTATGATTCTATGACAACCAGACTGATAGGAAAGAACGTGCAATTTGAGCTCCCTTACCTGACAGTGGCTGCAGTGCCTTTTCAATAGAAGGTAAGGGCTCCTTTCTGAGAGGTCGATTTAAGGAGGTGTCTTGTGCACAGAAGAGTCCAGGGCTGTCAGTTAATTTTTTACGTCCATTGGTGCTGGTAGAGTTTGTGACTCTGCAGCTGCCTATTGCACTTGTGAAAAGATTTGTGTGTTCATCGTTGCTGGCTGGCTCAGAGCTGGGAGTAAATCCCCCCAGGGACAGACCCGGGGAGTTTTCTGAGCAGTCGATCTGGAGCGGTGTCTGCAGTCCCAGCGCTAACGAATTCGACTCCGGAGGTTCCCTCCTGACCCACTGCTCATCTCTGCTGAGCAAACCCTTAGAAGGTGACAGGTGTGGACAAGACATATGACACCTGTGTTTCTCTTTATGTTTGTACCTCTCACCGACAGCCTCCTTCCCAAATCTGTAGCGCTTCAGGGACTCCAGAACTGTTCTAGAAGAGCTGTTTGCTGTGATAGTGTCCATGGAAACTTGGGGCTGTTCAGAAGAACGATGTTCTCTGTGTTTATGGCGATGTCTGTGCTTATGTTCCAGCATCCAGCCATAAGCCATTTCAGGTGGAACACTGGGATAGGTGCTCATCGACAAGAGCGGAGTCCTACTTGTCGTGAGGAAAGCTTCCTGGCGTAAAAGTTTATGCTTCTTCTTGTGATATTTGGTGGGGTTGAGAAGCAAATGGCCTGTATGCATGTAGGAAGGTGGTGGCAGGGGAGTAGTGAAAGATGGAGAAGGTGGAGGAGGATAAAGAGTTGGAGGGTACCTTCCATAATAACCTAAGCCTATGGGAGCAGCTGCAAGGGGAGAAGGAGAGTAAGGCATGCCATAAGAGGGATAAAACCCAGTACTGGAAAGAGGGAAGCTGAGACTATGCATGAAAGGCATTTCTGCCATAGCCTCCCGCATTTTTGGGGGCCTGCCTCTCTTTTTCTTTAAATCAGGTTTCCTAATGTAGTGCAAAGGGTCTAGAGGAAAAGTAGGATGGGTGTAGAAACTATTGAAATTTATCCTAAAAATGGTAGGCAGTAAATCTCGGGGTATAAAATGGTGACTTCTGTGGGTTATCCTGATTTCACTCAACCGACTGATTAACTCCTCTAATTCGGCGAGAAAATCTGGGTCCTGCCTACCTCGAAGCTGAGGATACTTCTTTTTCCTTTTTCTCTTCTGCCTCTTCATCTTGTCGTAACTGAGGTAATCGTGAGCGCGGCGCTTGCATTTGTGTTTATGCTTTTCTTTCAGGTTACTCAGAACAGTGGAGGTTTCGGGGGGGATGAGGGAAACGTGATCAAACGAGTGCCTTTTCTTCTTCTGCCCACAGAACTTCTCTGCCCGATCCGAGGTGCTGTTGTTGTCTGTCCCTATTCCACTGTCACTGGGAATGGTTTCGTCGCTGTGAGACTCGCTGACAGGGGAAGGAGTGGCCTCTTTCAGCTCGCTCAAGTGAGAAGGTGAGTTTGGCAACAAGGTAGGGGGAGATAATCTCCTCCTCCCCTTAGCAGCTTTCTTCATGGCAAGGGTCTGAACGACGCTGCCTGGGCGGGAGTGGATGTGGAGGTAGGGCACGGGGCTGGGCTCGATGAACCCGGCCTCACTGCTGGCAGGGCTCTGACCCCCACTGACTGCAGATGACTGGGAGCAAACTGGAGATGGAAGAATCTCGGAATTATTCGTTGTTGAGGGCAGCAAATGGGGAAGAACTTGTCCTAAGGATGAACCAGGGGTTTGCTGAGCAGACTTCTCAAGAACCGTCAGACCGGCAGTGCTGCCAGCTAGAAGCCCGTTCAGGACAGCTTTAGGTTTTCTTCCTCTCCTTTTTCCTATGTAAATTGTTCCTTTCTTGCTGACGTTTATTTGCTGGCCTAATTTTGAACCAAATGTGGCAGCAAGAGTGGACACCGTGTTGTGGAGTTTAGATTGCACTTTCCCTTTATTTGGTTCCACTGTACTAGACAGAATCTGATTCAAAAGTTTCTTTCGCTTCAGAGTCTTCATTTTATTTATTTTTCGGATAATTGTTTTCATTAACTGTCCATTATTTCTCTTGGCAACTTTTCTGTCTGAGTCTACTTCCAAATCAGTCATGCTACAAATATTAGGTTTTTGGACCTCTTCTGGCCCTCGGAGCTGGTCCTTCCTCTCAAAAAAATCCCCACTTCTATGCTGATCACTTTCAGACTCTATCTTGCTCGAGTTCTCTGTTCCAACAAAAGGTGCCACAGAAAGGATTGGTGGCTTCATTTTAATTGATGACCTGATCTGTCTTTTAGGTCTCCCTCTCTTCTTAGGAAAAGGTTGTCCTGATAAGCTCTGCTTTAGAGAGGGAATTTCTACTTCAGGCTGCAAAATTGGAGGTTCTTGCTCTTCTTTTGACTGGACTGAAAAGACTTTGGATGCTGGGATCTTTAGAGTTCTTTTGGGAGGACCTTCGAGCTCTGGCATTTCCTTGGATTTAGGTCTTCCTCTTTTGGGTTTATACATGTCAGGTAAGAAATCATCTGCCATACAGAGACTAGAGGGCTGTTTGTGAGTACTATAGAACTTTGGAGTTTGCTTGTCAGCCTCAGCTAACAATGCAAGAGACTGTCCATTAGGTTCATTCAGTTTTGGCAACTGATGTTTGACAAATTCATGCTCCACAAATGAAGATGATCCTATATTTTTCAAAAATTTGGCCTGCTCCAAGTTACTGCCTGATAGTGCACTGTAGGAAATGTTTTTAAAAAGCTCTGACCTTTCTAGTTCTAGACCCTTAGGAGGTCGACAGGTGCTTCTTGACACCACTTTAGTCCATCGTGGTTTCCTTCCTTTTCTTTTCTTCAAAGGTTTGGACTGCTGAGTAGTGCTGAGATTTTTTGCTCCTTGGCAGGATTTATCTGATGCAGCTATTGCACCTATCTTTAGGAACTGCTTGCTACTAAACAAGCTTGTAAAACTAACTACTGAAGGGGTGACAGTAGCATGAATGCTTGTTTCAGATGCTAAAATAGGTTTTTTCCCTGTTGAAGGACTAGTTCTTGAAGTTTCTACATAAGTAGCTTTTGAATCATTTAAATCTTTATCACCACCTTTAAAATCAGGGCTCAGGGGATGGTTCAGTGTTCTGTTGATACTTGGCATGGTGCTGTCAGAAGAAAACTGAGTTTTTCCAATCTGATCTGAAATACCTTCTAAGAGATCTGCTGTTGAACTTAAATGCAGGGAGTTAGATGCCAACTGTGAAGATGCTGTTGAGAGGCTCCTGTTTAGGGTGGTAACAGACACTGTGGGTGAAGGTGATGGGAGGTTTCCCTCTCCTACTGCACTGAACGGGGACTTTGCTGTTGATACATCTGAGGCACCTCCTGTTCTGAAGTCTGGTGAAGTGCAATATACTGGAGGTTGTTTTTCATGCTTAGATGTTTCATAAATCCCTTTTTCACTGGCTGAGTAGCCATCCTGAGGAACACAGGTTCCTTCATTGAACACCTCTTTGCCTACATCAGCCATTTCTTTCCGGATTGAAAATTTTTCCAACATACTTTCTTTGTTCTGTCTCATAAGATGCTTCTCAAACGTTTTGCTACTTGGATTTTCCTTCAGTAATTCTGTAGTCTCATGGCTATCAAGGCTGCTGAGGTTGGAATTGCCAGGAAGCTTAAAGGGCTCTGAGGCAGGCATGAGAGAGTCTGCTTTCAGAGTGCCAGAGTCCTTGTTAACCAAACCAACTGGACTGCCAATTCCTGGTGGCTTCTTGACAGAGTCCTTGCTAACCAATCCCACTGGACTGCTGATCCCTGGCATCTTCCTCCCAGAGTCCTTGTTAACTGCTCCTACTGGGCTGCCAATCCCTGGTGTCTTCCTTCCAGAGTCTTTGTTAGTCAGAACTGTTGTACTGCCAGTCCCTGGCATCTTTCTCCCAGAATCCTTGTTAACCAGGCCTGCAGGACTAGTGATTCCCACCAACTTCTTCCCAGCATCTTTGTTCATCAATCCTGCTGGAGTGCCAATCCCTACTGGCTTCTTGGCAGACTCCTTATTAGTCAATCCAGTTGGAGTGCTGATACCTGGGATTTTCCTCCCAACATCTTTGCTGATTAATCCAACTGCAGAGCTGCTCACTGGCTGTTTCTTTCCAGAGTCCTTGTTAACTAACCCAGTTGGAGTGCTGATCCCTGCTGGCCTCTTTCCAGAGTCCTTGTTAACCAATCCAATTAATGGACCAATCCCTTGTGACTTCTTCCCAGAGTCCTTGCTAACCAATATGGCTCCACCACCAATCCCTAATGGCTTCTTCCCTGAGTCCTTGGTAACCAATCCAACAGCAATCCCAGATCCTGGCAATTTCTTTACTAAATCTTTATTAACTAACCCACTTGCAGTTATGGCTCCTGGCAGCTTCTTCCCAGAGTCCTTAACCAAACCAGATGCAGTTCCATTTCCAGGCTTTTTCTGCTTTGTTTTGGAAGACTTTGAAGGAGGACAAGTTGCAATAAGTTGAGCCAATTTTTCTGTTACAGTTGTTGCTCCATTAATTTGTGTTCTATCCTTTAAGTCAGAATTATGGCTACTGATAAGAGTTGGAGGAGATGACTTTATATAATCTGTCATTTCAGAGTGCAAGGGGGTAACTTTCTTAGGTAAAGGATTTGTTTCTACTTGTATACCTTCTTCCACATGTAAGTCAACTGTTGCAACTTCTCCAGCTTTCTTGTACAACTTTGAAGGGTCCTGGAAGTTAATAAAAAATAATCTTCAGGAAATGAACACAAAGACAAAGACTTTTTATGTTAAAATGTAACTATATAAACACATACTTCATGATCCAAGCCATTTTAAAGCAAATATATTTCAGTGAACATGTTAAGGCTTTGCTGATGTTAAGGAAATCCCAAACTTGCTCCCAGTCTTCAAATGGAAAACATTTCATCTTTCCCCCAATTACAAACATCTTCCAAAAGCACTGGTCATTAAAAAAAAAAACAAACCCACATTAACAATAACATATTGGGCTAACTCTTTATAGTGTGACAGCACCAGAAGACCTCACATGCTACCAAGGAGCAGCTGAGCAGCCCATGAGCCCATCCACAGCTTTCTCAGTTCTCTCCTGACACCCTCAACCACTGGTTCTCCTCACAGAAGACTGCTGGTAGTACTAAAATAAGTAATAAAATAAGTGAAATTACTCTGTTGTTTATATGGGGCAGGGCACACACAACACACATGGAGAAAATGAAAATTGCAAAGTTATTTTCAGTTCTGACCTAACCATTTATCTGTAAAGTTTTATGTAGATATAAAAGCTACACCCATTGCCTCAATAAATCCCACCAAGAACATCTAAATAAATCAACCTTTTCTTTTGGAAATACATTCTTCTTAACATACAGGGTCCAACATCAGTCTGGGCTCCATTTCTGAAAATATGGGCTCCATTCATGGGCTGAGCATGGAGGATTCTGATCCTTTATGAGCTCTTTAGATATACACAATTTGAAAACCTTCTGGGATCAATCATCTCAAACATTAAATCAAGAGTGAAAGGCATCAATGCCACACCTATTCATCCCTCTGCAATAAAAAGGAATATGACAATTGCATGGTACTTACTGTACTTGATAACAGAATTAGACTGAGCATGTTCATGGTTGGCCAATATCTAATTATGCTGAAGAAAGATGCAGCCTGAATTCCTCTGAAATCATCTGATAATCACCAAACTTTGGTGCTGATCATGCACTGAAGTATTTGTTCAGTAAGCTCCAACAGCAGGACTGGAAGGGAAGGCTGCAAGCTGAGATTAAGCAGTTTCCTAGGACAGTTTCCTAGAGATCAGCAGCAGTTGCTTGGTCCTGTGCTGCCCCAGCTGTCAGAGCCTCTGTAGCACAGGACCAGGCAACTGTCCTCACCAGGAGTCCTGTGTCCAGTTCTGGGCTCCTCAGCTCAGGAAGGAGATTGAGGTGCTGGAGCAGGTCCAGAGAAGAGCAAGGAGGCTGTGAAGGGATCCAGCAGAATTGCTGTGAGGAAGGGCTGAGGGAGCTGGGGGTGTTGAGGCCGGAGAAGAGGAGGCTCAGGGGAGACCTCATCACTCTCTCCAACTCCCTGAAAGGAGGTTGGAGCCAGGGGGGGGTTGGGCTCTTTTCCCAGGCAACTCTCAGCAAGACAAGAGGGCAGGGTCTCAAGTTGTGCCAGGGGAGGTTTAGGTTGGAGATGAGAAAGAATTTCTTTCTGGAGAGGGTGATCAGGCATTGGAATGGGCTGCCCAGGGAAGTAGTGGATTCTCCGTGTCTGGAGATCTTTCCAAAGAGCCTGGATGTGGCACTGAGTGGGCTGGGAACCACGGGGGGAGTGGATCAAGGGTTGGACTTGATGATCTCTGAGGTCCCTTCCAACCCAGGCAATTCTATGATTCTATGAATGGAAGAGAAGAATTGGATACACTGCTGAGGAATCTGCCAGCACCACTACAACTCCACCAGCACCAGCATAAGTGGTGGCATGAACCAAGTATTTTTAAGGAAGTTTTATCTAAAAACTAGTGAGAAGAGATGACCCTTTCTGTCTCCATCACTGCCTTTTTCTTTACTGGGTTCACACTAAAATCCTTGAGGTACCAGAAGCCAGTTCTGAGCACTGCCCTACCAGCCCAGATGGATTCCAGGGATATTTCTTGGTTCTCCTTTTGGGGGTGGGTGCCCACGAGTTGGGTTTGGATGTCTCTGAACCTGCTGCAGTAGTAGAACAATCCCCCCCCTTCCCAGTCCCTGTCACTTACTGGTTTCAAAGCTGTGGTGTAAAAAGAGACCCTGGTTTATGGAGAATAGTTTGGCCCTCTGCCCAGTTTCTCTGTGGCAGCTGCAATTTTATGTAAATTATGGCAGAGCATCACATTTCAGGAACTTCCCCCCAACTTAGCCACCCTCAAGACTTACAAAACACACAGCTGGGAGGCAGGGAGCAGCCATGATGGCTCTTACTGCACTGGAGACCCAAAAAAAAGTGAAAAAAAAAAGGTGCCTCACTTTCCTGAAATAACTTCTGGTGCCCAAACACTCCAAGAGAGAAGTCCAGAACATGTTGTAGAGTTTTCAGCCAGTACAGGACCCCAAAGCTTCCAGGGTTGGGGTCTCTTGGCACTTTAATCCTGCTGCTGGAAAGTGGCTTTCCCCACACTGTGTGGTTCCAGGGAGCAGAGAGCTCTCCCTCCCTGTTTGACCTCAGCAAACCCTGGAGTTTGTACCAGAGGAGCTGGAAAGTCAGATTTTCCTGCAGACAGTTTTGCAAGGACTACTCAGAAATCACTAGGTTAATAAAAATAAATCATTAGAAGATCCCTACCATCACCCCAGAGGTCTCCAAACAAACTGGTGCTGCCAGCTGCTTCACCTTCACCTTGCACTGCAAGCTGGCTGTGCCACACCAAAGTCTAAACCAGTTTTCATGGGATTACATGCATTTTTAGTCAAGATTTCTCTGTGTTACTGTGGCTTTCAGGTGGTGGGTTTCATCAAGGTGCAGAGCTGCTGAAAAGGTCTCTGTTCCACTATATTAAAATATTTGTTCTGCTTTTAAAATGAAAACATTTATCCCTGTGCAATCTTCAGCTCCAACTGCCTGGCTTAAAACTCTTTCTAACAAAAGAATTACCCATAGCAATTCCAGAAAACATCTAAGTTTTCATAAAATTGATTTTATTGTGAATTTGAAATTGCTTCTGCAGACAATGTTTCTAGAGCTGCATCCTTAACTTGAAGAACAAAGATTCTGATCTATTTTAATATAAACTATTAGCAGGTTATAATCAACCAGAATCATCAGACACCAAAAACCAGATTTTACTTCTAAAAAAGGTTTCATTGTCACATGATCTCAGGGTTTATTATTACTAGATTATTATATTCTGTTGTTTTTAGTATTTATTTCCAAAAAACCTTAAGAATACACAATCCTTCACAAGAACAAGGGCATTTCCCAACAAGTCTGTTGTAAAATTCACACTTCTCACACCAGAACAAAATTAGAAAATGCAAGAGAAGTCTCTGCTTCCAAAAGCTGAAACAGAGAGAAGAAAACAGATTGGTGATAAAAATTTTGTTTGTTAATTCTCATGAGACCTACAAGAAAGATTTTTAGGTGTCCAGACACACACATGGAGATTCACTGAGTTTTTTCTTTAATTGTGCTTCTGGTCAGTGCACAGATTACAATTCCAAGAAGCATCCTGAAGAATCCCAGGAATTGCCTGTGCTGTTGTTACCATCAATGGGCCCAGTTCTGTTCAATATCTTCATTGATGATTTAGATGAGGGGATTGAGTCCACAATTAATAAATTCACAGATGACACCAAGCTGGGGGGAAGTGTGGATCAGCTGGAAGGCAGGAGGGCTCTGCAGAGGGACCTGGACAGACTGGAGAGTTGGGATGATCCCAAGGGGATGAGGTTCAACACAGCAACCCCATGGGGAGCTCCAGGCTGGGCACAGAGTGGCAGAAAGGGAGCTGGGAGTCTGGATTGCCAGGAAGCTGAAGAGGAGGCAGCAGTGTGCCCAGGTGGCCAAGAAGGCCAATGGCATCCTGGGCTGGCTCAGGAACAGCGTGGCCAGCAGGTCCAGGGAAGGGATTCTGCCCCTGTGCTCAGCTCTGGGGAGGCCACAGCTTGAGTCCTGTGTCCAGTTCTGGGCCCCTCAGCTCAGGAAGGAGATTGAGGTGCTGGAGCAGGTCCAGAGAAGAGCAAGGAGGCTGTGAAGGGATCCAGCAGAATTGCTGTGAGGAAGGGCTGAGGGAGCTGGGGGTGTTGAGGCTGGAGAAGAGGAGGCTCAGGGGAGACCTCATCACTCTCTCCAACTCCCTGAAAGGAGGTTGGAGCCAGGGGGGGGTTGGGCTCTTTTCCCAGGCAACTCTCAGCAAGACAAGAGGGCAGGGTCTCAAGTTGTGCCAGGGGAGGTTTAGGTTGGAGATGAGAAAGAATTTCTTTCTGGAGAGGGTGATCAGGCATTGGAATGGGCTGCCCAGGGAAGGAGTGGATTCTCTGTGTCTGGAGATATTTCCAAAGAGCCTGGATGTGGCACTGAGTGGGCTGGGAACCACGGGGGGAGTGGATCAAGGGTTGGACTTGATGATCTCTGAGGTCCCTTCCAACCCAGCCAATTCTATGATTCTATGAATGTATTCCACACAAATTCCCCAAACAGGGAGTGAAAGTGTGTCTGCTGTTTATTTTTCAACACCACGACTTGTTATTCTTTTCTAAAAGGAAGTTGGAGCTAACTACCAGGAAAAAAATGACTCCATGGAAGCAGTCTCCAACAAAAACTTATGTCTCAGATCCTGCAGAAAATATTCAATTCAACAAGACAAGACACTTCTTTAGCTTTGTTACTTTTTTTTTTTTGCTTGAAAATGTTCACCTAGTGGCTGTGATTTCATCAGCAAACTTTCCTGTAGAGCTTCCCTACATAACCAAGGGCAAGAGAAAGGACTGCAGAAATCTGCACTCAGCAGTTTGACAAAGAAATAAGGAGATGGAGCATGTTCCAGCTTGTTTCACAGTTTTAGAATTACTGCAGGCTGTTACCATAGCTTCTTGCTCTCCTATTTTCTAAAACTTTAGTGATGCAAAGGTACCCTGGCCATATATCTGTCTGTCACTTCTGGAAGAAAGAAGCCCACGTTTCATATTCAGTGTTAAAAAGCAAACTGAGTGTTGTTTTGCTATTAAAGGAACTTCTAATTTTGTTTCTCTTAACACCTGGCAATCTGAGGCATTTCTAGGACTCTCTTTTCTGTTATTTTTTCTTCAGAAGCCTCTCAAGCTACATTATTGGGGGACAAATTGTAAATACCCAGCTCACCTGGGTCACCTCACCCCCTTATCTCCCAGAAATAGGGATAAACCCTCTGCTAATGTAACTGGAGACACTGCCCAAGTTTTATGAGACCTTTCAGCAATAAACTAGAGAAAGAAGCAGGGCTGTCACAGATGTCACTGAGTATTTTCCTACTATTTAATTTTGATGCTGATATTCCCAGGAGCTTTCTCCTGCTTCTCTTTGTGTCTTAATGGTGAAGTGAGTATACTGCAAATGCTCAATTTCCATTAAAATCCCTCATTCCTCCTTTAAAAGGTCAGAGAGTTCAGTTTCACAGCTCCAAGAACTGCCACACCTTGCTCCAAATTGCTCCTACATTTGCTTTTTTTCCCCTCCTCTCCACAGAAAGATGAAGAGATTGCTTTCTTTTTTCCTGAAGTGCAATTTGCAGTGCTAAAACTTGCTTTATTTCATTGCAGCAAGAAAAAAAATGAACAAATCTCTCAGCTATCATATTCAGAACATGCAACCAGTTGAAACCATTTGTTTCTAGAAAGCCACTTTTTAAACAGGCTTGCTAGAAATCAGAAGGATGCTGCAAAGCATCACTTCTAACAATCCCAAGTGCCACGATGGCAGCAGGGAACAATAAGAAGAACTTGAAAACCATTTAGGTACAAATGGAGACAGAGAGCAGAGTATCTAAAGTGAATAAGCATTTGCCAGGGATTTTAAATGATCTTCAGCAATGCAAATTGAAAGATCTGAGCTAATTCACCAGCCAAGGAGCAGGAGTAACTCCACTTAGAAGAGAAGGAATTAAAAAGTGTTATATCAATGATATAACTTTAGAATATTTAACAATATTAGTAATATTTGTATCCCAATATTCTGATTTCCATTTGAAATACACTGGATCTCCTGAAAAAAGAGCTAGGAAATAAAGATATCAAGGATGGAGAATCCAAGCTGTCACCACCTGAGTTTAAATATTAATTATCCTCCCTAGTGAAAGTTCCCAGGTCATGATCTCTGGATGCACTGGGAATGCTTCCATCCTTAATGGCTCTCTCTGCTAGTAAGAGGTTTTGCAGTTGCAAGCACCACCTCAATTTGGACCTCAAGAGAGATCAATGATTGGATATTCCAGACTGGCCCAGTACTGACCTCACTGCAATACAATCTTGTTAAAAAGGGAAAAAAACAAAAAACAAAACCAAAGAAAATCAGTGGTTTTAGTGACAAATTGGGATCTACTCTTCCTATTTAGAATGGTTAAAAAAAAACCAACCCCAATGCACTGTAGAGTCTGCAAGAAGTAATTTTAGTCATTACCAGCACACTTCTACTCTCAGGGCATATTTATTATTTCCCTTTGAACATCCTCGAGGAAAACTTCAGTCTGGGTATGCAGAAAGAAGAAGGTTTTGGTGTGTCAGACAGATAACAGCTCAGCACAAGGTAAAGAAATTTTCCTTCCCTTTGGAGAGGCTTCACCTTATGAGATAAGCCAGGAGAGATTTATGCAGGTAGCCTCATGACTAGGACATGGGTTAGAGAAGTGAAAACCTTGAAAACAGGAGCCCCATGAACAGAAAACCCAAGTGAAAGAAGGATTTTAACTTCCAGGGACTTGTGTTCTCTTGAGGAATTGCCTGGTGCTGCACCAAAGCTACACAAGGAATGAGCAAAGAAAGTGGGAGATATAAATATGGAAACACAGGAATGCAGGGAAAACCTTCAGCTTTCAATCAGGAGGAGACAGATTATGGGAGGAATATTCTAACATTTTCTTATTTAGCAAAACTTTTATGTATATTGGAAAAAAAAAAGAGCATGCTGTAACAAAACACTTCTGAAACTGAACATCTCTGCAACTCTGTTTGTAATTCTTGCCATTTATCTTATTTTGCCTATCTGCTCTTGCTTGTTACATCATGTAGATCATAAAACCAAGACATCCTCAAGGCAGGGCTATCTCCTTACATTTGGAAAATACCTGGCACTTCTCTCAAGCCACTGCATTTAGCCAAACTTCATCATGGGGCAGTTTTCTAATGTAGCTGGAAAAGGATTTTTTTTACTTTTCAGGCACTGCAGAGTGTCAGCTGAGACCCAGCAAAACCAACAGTTCTAACAGGGATTAAAAAAAAACACCACATCCAAGCACAGCAAATATCCAGCTCCATTTAAACAGCCATGACTCCCCACTTCCTTCTGTATCAGAGACTAAAAATCAGACTTTTACTTTTCAGAAATTCACCTATGGCATTGACTTCATGTTAACATGGGAATTCTGTTCCCCTGCTCCTAAAGAAACAATGTTGGCAAGCCCTGAGAGAGCTAAAGCATTGTTTGGTGTTGATGGAAATGGAATCAAACCATTTCTTTCTAACTTCAGAACCCTGAGTATCAGAGATTACAGGGAAAACCAGCAGAAGATGATTGTGCAGGGATGTCAGAAAGCTTTAAACACAGTTTAAATTTACTTTGGCTTGGTAAAACACTACCTAAGCCCACTACTCACTTGTTTTGAAGGACAGTGCTCATTCTTCTCATCTGTCATCTTCCCACTCTTCTGTGCCCTTCTTGGTTGCTTGATGCTGGTTTTTATAGCAGGCCTGCACACATAATTCTCAAGGTTCTTGGGAGGCTTTTTGGTTCGTTTTGCTTGAAGACCAATCTTCAGTTTCAAGTTTCCCTCTGAAAAGTTTGTTTCTTTTACAGAAAACTGCTGCTGGGCATCAGTCAGAGCCTCATTCTTCCCATCCTCAGGACTGTTCCCCTCCCAATTCTTCCTCTTGCTGTCGTCTTCCTCCTTGGTGCAACTTTCTAGCTCTACTTCTTTTCCCACCAACGTGCCAATGTTTACTCCAGAGGGGCTTTTCCCAGAAAACCCTTCAGAATCAGAACCCAAGCCTAACATAGCAGTACTCCGAGGGTCCATCACAGGGGGAATATTTGCCTTCAGGTAATTTGAGGGAAGATTTACAGAGATATGTTCCACAGAAGATCTGTTCTACTACTGGCAGCCAGCATCTTTTAGTCTGAAGAAAGGAAAGAAAGAGAGAAGTAAACTTCAGTTTTCTAGCAGAAATGAAATGCATGCTAAGAAATTAATTGGAAAGCAAAGAATCCTCTCTCAGACAAGCACAATTACACAGCTGATGTTTCAGAACACCAACCCTTCCTGTAACCTGCTACAAAAATACAATTCATCTGTAAAACCACTTGTAGACAATAGGAAATCAAAAGTATGTGACTATGACAGAGTTTCCAGTTCATCCACAGGACACTTTAAACGATAGTTAAGACTTTTGGTAACTTTAAATAAGAAATAGAGTTCAGCTACTCCTGGTTCTACAGCTCTTACTCTGGACCCACTGAACCAGCTGAATCTCAGGGGTGATGCAGCTAAAGAAACCTGTGCTCCAGCATCCAAAACCCACAGACAATCCAGTTTGAATCATCTGAACCACTAGGAAAGTTGAGCTTAACCCAAGTATGCTTTGGTTTCCAAACATGCCACAAAATCTGTTCTTTAGTCGAGGACTTTCCATAACTCAGGAAGGATGTGAGAACAGAAGAAAAAATGGAAAAACACCCAACCCAAAGCCCCAGAAAGCAACAGACCAAACAAACCCCCCCCAAAATACATTCACACACTAATTTGTACCTCTTGGAGCACAGGAAGAGAAGTCCACACTTCTACTACCATCTATGTCACCTGTTTATCCTAAGATATTAGAGGAAACTTCATCTTAACTTCCAGAAGAACTAAAGCAAAATTGATTTTTGACTTTGAATGAACCCCTAAAGAGAGGGTTCAGATCCCTGGCTGACACCCACAGAGTGCCAGCACAGCCTCCTGTGCTCACACACAGCCCCCCAAGCTGCTGTCTCCCTCCCTGCCAAGGAACAAAGAAAACTGCTGCACCCTATTTCATTTTTATCCATGGAAAGAAAAATCACCACAGGCAGAATCTGCTAAGATACAAACCTGGTAGCATTTGGTATCTACCAAAGAGGAGAAACCATGGGTTAGAAAGGAGATTTTTGATAGGGAGACAAATAAGATGGAAAAGACACAAATCATGTTTATAGAACCAGAGATTTGAGACTCAGAAACCCTCCAAAGGACCCAGTGCACAGGGTGAGCAGGAATTACTTGGGACTGAAAAACTATTGGGTCTTTCTGACACTGCAACACCTTGTCCATGTGTCCACCTAACCCATCAAACCACTCCAGGAGAGAAATTCTCCTTTTTCAAGTTCCAGAAGCAAAACCAGAAGAATTCCTGAGGATATATCTGTTTCAGGGACATTCTAAGCAGAAAGTGTTGAAATATTTTCAACATTTAAGTATTTTGTTTTCAGAAATGTTGATGAGCAACAAGAAACAGGTCTGAAAAAACATCAGGATGCTTCAAAGAGCATCAGAGGAACTAAACCAGCAAGATTTGCTGCTCTTACCTAGGCTCCTCACTACAAGGACATTGAGTTGCTGGAGCATATCCAAGCTGAGGAAGGGTCTGGAGGAATATTGAGAATGTTCTGTCTGAAGAAAAGGAGGCTGGAGGAAGAAAGTTGACAAATGGACCCATCTCAGAGAAACCAAACTGATCCTCACAAGGTCTGTGGACATTATCAGAAGGGATTTCTCTCTGCAGTTCCAGCTTTTCAACTAAGAACATTCTGACAATTTAAACCTGGTATTTATTACTGAGGAGACCTGAGGTAATTAGATAAAAATCTGCATTTTACAAGTAGAAAAGATGGGCAGAGTGACACAGGGGGCTAGAAAGCAAGGCAGAGACAGTTCCTAGTTCAAGGCCCAATGTTCAGTCCATTAAATTACAGCAGGTTACTGGAAATGGGCTTTCTCCTCCTTGCCCAAAGGAAATCTGTCCAGCAGTAAAATAAGTCTAAGCTAACACAGGAGTTTTTATTATCCAAGTTCAAGAAAAGGAGAGAATCCTCCAGGCAACCACACAACTCTCAGATCTGTGTTCACACAACTGCTTCATCCTCTAAGTGCCTGAACAGCTCCAAGACTTCAGTCATTTTCTTACAATTAAAATTAATTAGTAAATTTCAAATCTGAAACCAAATTAGATTGAAACAGCACCATCTATACTCCATATTCCTTTAATTAAGTATTCAAATATTCAAATAAGTAACACCACTGATACATTGACCTCAGCAAAGTGCACACTGAGAGTTAGAGAAGAACTGAGCTAAAATCTTATCCTGAGATAACTCAGCATCAGGAACTACCCCAGAAACAAAGTCACAGACTTGATGGCTCTCATAAACACAGAGCAGGTCATTTTATTTATCCATTAATTCCTCTCTACACAGACAACAAAACTGCTAATCCTGGACCTAATCATAGTTTTGCCTCGATTCCTGTAATCTTCTTCTGACTCTCCAATTACTCCACTTTAATTCAAAGAAAATGCATCTGCCAATTTGACCATTTTCATAACTGATTACAGCTCATCTGAGTCCCAAGCACTCTTTTTTTTCATTATCTCCTCAAGTTCAAGCTTCCTGTCACTGTATTCAAGGTGTGGGCAACTGTCCTTTGGTTCTTCACTTGTGCCTGTTCCTTTTCACCACTCCATGTGTCTGGGTGTCCCCCCTGATTTATTTTTTTTTTTTTATTTTAAGGCAGACAATTGATTTCTCTCTGCTGCTCTTCACACTTTGGACACCTTGCCTGCATCACTCCATGGGATCTGTACCCTTCTTTTTGCAGGTGATGCCTTAAAATGGCCTGGTTGGTGTCAATAAAAAGGAGCAGCCAAATGACATCAGCCCCAGGGCAGGGGCTGCTTGCAGGAATTTACTCTGAAAACTCAACAATTTGCTACTTTCAAGACCATTTTTACCATATTTACCTCTGTCATAGAAGGGTTTTGTGTCTTGACTTTCAGCATTTTTTCTGGTGTTTTGCAAGTCTCGTTTTTAATTATTCTACAGGGCAGAAAAAAATGGGCTGGGGACTTGTGAAGGATCAGCTTTGGTGACACTGAGCCCTAAAGGAAATCTTTGCCTGTTTCCACTACAAGGATTTGCACAAGAAAAGCACTCTCTCCATCTGCTGTGCCCTGTAAGATTCAGGAGAAATTACAGCAGAGGAGTCTGATTGCCCATAATTAAGTATTTTCTCTGCTTCCATATTGTCATTTAATCTCAGTGCTCCAGAACTTCTGAGACTCCAAAGCACAGCTATCATCAAGCAGCATGGCATTCAACACCAGACCAAAAACTCTGCTCAGCAATTCCTATCCCCTTGCTCACATTCTGCAGACCTACAGCAGGTTGTGGCAAACAACATCAAGACATTTCTGATGACAGGAAGGGCCATTTCGTTGGGAAAATCTGTTCCAAGGCTTCATAGAATCATAGAATTGGCTGGGTTGGAAGGGACCTCAGAGATCATTGAGTCCAACCCTTGAAATTCATCCTGATTTTCCTACAATTTTCATCCCTGGGATCTAAGCCTAACATAAATGTTGGGAGATTAAGAATCATCTAGGACCAAATCTCTTACAAATTATGATCCTAATGTCCTAACCCTCTCCTTAAGGAGCAGAAACCATTAAGCTTCCAGTATCTCATCAAGCAGGTTCTTGACTCAAATCCCTCCTGGAATGGTTCTTCCCCAAAAAGATTAACCAGGAAGCATTTTAAAATCCATTTGGAGATGTGCTACCTAGAACTAAAGGGTGTTAATTAATTAATGAGCCTCCTAATGCCATATATATAGTTTTAATAACTGCTGTTCATTCCTATCTCCCCACTGACACATCCAAAGCTCTTTTTGTCTGTTACCTGCTAAGATTTCTCTTACTCTGACTGCTTTTCCACAAAAAAATATCAAGGCTTGACTTCTACTTTCAGCTCCTAGAGCTGTTCTCTCCCCCAGCCCCCTCAGCAATATCAAAAAAGGGTTTTTTTACCTCTGTCCAATTTACTAAGTCATCCTCATTTCTGCTACTGCTTTTGTTGACAGTCACAGACTGGGATTTGAAATTTGGAAGGTGAGCATTAGTCCTTTGCTTCTTTCCATTGCTTCAGCTCCAAGGAACATTAAAATAAAATTTAGCTGAGTGTCTGAAATCCCAGATCACCAGCAACTCCAGAGTTTCCCAAAATCCCTTCTCATATTCCTTGTCTTCCTTCTGCTACAGAAAACAGCTACAACACTCCAAAGTTCTTTCTCAAAAAGAGAATAAAATGGATCATGAAACCCCCCACTCTATTTTCCCACATCACATAACCTGAGAGGCAACACAGAGCCCTGGAAGCCTCCAAGAGACATTCAAGGAGCTGGGATTACCTCTGGGAATAGTTTTTAATTAATTAATTTATTTTTTATCAGAGATAAAGTTACTGTTTGTGTTCTATGAGGTGACAAACAGAATATTGTCCAAACAGAACCTGTTAGATGTGGGTTTTAACAGCCAGAAAACAACAGAGTACCTGTTCTGTCAAGGATAATATTCTACAGAAGTCTTCAAGGCAAGGGCAGTGGGGGCCATGTGTGTGTGGAGGGCAAACACCAAGCAGGACTTTTTTTTGCTTTTTTTGGGGGAAAAAATGCAGAGGAGAGAGAGGATGAGAGAGGAGAGACAGGCTGAGGCTGTGTGAGGATGCTTCAGTGGGGAAAAAACTTTGTAAACAGATCTAATGTTCCCTTTGGTGCCTTCATCTTACTTCTGCTTTAACTGAGAAGTTTGGAAACAAGAGTCCTTTTCTGATCCTCATCTTCTTGGGTTGCTATTCATAAGCAAATTAATAGGAAATTGCTAAACATTGCCTCCCAAAAACCCCTGTGTGATCAGACCAAAGGTTTATTTTGCCTTCTGCTGTGAGTCCCAATATTCTTACCCAGTACTGATAGCCTGGGGAAATGTATTTAAAAAAAAAACCCCAAGATATGCTGTGGTAATTCCACTAAAATATTCCCCCAGCCTCTAAATTTATGATTCAGGAACTTCCTGCAAGGAATGGCTCTACCTCTAATGATATTAAATGGATTTTTCTGTGCAAAACCCTGTTATTAATACCCAAGACAATGTAAAGGACATGGTAAACCAGTATTTCCCCTTTAACTCCTGGCCTTTAGTTATGCCAAAAATACCTCAGTGTTTGGTTGGCCACATCACACCCCAGGTAATCTGGGGTACAGAAAATGAGGAAGAAATAACAGATTTTCCACATTTCATTTGCATATCAGATTTTTTTTTTTCTCTTTTCTTTTTGAAAACTCTTGAGCTAAAACCCAGAACCACATCAGAATGGAAGAAATTCGTCCAAACTGGCAAAAAAGTTGAACTCTTTGTCAATGGCAGCACAAATTTGGTTCTTAAAGTCAACAATCCACTTAACATCTATTCAAAAATAACTGTGATGTGGTAACTAAATGTGCCATTTCCATTTTTATCTAGTGACAATAATATTATAATTTATAGCAATAGTTCAAACTGTGTTTTGTATCCTCAAGGACAGCTTAAACTTCTGGCAAAAAAAAAAGAAAGTGAACAAGCTGCTCCTTTTTGTAAATTATGACTCAAATTATTTTCATGTTCATTATCACTCAAACATTAAGTGTTTTAGAGATGATTTTGACTGCCTGTAGCAATCAAATGTAACTGAAGTCCAAAAGGAGTTGCAATCATTTTGTCTTTAAAACCAAGATGTTCTTAGATCCCTTCAAAATAAAATAATAATTAAAAACCCCACATCTTGTGCTCTTATAGCATTTAAAAAAGCTACTGAAGCTTTCATTTTTGAGTAAGAAAGGTTCTTAAGAATTCAAGGAGGCAGACAGATGATGATTTTAGAGCCCATCTCTACCCATATGTTCAACCAGCTGCCAGAACTTCCCCATGCATGCAGAGGCAGAAGCACCAGGAATGATCTCAGCCTCCTCAAGGATGACCATGTGAAACACCAATTCTTGCAGTATTCACCCAAAAAAACCACTTGGCAGTTGGAAAACACTTGGCAGGTGCAGTCTGCACTAATGCAAGGAAAAAAAAAAACCCAAAAAACTAAACACAAAGAAGCCAAAAAGGAAAAAAAAAAAAAAGTTCATCGATTTTGAAAAGAAAAACCACATTTATGTAAATGTATGAACATAAAATCATGGGTTTTTTACCAAATATCCAGTCCCTGCTCCCCAGAACTCTTCCTAAGAAAAACTGGAAACCAACTAGCTCAGGTTTCCCTTCCAGGCTCCTGACAACACTCAACTACCAGGAGAGTGAATGCGTGTCCTGAGGCCATCTGATGGAAACCCACATTCCAAGCTGTCTCCAGGTCTCTGCGAGGTAATTAACAGGGTGAAGGAACCACAAACCAAGGCTGAAACCCAGGAAGTTAGAAAGTCAGGAGTCCATCTAACAGCAAGAAAAGGACAGCAACTCATTTTGGCTCCTGATCTGCGAGATGCCCAAGGCTAAGCTCCGTTAAGCTCAACCATCAAATCCCGAATTACCCTTCATGAAACTCAAAAAAAAAAAAAAAAAAAAAGGATTAAAAATCCAATAAGAGCACAATTTCACAAGTAGCATTTGAGGGGAGGAGGATTGCAAGCAGAGAACTCTACAAACCGCTGACCTAAACTCGCCAATATCCCAGCAAGGAAAAAAAAAACCAACCCAAACCAAACCCTTCCTGCCAGCCCCCTGCCCGCACCCCTCAGCACCCCGCACCCCGGCAGGGCGGGACCACGCACCTCCCACCCGTTCTGCCCTCCAGAAAAAAACCCCAAAGTCTCGGGGCTGCGGAGACTTACGCCGAACCCCCGGCACCACCAAACTTCCCGCAGAAGGCCCCGGCGGGAGCCCCGCGGGACAGCGGCCCCGGTGCCCGCACCCCCGGCTGTCAGGTGCGTTCCCCCCCCCCGCACCCGCGGGGCCCCGCACGACGCATGAGCGCGGCTGTCAGGGCTCTGGCCACCCCCGCAGGGCACAGGCCCGGCTGCGGGCGTCCCGCGGGCACCGCTCCTGTCAGCGGAGCCCCCCGCGCCGCGCTGGCGGGGATACCCCGCCTCCCTCCCCGGCGCGGGCCCGGCTGTCAGGGATCCCCCGCCCCCTCCCAGCGCGGGCCCGGCTGTCAGGGATCCCCCGCCCCGCCTCACGCGAGGACCCTGCCGGGGTTCCCCCCCGCTCCCCTCCGGCTGCGGACCCCGCCGGGTGCCCCCCCCCCTTCCCCCCGCCCGCCACCACCGGGGGATCCCCCGCCGCCGCCCCGCCGAACCCCGCCGCCGGGGATGCCCCGCGCCCGCCACCGTGAGCGAGGGAGGCGCGGCGGGGATGCGGGGCAGGACGCTCCTCGGGCGCCGGTGCGGGGCGGGGCGGCCCCCGCGGCGGCTCCCCAGTCAGCCTCCCCTCCCCCCGGGCTCCGGGCCTGAGGCGGTCCCAGTCCCCGCCCGCCACCCCGCTCGCTCGCTCGCTCGCTCTCTCCTCACCGTGTCAGCGACAACACGGCCGGGGCCGAGGACGGGCTCCTGCGCGCCGCATCTTCCCGGCCGCCCGCACGGACGGGGCCAGGGCGGGACCCGGACCGAGCGGCCGCCGCTTCGGCCCTGCTCCGAGCCGAGGCAGCGAAACCAAAATGGCGGCGGCTCCTGCTCCACCGCGAGCGAGCGCCCGGCGCCCCGCCTGCCCCGCGCGGGCCCCGCCCCCGCACGGCCACACCCCCCCTCCGCGCGCGCTGTGGCCCCGCCCCCGCCCACAGCAGCCTCAGCCCGGAGCGTGGGGCGGAGCCTGCGGGGTTGTTTGGCCTCGCGGGGCACCCGTAGCGGCCTCGCGTCACCCGCGGCCTGGCGCGCGGCGGATCCTGTCAGCGGGGCGGGCGGTGAGTGACGGGACCGGACCGGGCGGAACCGAACCGGACCGAACCGAACCGGGCTGTGGGCCGGCCGGCACCTTGCTCGGCGGCTGCACCTTGCGGGACCGATCTCCGGGTCATGGCGGCGGCGGCCGTGGGTCAGCAGCCGCGTGGAGGCCGAGGCGGGCGCGGGGAGCGATCCCTGAGGGAGGAGAGAAAGGGCCCCGGGAGAGGCGGGAGGAGCGGGGGATCCCGGTGCCTTAGTGCTCCTTGGAGGGTTTTAAGATGAGGATTTCAGTTCCCCGGTTTTCTGTCACGGGCAGCGCGGGGTTGATGCAGTTTCTGCCTCTCGGTTGTGGCAAAAAGAAAAAAAAGAGAAACTTGGAGTAAGGGAGAAGGGGTGGAAGGGGCCCTGAGGTGTCCGGAGGTCTGGTTGACTTTCTCCTCCTGTGTTTCTGGTGATTTCAATCATCTACAGGGTGTAAATGTGTTGTTTCTGGCAGTAGTAAAGATACAGACGGCAAGGAACCAGAAACTGGGTTTTAATCTGGTACCCAGAGGTGATGGGTCCGGTTAATGATGGCAGCAAACAGAACTGTCAGGGTTCTTTGCAGATTTTTTACTAGCAAATCCTATTTCTAAATCCCTTCCTCAAAGCCCCAAGGTTTTCAGGTTGTTTTCTCCAGGGGAACAAAATCCCAAGTGGGTCAGGTTTTAAATCTAGGTCCAGGTTCTGATGTCCTCTTCTTCTGAAGCTGCTCCCGTGGATATCCAGACCCTGGAGAAGAACCCTTCCAACTTGTGTGAAGTAGCCAAAAAACTCAGTCCCAAATAAACAGAAATTTGAGGTTCTTGTGAGTTTTTAGTTTCACAGGTTGTGTTTGAGCACACAGCTTTCCCACCCTCACTTTTTTCACTGCTAAACCTTTGGTTTGGAGCAAATAGGAAGCAAATGGGTTCCAGATGCTCCTGGGGAGCTGGATTTCTCCTCCTGTCTCTGCTGGAATGGCACAGTAAGAGTTAACACTGATCTCTTCGCTCCTTCTTGAAGCAGAAGCTCTTCAAGGAGCTTTCTTTTCCCCCAAATATTTATTGTGCATTAATGACAGGCAGATGAAAGCAAAATTCTGGGGAGTTATTTTCCACTGGGGAATTATTTTCTCATTTTCTGCAGTTAAATCATCTTGGCACTCCACTTCACCACCCATCCCACCCAGACCCAGCTCCTCCCAGGACTGACAAGGTCATTCTCTCACTTATCTTAGTTTTCTTCTAAGCAAGTGGGGGAAGAAAAAGCCTTGGCTGCTGGCAGAGATGACAGATTTAATTTATTCACCTTTTTGGCCCCCAGTTTTGCAGCACAATTGCTCAAGTGGTTTCTTTTTGGGGTTCTTTCTCCTGGTAGAAGCCAAGCTGCAGAGGAGTGGATACTAAGAGAAACTTGGGATGAAGCTGAGGGCACAGAAGCACCTTCAGGCTGCATGATTTCAGTTTATTCAAAAGAATCAGTGTGTAGCCCTTGCTCTTGCATCCCTTAACAGATCCCCTTGCCCAATAAAAGAATCTGCCCTTGCTAGATAAAAAAAGGGTCTTGTAAAGTAATTTTTTTTTTCTTTTGATAGATGTCTGTTAAAAAAATAACAAGGGAACATAAAAATAACAGAATAAGGGAATATATTTATTAGATGTTGCTTATCAGTGGAAGCTTTGCTGTCAGTGGAAGCTTTGTTTGCTTCAGAGCTTTTTAAGTTGTCTGAATTACTTCAAGCTCTCTGAGCAGGAAGGATTTTCTCCTGCAGAAGATACCTGAACATGATAAAACCTCCCCAAAACTCCCTTTCTGTCTCTGCAGAGAAAATGCTAAGAAGTCTGAAAGGCCTCTTCTGCTCCCCTCTGAAGGTAAGTCCTGTAAAAGCATCCTGCTGCTTACTGCATTTCTTGTTTTGTGGCTTGGAATGGCAATTTTCCAAGTGTAAGAAGTGAGATTCTTGATGTTCAGCCTCTAAAAACTTGGTGTCTCCTGTAGAGTTGGGGTGTGAGCTCCTGTTTTAGGGGAGAGACAAACTCTGGGGGTGTGTTTTGACTCCTGCATTTCTCTCCCTGGGCTGGAGAGTAGAACTACCTGGACTTCAGCAAGGCCTTTGACACCGTCTCCCACAGCATCCTCCTGAAAAAGCTGTCAGCCCACAGCTTGGACAGGAGCACCCTGTGCTGGGTCAGGAACTGCTGGAACGGGCCCAGAGAGTGGTGCTGAACGGGGCTGCATCAAAATGGTGGCTGTGGTGTCCCCCAGGGATCAGTGTTGGGCCCAGTGCTGTTCAATATCTTCATTGATGATTTAGATGAGGGGATTGAGTCCATCATCAGCAAATTCCCAGATGACACCAAGCTGGGGGGAGTGTGGATCAGCTGGAAGGCAGGAGGGCTCTGCAGAGGGACCTGGAGAGACTGGAGAGTTGGGATGATCCCAAGGGGATGAGGTTCAACACAGCAACCCCATGGGGAGCTCCAGGCTGGGCACAGAGTGGCAGAAAGGGAGCTGGGAGTCTGGATTGCCAGGAAGCTGAAGAGGAGCCAGCAGTGTGCCCAGGTGGCCAAGAAGGCCAATGGCATCCTGGGCTGGCTCAGGAACAGCGTGGCCAGCAGGTCCAGGGAAGGGATTCTGCCCCTGTGCTCAGCCCTGGGGAGGCCACAGCTTGAGTCCTGTGTCCAGTTCTGGGCCCTCAAGCTTCAGGAAGGAGTGAGGTGCTGGAGCAGGTCCAGAGAGGCAAGGAGCTGTGGAGGGATCCAGCAGAATCCTGTGAGGAAGGGCTGAGGGAGCTGGGGGTGTTGAGGCTGGAGAAGAGGAGGCTCAGGGGAGACCTCATCACTCTCTCCAACTCCCTGAAAGGAGGTTGGAGCCAGGGGGGGTTGGGCTCTTTTCCCAGGCAACTCTCAGCAAGACAAGAGGGCACAAAGGGTCTCAAGTTGTGCCAGGGGAGGTTTAGGTTGGAGATGAGAAAGAATTTCTTTCTGGAGAGGGTGATCAGGCATTGGAATGGGCTGCCCAGGGAAGGAGTGGATTCTCCGTGTCTGGAGAGATTTCCAAAGAGCCTGGATGTGGCACTGAGTGGGCTGGGAACCACGGGGGGAGTGGATCAAGGGTTGGACTTGATGAGCTCTGAGGTCCCTTCCAACCCAGCCCATTCCATGATTCTATGAACATGGAAGCCAGGCTGGGTGAAATCTGTCACAAGGCTCAAGTTGAACCTTCTGAAATGTCCAGTGGGCTGAAATTCCACAACTTGAGTGTTCCTGAGGAAACAGAGAATGGGTTTTCTGCTGGAAGGGACAAAGAGGAGGAAACCCTGACACAGGGGGGAACCCCCAGGGCCTTTCACACCCCTCCTGGTGCAGGTGGGAAGATTTGTGCCCAGGAGAGCTCAGTGCCTCAGGTGAGGGGAGTGATGTTAACTCTGCCAGCAGCAGAGCTTCCACAGGGTCTGAACTGCTTTATGAATTCCTGGTGCATCCCTGGGATGGCTTCCTAAAGGGAAAAACTTCCCCTTTTTGCTTTTTTTTTTTTTTGCTCTTTTAAATGCTTTCTCCCTGGTGATCTGCAGGGTGGGTGTGCAACTGCTGCTTTCCAGGGAGGAGGTTCTGGTTGGGTGGTGCTGGGGTGGTGATGGCAGCCTGGAGGAAATCAACAGCTTTTTTTTTTTAGAGGAAATCAACAGCTTTTTTTTTTCTCTAGAGGAAATCAACAGCTTTTTTTCCTAGAGGCTGTGGAATGGTGTAGGAACAGCTCCACCTTATGGCACATGACTTTGTGATTAATCTCCAGCCACCACGTGATGCTTTGCTGCCATTTCAGGGATCTGAGTTGGATTACTGAGTCCTTTGGCAGGCAGGAGCTCACTTAAAATCCACTCTGCACCACGAGCATAAATTGGGGTTAAAAGGGGGTGTGGAAACGTGAGAACATCACAGGCATGTTAGGATTTACTTTGCAGGGAGCCAGAAAGGTGTCTGGGTGCTTCTGGCACTCTTGGTGATGCCTTGGGTGTCAGTTTTAAGCCACTGTCCTCTCTTCCAAGAGGATCCACCAAGTGGCACGTTGCTGCCATAAAATCAGAGTATTTAATGCCTTGGCAGTGGTATTCCAGGGCACTCAGAAGGATTCTTGTAGCCTGTTAAAAATGCAGATGGATTTGTGCCTGGATTTTGCAAAGGGAAAGACAGAAACTCCTCAGCTGCAGCTCTGGGTCTCCCAAATTCAGAAGTGGGAACAGTTCTGTGTTCACTGCTCAGGAGCTTTTCTTGATTGGCAAAATGACACTTCTGTAAGAGCTACAAAGCATTTTAAGCCTCCAGATACTTGAATGCTGGTCCTGGTGTTGTCCACAAAGGGCAAGTTCCAAAGCACTCCAGGGCTGGGAGGTGACTGAAGAAGAGCTGAGGCTCAAAGAAGGGTTTGTGTTTAAATGGTAATTTCCAGGAGGAAGTCATTAAAGATGAGGTAGTTCTGGTGATAGAAAAAGAGAAACTCCATGGTGCTGGCTGCAAGAACTGGACTTCAAGACATATCCTGCTCATACTTGCACCTTTTCCTACTTAAGTCTTCCCAGAGCTTGTCAGGAACTGGGTTTTGAACCACAGAGAATCCAACTCCTGCAGATCTTCTGGGATCTTGCTTTTAATCAGGTGATATTCCTGATACTGCTCTATCATTCAGCTGAATCCTTGAGCCAAAACTGAACATGAGCAGACCAGAAGTTTAATATTTGCTTAATTTTCACTCATTGCTACACAGGTCAGGGCCAAGGATTTGTGGGGTACTCTGGAGAAGGGATGTTCTCCTCCTCAGAGCAGGAGCAAAGCTGACAGCCCCAAGAAATTCCCTTGAAAAGGGAATATGGGATGTTCAGATAAAATGAGAGGCACTGATACCAGGAGAAAAATGACCCAGGGCTGACATGATCTAGGTGACCAGGTGACAACAGTTGCTTGCTCTAATAATTGATGTGTTAAATGGCATCTTGGTGCCTTGCTCCAGGCTGTAAATTAAGTCACTTCTGTGACCTTAAAACAAAACACTCCCAAATCAAAGGGCCTGACTGGTTTGATGCAGAAAAGAACACTGGGTGGGAAAAGGTGTTAAAATGGGGTGACAGAGGTGAATGTTTGCTGACCTTCTGTGTTCTCTGGATACCTGGTGCTGAGCACCAAGGGGTTTAATTCCTTCCCTAAGAGCTGAGATACTGATTCAGGAGCCTGTTGCTTGTTCAGGGTGGGATGTGGGGTAACCCCAACCTTCCACTTTGTCCTGAGCTCTTGTGGCTTTCAGATGACCCCTGCAGAAACCTCAGCTGAGAGCAGAACTGCATCAGAGAATCATGGAATGGGCTGGGTTGGAAGAGACCTCAGAGATCATCAGCTCCAACCCTTGATCCACTCCCCCCGTGGTTCCCAGCCCATGGCACTCAGTGCCACATCCAGGCTCTTTGGAAAGATCTCCAGACACGGAGAATCCACTACTTCCCTGGGCAGCCCATTCCAATGCCTGATCACCCTCTCCAGAAAGAAATTCTTTCTCATCTCCAACCTAAACCTCCCCTGGCACAACTTGAGACCCTTTGTGCCCTCTTGTCTTGCTGAGAGTTGCCTGGGAAAAGAGCCCAACCCCCCCCTGGCTCCAACCTCCTTTCAGGGAGTTGCAGAGAGTGATGAGGTCTCCCCTGAGCCTCCTCTTCTCCAGCCTCAACACCCCCAGCTCCCTCAGCCCTTCCTCACAGGATCTCTGCTGGATCCCTTCACCAGCCCAGTTGCCTCCTTTGGACCTGCTCCAGCACCTCAATCTCCTTCCTAAACTGAGGGGCCAGGGAGCACTGGAGCAGCTGCTTCTGTCTCTTAAACTTGAGTCTGAGGCTGTGCAGACAAAATAGGAAACCACTTGCTCAGTTTACAACTGTTCCAGTCAGTAAGATGAAGGGCAGCTTTCAGTTTTGCTCCCTTTGGTCACAGCCTCTGTTGGGAGCACAAACTCTTTTTTTCTTTTTATTATTCATTGACAAGTGCTCATATTTTCTATCACCATAAGACAAGAAAAGGCTTCTCCTCCTGCTACTCATTTTCTTGCCTATTTTGGGGAGGCTTTACAGGCAGCCTGGCTATGGAAAAAAAGAATTAATCAGCTTAGCTGGCTGTTTCAGTTTCTCAGCCAGGTCTGTATTCTAATGAAAGATTCTGTATGCAGGGACACAGTTAGGAAAATGGGTGCAGGGAAGGTAATTATAAATATCAAATAGTGGGCAGCACTGCACTAATCCCTCAATAATTGAAGTGATTATGGCTTAGGAGATGGCTTGAATTTCCAAGGTCCTTGCTGCTATTCATCAGTTGGGGCAGAAACATTGTGGGAATTTCCCAGCAATGAGACCTTAATGGCTCCACTTGTGCCTTTAAGTAATCTTGAAGAGGATTGCCCAGGGCTTGACTCTCTGGATGACTTAAGCTGGGAGATTACTTGAGTGGGTTTGAAATGGGGTTCTGAAGCAGTCAGGTTTTCAGGGAACTCCCATCTTGGACCTCAAGCTGACAATGATGTGTTCACACAAAACAAACTACCTGGATTTTCAACCTGTAGTCTCTGACTGCTGAAAAGTTTGTTGTCTTTTTCTTTCCCTAGTTGGAGCATGGATTTGCCCTCCATGCAGCAGCCAAGGATTGCTTCAGTTCCCTTGCCAGTCAGGATGCCCAAACTCTGCCAGAAAAACCCAGGGCAGTTTTCTACACCAGTGAGAGTGACCCGGTGAGTGGGTGCCACAACTGTGGGTGTCAGACAAGCAAGTGCCTCAGTTCCATCAGTCTGGCCCTGCATGTGCTTGAGCCAGGAGACTCTTCCTGGGATTGTGTTATTCCTGTGAAAAATTCCTGTGTTATTCCAGGCCTAATCAGAGACATCCACACCATGATCCCCAGCCCCAAGGAAAACAGGTCATGGCTCTGCAGGGCATTTCCCTGGGTTTAAACAAGACTGGGCTGCTCCTCTGCCTGAAAGCTCCTGGGAACAAGTATTGATTCCTTCTTTCTAGTTGCACAGATGAGATAGATGGGATGTTGTAAAAGCTTAAATGTGGCTTAGCTTGTCATCAGACACATTAATTCCAACTCCAGGGTTATTCTTCCCTGACTAACCTCCCCAAATTGGCTGTGAAGGGGGAGAAAAAACACACCCAAGATGACCTCAGCATAGCACAACTCTCCAGCATCATAATTCCAGCCTCACACTCTCTGTCTCCAGCACAAAATGAAGTGGAATAAATTAATGGAATAAGCCTTTGAGGTGCTTTTCTGCTGCCTCTGTAATTGGAGTCTTTCAATACCGATTCCTCTGGGGTCTCTATGGAAACAGCAGCATGCAGATGATCTTCCTCACGTGATCTGAGTGTCTCTATAGATTGCACAGAAGAGTCCAGATGGCAAGGATTGTCCCCACTGTCCTGTGCCTACCATTTATGTTGCCAGGCAACTGGCTTTGGCATTCTGACTTCACGTGCCTGATGTTTGGTGACAACCACTGGTGATTATTAATTTATCAGCTCTGTGTTCCTCAGGCTCTCTGTGCTGCAGCTCTGCTGGTTCCCTTCCCCAGCAAACCTGATAGCTCTGCCTGCCCCATGCTCCTGCCCATAACCTCCTTTTAAAAATGGATCAGGGAGACAGAGGAAAACTACATTTTTAATAAGACTTTGCTTTTATAGACCTTCTTGTTAGCAAAACTCTGAGTGACTAAACACCAGGATTAAGCTCCTGACCCACTTTACACACCTAGGACCTAGAGACTGAAGGAATTTGCCCAAGGTGATGAAACTGAGAATGAAAATGGTCTCTGGAGGACTGACTGCTCTTCTGTTAACACTGCCACACAAAAACACAGGTGCTCTTAGTCAGTGTCCAACACGTGCAGGAAAACTCAAGGGAATCCAGCCCAGAGTTTGAAACACAGCTCTGAAAAAGACCAAAGTCTCTCAATAATTCTCCTCTTTAGTCAGTCTCCAAAAAAATAGCTCCTTACAGCAGATGAGCTATTGCTTAGCCAGGTTTTTTGAATTTTCTTCCTGTTGCTAAGATTTGCTGAGCAGTAGACACCAGATGGGCAACTCGGGCAGCTCAGAGAGCAGTTTTGCTGAAGTTAACAAATGGTTTCTTCAGATTTGGAAGAGCTGTGGGTACCTGACATCCTGCAGCTGTAGCCAGGTAAATCATCCAGCCCAGCACACCCTGACTTACTAAGGAGGGAAACTGAGGTGCAGTTACCAGGAGCTTGTCAGAGTGGAGGGAGTGGGCAGAGTTTAAGAGCCCTGGCATGTTGCATGCTGGAAAACTGAAAAATTTGGTCTGAAGAGAAAAAAAAGGGAGGGAGACTGAGACATAACAAGAATCCAGGGGTTGGAGAACTCCTGGTGCTGCAGCTGACTGCACAGGTGAGTGACCAAGCCCATGCCAGGGTTTTCTTCATCTTTTTTGGGCCTCAGTAAATTAAAACCCCAGGTCTACACCAAAGCTAATAAAGAATACAAGGGAAATCTGGCTCAACCCCCAAATCAATGAAAGCTGGGAGATAGAGCAACTGCTGCTTTTTCTTTCTGAAGAGAAAACTGCTTTTCCTGGATCATTATTATGTAAAATAAAGAAAACAAGGAAGTTGTTATATTCTGATTCCATCCCAATCAAAACTGAAGCAAAAGACTGGCATATACAGGAATATAGAGGAGGATTATTTAACTTTACATCCATGGAGCTTCAAAGCTCAGAGCTGCTAAAAGTCACAGTGGAAGTACTGCAGAGTAGTTTATATCCTCTCCTAAATGCACAAGACACACAAACTGATTACTGGACCAATTAAAAAAGTGCTTTGCAAGTATTGCATGGCAGGGAAATAGAATATTGAAAGGAAAAAAAGGATAAAACAGGCATTAAATTTTCAGATACTAGTAAAAACCTTTTCTGAGTGTAAGGTCTTAAAGTAGTCACTCTAAATAATGCAGGATGATGGAGGTTGCTGGAGGAATAAGAAGTGACCACTTCTGTCACAGCAAGGGACTTGAGGTTGGTGCCCCAGAAACCAGAGTTTCAAGCAAGCAGCCTGAGTTACAAAGGCAAATGGCACCTAAGGTTTCCTTCTGAGAAACAGCAAAGGACAAACTAGAAGCCAGAAATTTTTTTGCAGGCTTAAAAGCAAATTGAAATCTTGTCAGGTAACTCTCATATTGCCATAAAGGTGTTGGGGTGACCAGAAGCACAAGTAACTATTAAAAGATCATTTCAAGAAGTGTAACAGGGCAACCAGTGGCCACAAAACATAATGGGTCATATACAAGCTCCAAAAAAATCCCTTTATGGATTATTGCCAGGTAGGTTTATTGCCTTTCCTGAGACTCCTCCACATCTCCCAGCAGTGTCTGATCCTGCAACCCCTTCTTTAATTTAAATGTGATTTCTTCTGACCCTTAATAAGCATCTTATTGCAATTATCTACTTACCAAGACACTGCTCGCTTCGGTGGAGTGTTCCCTCCCTGTTAAATTCTCTTCTGTATCCAGAACCCAAAGGTTTCCCCAGTCTGACACTTTGCATTTTACCTCCCCAGGCCAAGCACACGGAACACCACGAGGGGCGCCACTACAGCATTCCTCTGGAGGAGCTGAAAGTTGTGTTTCCCCAGGGGCTGCCCCCTCGCTTCCAGCAGCAGGTACTGAGTCCTAGAGCCAGGGGAAGAGCCAGATCCATCATGTAATCCATGCATCCAGCATCCACCATGCTTTCCTCTTGGAATAAGATGAAGTGCTGTATGATTATTCCTGGTCCTTACTGTTATTTCCTCCATCTAAAAGCTGTCAGTCCAACTAACCAGAACATTGGTGTGAGGATTCCACCTCAGCCAAGATTCTCTCTGGTGTTTTTCATCTCTGAGTGCACAGTAAATGACAGAAATTTATTCTGTGTCTGTATGAAACAGAATGTGTCACAGAATGTCTCCTGAAAATAAGTTTGTATCAGCCACAGAAAATTCTTCTTGATTCCTCTTGTGAGGCAGATGGGGCTGGGAGTGGATCAGGCTCTGTAAGGAGCCAACTCTGCCTGCTTGAGTTTAGGAAGAGATTTCTTAGCTGGGAGTTAGGAATTCCAGGTGGTTGGCTTTTGATTTGCTGACAAACCACTCAGCCTCACCTTGATTTCTGGGAAGGGAATGAAACACCTGATCCTGGAAACCATTTCCAGGCACACAAAGGACACGAAAGTCCTTGGGGCACTCAACACCCAACTTCCCCATGGACCAAGATGCCATCCCCATGATGTAAATCTGGTCCTGGGAGAGCAGAGTTTGCAGGACAGAGGTGGAGTCAAACCAGGGACAGCTTTAGGGTGCCAGCACCCAGCTGCTGCTTCATATTCTGTTCATTTCCTCAGATTAAGACCTTCAATGAAGCTTTTGTGATGGTGAGAAAACCAGCCCTGGAACTTTTCACTTACCTGAAAAGCTCCAACTTTGCACACCCAGCTGTCAGATATGTGATCTGTATCTTTTGATGGTAGAATGCAAATTAAATGCAAGCAGGTGAGTTTAGAGATGTCTTGATCCTCTGCTGACCACTGTGGTTTAGTTCTGCCACGTGGATGTGGTCAGCAAAGCCAGTCCTGGGAGGTTTGTGGACATCATATACTTTTATTTTAAGCCAGATTTGGTTTATGGCACAGATCACAAATAGGGCACAGCTAAAGGAATGGAAATCTCAGCTCTTGATATAGTGGGGTGGGAGGATACAGAAAAAAAAGAACCCTTTGGGCTGGCTTTGGTGCTGAACCACCTCTGCTTTTACCACCTTTGAACCTCCTTTATGCCTTTTGTGAAAGAATTGTTAAGGATAAATTGAACTGGGTTTTTTTGGAGACTTTTCCTTGACAGTCCCTTTGGAGATGGTGAGAAGGGAACAGGGAAGACCATGACCTTGTGCCACGTTGTTCACTTCTGTGCCAGGCAAGGCTGGCTGGTGCTGCACGTCCCTGATGGTAAGGACACTGCTGGTGTTGGTGTTCCCACATCACACACACTTGCTGAGACAGTGAAAGGTGTAGGGCAGGCCACAGAAAATTATCTTTGGGGTTTTTTCCATAGTGGAGGAGGCTTATAAAACACCTCCAAACAAAGCAGAACAGAATTAGTTCTTTTCACACACTCTCCCATGTTTCCAGTCGGACTTTTTTACCTCACTGTTAACAGCTACAACAGGGGACATGTTCCAAGTGGGTCTGATCTCAGGGGAGAACTTTTTTTGCTCTCATGGGCTGGACTTGATGAGCACAGAGTTCCCTTCCAGCCTCAGGGATTCTGTGAGAGTCCTGGCTGTGAAGGAAGGCAAAATTTTTGTTACCAGCAAAGCAGGAGAAGAGATACAAACACAAACACCACCCAGCCCACACAACTGAGTTTGAAAGAAACCCACCTCTATTCTTTTGCTTACAGCTCATCTCTGGGTGAAAAACTGCAAGGAACTTCTGCAGTCTTCCTACAACAAAGACCGACTGGATCAGCCTTTAGAAGCCTCTTCCTGGCTTAAGAACTTCAAAACCTCCAACGAGCGCTTCCTAAAAGAGGTGTGTAGAGCCTGTCAGGTTATTTGGGTTAGTGGCTAAGAACTAGCCCCAGGATCATTTCTCAGGGACTGATTCCTGTCACTGAGCACCTTGATTTGCTCATTTTTGAGGAATGCATCATGGATTAATGCATGCCCTGCTGTTGCTCTCAACCACCCTTCACTGGAACTAAATTTTTGGAGTAGTAGCAGCACTTCAAGTCCTTCCCTGGGGGGGTTGGCTCTTTGCAATGAGTACTTCTAGATTCTGCTCCAGTTTGTAGCATTGCTGCAAAGAACCAGGAATCCTGCCATCCAGACTCACCAGGCTGCCTTTGTTCCCAGTTTAATTGTAGTTTTCTTACTGCAGATAAAAACACAAAAAAAGTATGTGTGGGGCAAACAAGAAAGCACAGAGGAGGGCAGACCATTGGGTGAAGTGGTGGAACAGGTAAGGAACAAGTGGCTGTGACTTTGTCTCATCTTTTATTAGGAGATCCCATCTTTGTGTTTGTGGAACCAATTGCTCTGTATGAATAACAGCTCTAGAAAATGGGAGGTGTTTCCCTTTCAACAAAAGGCTAAAAAAGGCTAAAAAAACCACATTTGGGGAGAGGTGATGGAAGTGTAAAGGAAGGTGTACAGAGAACCTGGGTAAAAGCAAATACTACAGTCTGAATCAGAGAATCATGGAATGGGCTGGGTTGGAAGGGACCTCAGAGCTCATCAAGTCCAACCCTTGATCCACTCCCCCCGTGGTTCCCAGCCCACTCAGTGCCACATCCAGGCTCTTTGGAAAGATCTCCAGACACGGAGAATCCACTCCTTCCCTGGGCAGCCCATTCCAATGCCTGATCACCCTCTCCAGAAAGAAATTCTTTCTCATCTCCAACCTAAACCTCCCCTGGCACAACTTGAGACCCTGCCCTCTTGTCTTGCTGAGAGTTGCCTGGGAAAAGAGCCCAACCCCCCCCTGGCTCCAACCTCCTTTCAGGGAGTTGCAGAGAGTGATGAGGTCTCCCCTGAGCCTCCTCTTCTCCAGCCTCAACACCCCCAGCTCCCTCAGCCCTTCCTCACAGGAATTCTGCTGGATCCCTTCACAGCCTCCTTGCTCTTCTCTGGTCCTGCTCCAGCACCTCAAGCTCCGTCCTGAGCTGAGGGGCCCAGAACTGGACACAGGACTCAAGCTGTGGCCTCCCCAGAGCTGAGCACAGGGGCAGAATCCCTTCCCTGGACCTGCTGGCCACGCTGTTCCTGAGCCAGCCCAGGATGCCATTGGCCTTCTTGGCCACCTGGGCACACTGCTGGCTCCTCTTCAGCTTCCTGGCAATCCAGACTCCAAGGTCCCTCTCTGTCTGGCTGCTCTCCACCCACTCTGTCCCCTGAAAGGTCCCTACTTCTTTGATGCTCAGTACCTCAGACCAGATTGCTCCTTTGAAAGGCACAACTGGACTTTCCACTCTTTATTTTCTCTTCCCCCTTAGAAAGGGCTGTAAAAAACTGTGCCAAGTTGCCAGCATTACATATTAACAAGAAACCTGAGCTGAGCTCTGTGCTTTTGTCTACCTGAAGGGTTTGACTCGTGTGAAAAATGCCAGTGATGCTGTCGGGGTTGTGCTGAGGGAGCTGAAGCAGCAAAGTCAGCTCGGCTCCTTCCGACTCCTCGTGGCAGTGGACGGCGTTAACGCGCTCTGGGGAAGGACTACACTAAAGAAGGAAGACAAAAGTCCTGTGAGTTGTCAGCTCTGGTGCCATTTCTGCATTCCTGCTGCAAGGGAGAGCACGGGAGGGTGTTCTGTTTGGTTTTGAGTTGGAGGGACCTGCAAAATTGGTTTTGCTGAAGGATGTTGTCAGGGAGAAGTGCACAGATGCCTCCTTGGGGTCTGGTGTTTCTCTGTGACATCACTAAGGCTGAATGCAACAGTGCCAAGTGACAGCAAAGGGAAAAAAGGCACCTAAATGGTGCAAATTATCCTTCCAGTCTAAAGCAGGGGGGGAATTGATGTCTCAATGCTAAAAAAAAAGTGATACAAGACAATCTTCCCCAGGTTTCTCCAGAGGAGCTGACACTCGTGTACAACCTAAGGAAGATGATGAGGAACGATTGGGTGAGTTCAGTCTGGACTTTGGGCTGTGATATCCCCAAAATGCAGAAGCAACTTTCAGTTCCTGCAAAAAGCTGTTGAATTCTTTTGCCACAGCAGGTCAGCTCCTTATTTTCCAGTCCCCTGAGTGCTGAGGTCTCTAGTAGGGGTAGTCCTGAGATTTCAAAGTGTACTGGAAAGTCCTTTTTGAACTTATTTCAGTTGTTGCAGCTGGAAGCCATTTATTTCTTTGTAAGAATGACACATTTTAATGCCAGCACTGGGAACACCAACTTTGTATTCCCTGTGTTAATGAACTTTGTAACTATTAAGTTGAAGAAGAAAATACCTCACACTTTTTTAGCATCAGTCCATGACTGTTTCACGAATTCTGTGGTTGTAGCTCACAGGGTTTTCTGATCTTCTTTTCCCTTAGAATGGAGGAGCCATTGTGACCACCCTCAGCCAGACAGGTTCCCTCTTCAAGCCCAGCTCTGCCTATTTGCCCCAGGAATTGCTGGGCAAGGTGAGTCCTGGCCTCTTCCCCCACCACTCCTCACACTGGGAAACCAAGAGAAATCCTGGAGAATCCAAGGCACAGGGCAGACTTTTCTTCAGAGCCTCCTCAGGTCACACATGGTTTTATTCTCTTTGTAACCAGCTGCCCCCAGCAGGGGTGAAATCACCATCCCTAGAGGGATTTCAGACTCCTTGGAGGGGTTTCAGAGCCCTTGGAGGGGTTTCAGACTCCTTGGAGGGGTTTCAGACTCCTTGGAGGGGTTTCAGACTCTTTGGAGGGGTTTCAGACTCTTTGGAGGGGTTTCAGACTCCTTGGAGGGGTTTCAGACTCTTTGGAGGGGTTTCAGAGCCCTTGGAGGGGTTTCAGAGCCCTCATGGTGCTGAGGGACACGGGTCACTGGATGTCTTGCCTACCAGTTGCAGATCTTGAAGCTCTTTTCCAACCAAACCAAGTCAATGATTTTATGAACTCTGCTTGGGCTGGCGGCTCCATTTCCATCCTCCCTTCCTCCCCAGGAGGGCTTCGACGCTCTGGATCCCTTCGTTCCTATCCCTGTCCCCAACTACAGCCCGCGGGAGTTCGAGAGCTGCTACAGTTACTACCTGGACCGCAAGTGGCTGCAGCACGAGAAAGGTCAGAACCGGCCCGGGGGGGCGGGCGGGGGTCCCGGAGGAGGCCGCTCCCCCCCCTCACTAACGCCGCTCGTCTCTTACAGCGCACACGGAGGACGGGAAGGAGGAGCTGCGGTTCCTGAGCGGCTCCAACCCGCGGCAGCTGGACCGGCTTGCGGGACCCCTCTAGCACAATCAATAAATGCGGGAGCGCTGGCGGCTCCCGTGGTGTCTGTGTCGGTGTCCTCCTGTTCAGGATGGGGGGGGTGTGGGGGTTGCGTGTGTGACGCGGTTCCGTTTCTGAGGCCCCGGGGTGCGGTTCGCGCACGCGCTTTGGCGCGGGGTGGGCGGAGGGAGAGTGCGGGGCGCGATGCCGGGGGAGGCGGTGACGCTGCAGCTCGGGCAGTTCGCGGGCTGCGTGGGGACCCACTGGTGGGGGCTGCAGGTGCGGGCAGGGCTGCAGGGGACGCTTTGCGGGGAAGGAGGACCGGGGGAGCGGGGTGGGTTTGGGGGGTGTGAGGCCCGCACTGCCCTGAGCCGCTCCCCCTTAGGCCGCCGCGCTGCGCAGCCCCTCCGAACCCTCCGAGCTCCGGCACACGGTGCTGCTGCGGCCCGGGAGGGGTCCGGGCGGCCGGGAGATCCACACCCCGCGTCTGGTGGCTCTGGAGCTGAAAGGTACCGGGAGGCGGGGAGGGGGCAGCGGGCGGGCAGGGGGCGGCCCCGCCGTTACCGATTTCTCTTGCAGGCGGCGTGGGCGCGGTGGGGGCCGGCGGGGCGGGCCCGGAGGCTCCGGTGTCCTGGTGAGTGCGGGCGAGCGGGGCTCGGGGGGGTCCGCGGGGCCGCCGGCAGCTGCCGCCCGTTTGTTCTGCAGGGACGGAGCGGTCGCCTCTTACCTGGAGCGCGCCCCGGGCGGGGGCTCCGCAGCGCAGAACGCGGGACAGCGGAGGGTGAGGAGGGGATGCGGGGAGGGGGGGGACGGGATCGTTTCCGCGGTTCCGAGCGCTGCCCCAGCCCGCCGGGCCCGGTACTCAGCGCGGTGACTGCAGCTGCTTGAACCCCCCGCCCTGTCACGCGTGGAGGGAGGAGGCAGAGCGGCCCCTGAGCATCCTGCCGGGCTCTTTCCCCAGGGAGACGCTTCCTCTGACGGGCAGGAAGGTTCCAGCTCCGCCGTCCAAGGTGCGTGTGCGTTTTCTGTCCCGTTTTGGGGGTTTTACTCTCTTGCTGGGACCCCAGAGGGACAACAAGCCCTGTGCCAGCAGGCTGGTGCTGGACAATAGGAGAAGTTGTCAGTGAGCAAGCATAAGGAGAGATGGAAAATGATGGGATGTTTCTTTGCTTAGAGAAGCATCAGGCAAAGAGCAGGTTAAGAAATCAGATGAGATACAAAGCTGGTTCATTGGAGAGGATGTCAGGAGTTGAAAAGCTGTTTGTTCTTCACCTCTGTCTTGTTCCAGGCAGTTCTCCAGCCCCTTCACGACTCAGTGTGTCCCAGGATGTGCACTCTGCTGGCAGCATCCGGGTCTGGTCCGATTACCTCAACGTGCACTTGCACCCCAAAAGTGTCTACGTCATCCGTCAGTACATGCATGATGGGTACAGCCTAGTGGTTTGGTTCAGAACCTGTTGTCCAGAACAGGAGAAATTAACAGGGGAGAGAATAAAGCTCTTCCCCCCCACGTGTTTGGATTTTGGTTTTTTTTTTCCTCAGGGACTGTGGTTGTCTCGAAGCCTTTGGACAAGGTGAAAGTCTCCTGCGGGATCCTGGCTGCATAGAGGAGCTGGAAGATAGGCTGCACTTCTATGTTGAAGAATGTGATAATCTGCAGGTTTGGCAGCTTAGTCCAAACTCCCTTTTCTTTCAAGAAACTTCCCCTTCAAGGTTAAGGAGCAGCTGAGGTGCTGCCATCATTTTACACAGGGATTTCAGGTCCTCTGTGACCTCCACAATGGATTCTCTGGAGTTGGTGCCAAAGTGACAGAACTGCTCTGTGATGAGTACTCAGGAAAAGGAATCCTCACCTGGGGTTTGACTCCAGTCATGAGTAACAGGGGTGTAAGTAAACAACGGGCCAGGGGAGGCTTTCACACAGATTGGACCATTCCTTGTTTGCATTGTAAGGCCTGGGCTTCTTCCCCTCTAGGATTTTCAGAAGAACTTTTACAGACTGATGAACACAGTCATGGGAATTGTCCACCTCTCCAGTCACAGCTCCCTCTTTTGTCCCCTGTCCCTCAGTGGGAGCCTGGGAATCCAGCCACAGCCTCCTGTGATGTTCCCATATCTCCACTATGATGTAGGTAACTCAGCAGTGATCTGCAGAAACCTCAACCTTGGTTGCTTTTCAGAGAATCACAGGTTGGAAGGGACCTCAAAGACCACCTGGCCCAACCCTTCTAATATTGTTTTTATGAGATGTGAAACTTCTGGGAATCCACCACTCCCCCCCCTAGGAGACAACTCCAAGGTCTGATTGTCCTCAGAGGGAAAAACTTTCCTCTTGTGCTCAATGTGAATCTCCCCAGGAGCAACTTGTGCCCATTGCCCCTTGTCCATGGGATTCTTTGGAAATCAGGAGTCTCCATCTCCTTTGGAGCTGCCCTTTAAGTACTGGAACACTGTAATAAGGTCACCCCTCAGCCTTCTCTTCTCAAACAGCATCTCTAAGCTTTCAGCTTGGTCAGATTTACCCCTCTCTACAGGTGTGTGTGTATTTTTAGCAATATTTGTTAATTTGTTCTGCAAAGATTTTTTTCTTCTGCTTTTTGCCCTGAGGGCAGAGACTTCCCTGGGTACTTTTTATTCACATACTTCTCTCATATCCTTAAAAATAACAACACATTTCCTTTTTTGAAGTCCCTCTTTTTCTGGTGTGCTGCCTTCAGTTTCAGCACTGAGAGAAAACCCCACTTTGCTGTGTTATTCACAGGCAGAGGATGTAACTCCAGCCTTGCCTAAGCCCTAAGAAGCTGCAAACAGCACTCCTGCTTATCCAAACCCTGAATTTAAACCATATATAAAATCTACAACGTGCTGGAGTTAAATATACAACACTGAGTGAAGAACAGGTTAATTTAACACTTCCTGCCACTTTCCATTTCTTTCCCTCCCACAGGCATCACTCAACTACCACAGCAGTGCCATTCTGGCAGCAGCACTCGATACCCTCACTGCTCCTTACCGACTCTGCTCCTCTCAGGGCTCCATGCTGCACCTTGCTGAGACCCTCAACTTCTCTGGGAGAAAGGTACAGGAGAGAGAGCAGCAGCCTCTGATCCTTCCAGCTCCACCTGAACCTGCTTTGCACAGACAGGACGTGGGGAATGTGCTGGAGAATTTCTCACCCCTCTCTTCCTTGCAGGTGGTGGCTGCCTGGGCTTCTGTTCCCTTTCCTGCCCTCCGTGGCTCCTCACTCCCTGATATTTTATGTGCCTATGAGCAGGAGGTGCCCTGGAAGCTTCTGTCCTCATGTAGGGAGCAAAAGGTCAGCTGCTGTTTTGCTCAGTCTGTTGTGCTACGAGGAATTTGCAAAGAAAGTCACCTCAGGTAATCAGCATTTCAACAGCACTTTGCCCTCCAGCACTGGCACCCTCCATGGCAGTGACTTCTTACAAGTTATTCCCAGTTCTTCTGTTGGGGGACAAAACAAAAATAAGCCCAGTGACACAATAGTGCCTTGAGAGCCAAGCAGCTGAGTCACTGATCCTGTCCAAGTCCTCTGGAAAACCACAGATGGGTTCTCTTTGCAGCAGCTGGCAGGGGAAGCAGCCCCCTTCTCCACTCCACACCTGGGAGAGCTCAGAGCAGATCCTGCAGCAGTATTTACACTCTGTGTTTCCTGGGGCCTTCAGGTTGGTTTGAAATGGGGAACAGTGCCTGGAAGCTGAAGGCAGGATGAGTGCTGAGTAACTTCATTCACCCCCTTCCTTCCACAGCACATCCCACATGCTCCAGCAGAGCTGTCACACTCTGCCTCCCTACCCCCAGTTTTTTTCTCCTCTTCTGACCAGAGAAGGCTTCCTCCTGGATAAACCTCCCAGATACCCCTCAGCAGGTAACGAGTGCCTCTTAAACTTAGAAAGAAACCACATGGGGGGGAGGAGTGGGGCTAAAAGAGGTCAAAATTATTTTAAAACCCCCAACAGAACCACTTGGGAGTGTCTGCAGAACAGCAAAGCCTTGGGCAACTGTAAAACAGAAGAGAGTGGAGAAGCAGAGGTGTTGCTGGGTGTATTTAAATGCTGCTTTTTTTTTCCTCTGCAGCTGTGGAAAGCATCCCTGTCCTGGCAGCCCTGCAGTCCTCAGCAGTCCTGCACACTCTCCTCCACAGCTTGGATAAGGACCTGCAGAAGTTGAACACCCGGCGCCTGCCCAGCTTCTTCTCTGCTGGAGTGGAACATGATGACTTCCAGGAAACCCTGGAGGAGCTAAGAACTTTATCCCAGTGCTACAAAACAGGGTTTGAAGCAGATGAATCTGAGGATGAAGGAGATTCAGACTAAACTTATCTTTATTACTAGAGGAGTATCTGTAAGATCACTTTCCAAAGAAAGGGAATTGGTTCAGGATGGTCCAACTGCTGCTTTCTTTTCATTTCAGTAAAACCCCCTTACAAAAGCTGCCTGAAGTTGTCCAGTTCCTTGCAGTTTTGTTGTAAAAGAGGAAAGCTGTTTTTTTTTTTTTCTTGGGGGGGGGGGAGGATGCTGGTTTTGTATGTTTGTTGGGTTTTTTTTTTATATTTGGCAAAGTGACTTTGCCTGTTGGAATAAAACCACCCAAAATAAACACAGAATTCAGATTGTAACTTTCCCACATCCAATCAACACAAAGGAATAAACAAAATCTTACAAAAAAAACCCCAAAACAACCCCCTGTGTTTGTTCCACATGAAACCAGACATTTTATGGTACAATATTTACATGTTCTTTTCAAAGGCTGATGGCTCAGGCTCCACCATGGAGCAAGGGCTGTGGCCACAAGCATCACTTCTCTCACTCCATTGGTTGAAGCTCCCCTGACAGGTCCTGGAGGATTTTTTTTACCTTAACACCTTTCTTCATTCCTTTTTTTAAATGCAGCTTGGGAAGTGCAGCAGGAAAATGAATGGAAAAAAAAAAATAAACCCAAGAGGTGCTATCTTAAGTACCTGTGCAAACATTTTGTCTTTATCCACAGCACCTGTCTAGCAGCAAACTGGCAAACAACTCTTCTGATGAAGTCAGTAGCTTATCAAGGCAGAAAAAAACCTTAATCATCAGGTTCTTCCTCAGAAAGGAGAAGATCTTTATCTGAGAGCTGATCTGTGTTACTGGTACTGGTTGCATCCTCCTCATCTTCAGAGCTCCCATCACAGGAGGTATGAAAGAGTTTCATCAGTTCCCTGAACCTGTGGGATACCTGCAGAACAAGGGTACAAAATGGAAATCTGCATTAGGAAGTTCAGGATGATTTGGGCTTTTATGTTAAAAAAAAAAAAACAAAACTCACTAAAAATGCAATTTTATGCAAGATTCTGTCACAAATGGAAAGAGAGAAGGAAGAGCCCTGGGTTGTTCTCTTTTCTTTGGTAGAAATGACATTATACTGATCTGCAATTAAGAATCTAGCAGTTTGGGAAGAGTTTGCAGTTTGGCAGTGACCTGGGTGGGGAAGGTTAAAGCCCAAAGATTCCTTGTACTGTCTCAGAAGGCTGAAGAAGACCCCAGCAGCACTCACCCAACCCATTCTGCCACCAAATCCAATGCTAGAACATCAGTGATCATGTAAAAAAGGACCATGAGGACCATGGCAGTCAGTTTGAGCTCCATTAAAAAAGTTCAGGGTTTGTTTTGGGTTTTATTTGGGGTTATTTTTCCCTAATGCAGCCACCAATGTGAATTTTGGGAGCCTTAAGATGACAGCAAACCTCTTCTCTTCCCTCCCACCCCCTTCCCACACCAACCCCTCACCTCGCTGGCAGTTTTGTTGCCCAGTTTCTGTGAGATGGCCTGGAAGGTTTCCAGATGGGCTCCCTTTTCCTGACACATGGTCAGGATGACTCTGTCAGCCTCCCTGTAAGACAGGAGCTCAGTCAGGCCAGGAGCTGAGAACAAGAAGTGATGAATTTCAACCAACCCCCATCCCAGAGCCCGTTGCCAGGGCAGGGTAACAATCCCAGAGCAAGTCCTGTCCTGCACTAAGTCTGTTTTTAAGGTTTTTTCATAGAATGGTTTGGGTTGGAAGGGACCTTAAACTCATCCAGTCCCCCTGCAGGGACCACTCCCCCCAGCCCCATCCAACCTTCAACACTGCAGGGATGGGGCAGCCACAGTTTCCTTGGACAATCTGTTCCAAGCTCTCACCACCCTCACAGGAAAGAATTTCTTCCTAAGATCCAACCTAAATCTCCCAAAAAATCTCTCCCAGGCTGAAGTCTTACAAGAAATAAACTGCCAGGAGCAGAGAGTATTTCTCCTGAGAGCAAGATGGCAGCAATGCTGGGCTGGGGTTGGAGGAAGCAAGGCAGGAATGTCCAAAGGGAGGGGGCAGAAGACATTAAACAATGAGGATACCAACTAAAAACCAAAGGCTGCTCTGCAATATGAAAGCTGAAGCCCAATATTGGCTGCAAGAAAGGTGGAAGATGCAATTCAGAGAGCTGTACCTGGTCCAGAGGACAACCTTCTCCCCAGTTGAGCTGACTTTGCTGTTCTTAGCACACACAGTTGCTTCTGTGACTCTCTGCTGTTGCTGCTCCTCTTCTTTTTGCCCCAGGGAGCCAGACCCTGCTCTGTGTTCCAGCTGCTTGGAATGCTGGTGCACCTGGAAGCAGTTGTTTGCATTTGACTTTAATCTGCCCTCAGGGAAGTTTCCAGTGCAGCCCCTCTCATCTCTTTCCAAAATGCAATTATCAGAGGAGTCTGAGCTGCAGCTCTCACCCACTGGTGGTTTTCTGCTCAGTGTACAACTCTGCTTTGCTTCAGGTTTGCCTTCCCCAAGTCCCTCAGATCCTTTCACACTTGATTTTGAGGCCTTATCTGCTGAATCAGAATGAAGCCCTTCAGTCTGACATGAACTCTTTCCAGAAAAGGAACCAGGTCCCATTAAACCTTTTCCAGCAGCAGAACCAGAAGCCAGCAGCAGATCCCTGCTCAGCCCAGGAGCAGCATCTGCTTTTCCTTGCTGAGGGTGGCTGAGTCCCTCACACTCATTTTCCCCAGTGCAAGGGCAGTCTTTGGTTTCCTGAGGTAGTCTTAGAGCTTTTTGTAGATGTGTCCATCTGAAGGCAGTGGCAGAAGAGTCCTTGGCAGTGTTCTCAGCAGCTTTGTCACCTCCTTCTTGACCCTGATTCTCAGGCAGTGCAGCTTTTTCAGATGTGTGTTTGCTGGAGCCAATCTTTCCTTCCAACTGGGATCCTGGTAAGAAACCCAAAACAACTTCAGGCTGGCTGTCAGTAATAAAAAACTTCTGCAATCTGTAGGAATTTACTTTTGAAGGGGTTTTTGTTTGGTTTGGTTTGTGTTTTAAATTATTTTTTATTCATTATTCCCCAGCATAAAGCTGTAAATGGGAACAGAGTTTGGGAGCAGCTTTGTCACTCTGTCTGCAGTTGACTCATCCTGGACTTCCAACTCTGCACACAATTTTCTTCACCACTGCAGGTGGATGTGAAGAAATGGTGAAAAAAGGGCATTGCCCAGACCAAAACACTTAAGTGAAACAGACATTGCTGCTCTTGGCCCCTTCTTTAGAAAGCTCTAAGAAACAGACACCAGGTTGCATTCCATTTAAACCTCTGCATGGTCTCCACCAGCAGCATGAACTGAGAGATGGGTACTAAAAGGAGGAAGAGATCTCTTCCAGGCTCTTTATCCTGGACCAGAGTGAAGGAAAACCAAATAACTTTCCAGAGACATTAGAGAGATGGTGATTTGGAACTGCTGTGCTCAAATGGAAACTGGAAAAAAAAAACCATGGCCTGGTAGTACTGGATTAGTAGGTTGGCAAGAAGCTTAAATGGCCCAATCATTCTGTAAAGGGCAGAATGTTTCTCTGGTCAGGAAAGCTGAAGGGAATTCTCTGGATCTATGCATGTTTAGAGCATACAGAGTGGATGAACACAAGGGGGAAAAATGAGAAAACATTATTAGTTCTCATTATCTCAATAAATTTATATTAGAGCCCTATTTCCATTTGTGTGAAGCAGTCTGGATTCCTCTCTGTACCCAAGACTCACACACCTGAAGCCAGAGAATCCACTTTCCTAGATACAGCTTTTGTTCTGCTCTGGATGTCCTCTCCCTCGTCTCTGCTCTCCAGGCTTTCTTCTGCAGGTTCCTTAATCATTCCAGAATCCTTCCCTTCAGGCTGAGGACTGGATTCTTGCTGCCCAAGGCTTGCAGTCAGCTCTTGAGAATCTTTATTTTTACAGAATTTGTTTTCACACACCTGCAAATCAAGGTACAAGCACAGCATCACAGATGTGATCCACCCCAACCAAACACCTCAGCTTTTGCTCCCCAAAGTATTCCCTGACCCTCACACAGGCTTCAGTTCAACATTATGTTCACATTTGAGAAGCTGAAGCTTTCTGTACCATGAAGAGGCACAGTTCTTTCCACGTTGTGGCCACACGAGCATCTTCAACTAAAAAAAAAAGCTTATTCTTAGCTCCAAAGAATGTAGAAGTTCCCACTGTTCAGCACAGCAAGGAGGGGCAGTAGAAAGTAAGCAGAGAGGGGAGGGTCAGGAAGTGCAGTGAGAGCTCCAAAGGAGACACCACCAATCATCTCCTCATTTACTTTCTTCCTCAACACATTATTTTGGTGACATGAAGCCCAAGGCTGGACAGATGATCACAAGAGGGTGCTCTGGGCAGGACTCTTTACTTTCCACTCCAATGACATTGCCTATCAACTAACCTTACTACTACAATGGCTGCAGGTCCTCCTTTTGCTTTTCTTTAGCTTGAGATCGCTACTCCCTTCATGGCAGGAGCATGAACATTCCTTCATCCCATCTACCCACTCGACCTCCTGGAAACAGACATACTCCAGCTGACAAATGTGCATGGTTCACAAAAGGGGACAGGAAGGGGAAGGTCAAGCCCAGAGGGAGCAGGAAGGGCTGAGGGGGGCATTCTGCACACACCCAGAGAGAACTAAAGGAATTACGTCGCTAGCAAGCGAAGCAGGATGGAAACATTTCAATCCCCTTTCTTCAGATCTTTTTAGGCTCCTGTTGTGTCTCTCCAGAAGAGACATTTTTCCTCACAGACATGCACGTGTGCTCAGAGTCCATGTGGAGCAGCCAGACACCCCAGGCCCACCTTGTCATTGTTTTGGCCTCCCAGCTCTTTCCGTTTCTTATTTTTGGAGGTCGTGTGGATCTTGGGTGGTTCATCCTCCTCTTCTACATCTGGCAGAGACACCTCTTCAAACCCATCAAACTACAAAAGAAAGACAAAACCTGCTCTATTATGGTAGCTCTTCAGCAGACCCAACTTCATTTTCCTGATGAGCTTAGTGCCAGGACATGAGAGGTTTAGTTATGTTTGAAGAGACACAAAAATGCTTTAAAAAGGTTTGGAAAAGTTTCCTTCAATCCCCCAGCAGCTCTCCCACCCCGTTACCTCCCTCTCTCTCTCTTGAAATGCAGCCTCAATTTGTGTTCTTCAAGTTCAAACATGTCTAGTATCTCTGCTTTTTATCTTTTCTGGTCTTGAGGAAAAGATTGCTCCACCTCATATTCCTTTTCTTCTGTCCAGTTGATCTCCTCAAAGTCTCCCATGCGGCTGACTGAGGGCCTTAAGTGATCAAAGAACACTGAGAACTCATCCTGCAGGTGGTCGTGGCCCTTCAGCAGTTGCCACATTTGGGTCTTCAGCTGCAAGGGAGAAATCCAGAAGCAATGAGTGTTTCATTTCATGTTGCCACCTTCTTCTCAGAAGGTTATTTCTCCAAACAAGCGGAACCCTGAGGGTTAGGAGACCTCCCTCCCACATGGAAGCTGATGCTTGGTCCTATCCAATGAGCCTTTTGAGGTCATTCCACCCCCACCTGGCACAGAAAGAGCCCTCCAGAATTCTAGGCAGACTCTGTATGAGGCATTAAGCTAAAATTTCACCTGCAAGGTGAAGGTAGGGGAGAGGAAACACCCAGGTCAGTTAATCAGAAAGCCTCTTGAAGAGGGAACTTCTCCCTCTACCACGCTCCACAGAGGGAGATGATAAAAACCTTTGTGGCCCTCAGGGGTTTGGAGTGAAAGGAAATCCCTGGATTACCTCTGCAATCTCCTGGGGGAGGCAGTCTGCACAACCCTGGAGAACTTTGATGATCTTTTGATGGTGGGCAGGATTTTCAGCAAAACAAATCTCCAGCTGCCTGAGGAACTTGCGGCTTTTTTCAAATGCTTGTTGCTCCTCAAACTGACCAAAAGAGAAACATTTCTTGAATCACAGAATCATAGAACTGGCTGGGTTGGAAGGGACCTCAGAGATCATCAGCTCCAACCCTTGATCCACTCCCCCCGTGGTTCCCAGCCCACTCAGTGCCACATCCAGGCTCTTTGGAAAGATCTCCAGACACGGAGAATCCACCCCTTCCCTGGGCAGCCCATTCCAATGCCTGATCACCCTCTCCAGAAAGAAATTCTTTCTCATCTCCAACCTAAACCTCCCCTGGCACAACTTGAGACCCTTTGTGCCCTCTTGTCTTGCTGAGAGTTGCCTGGGAAAAGAGCCCAACCCCCCCCTGGCTCCATCCTCCTTTCAGGGAGTTGCAGAGAGTGATGAGGTCTCCCCTGAGCCTCCTCTTCTCCAGCCTCAACACCCCCAGCTCCCTCAGCCCTTCCTCACAGGAATTCTGCTGGATCCCTTCACAGCCTCCTTGCTCTTCTCAGCACCTCAATCTCCTTCCTGAGCTGAGGGGCCCAGAACTGGACACAGGACTCGAGGTGTGGCCTCCCCAGGGCTGAGCACAGGGGCAGAACATGAGGTCTGAAACTATTTCCAAGCTTCTCTTGTTAGCTTAAGCAAGCAATAAAACCTTGTGTTGCTATTTGCTTTCCATTTGTATTTGCTAACTATTGCAAAACCAGGAAAAGGTGAAGGAAAAGAAACAAGACTCTGATCAGGATTTCTGTGAGCTCTAAAGTTGTGCTTCAACCTCATGCATGGAAGGTAGGAAACTCCAGAAAGAATCTAGGAGGTGAAAACCTCTGTCTTACAAAGCAGAAAGCTCATCTGTGAGATAAGGGAACTGTTCCACTGCTGGATCTGCACATTCTGCAGTGTAACTGGGAGAGGTCAATTGACCTCAATTCTGAGGTCAATCTCAGACTTAAGCACTTGACTTTTCAATAAAACAAAGGGAAGTTATTATTCTTTCAATAAAAGAAAGGGAAGCAAATGGATCTTAAACGACCTTAGAGGTCCCTTCCAACCCTGAAAATTCCATGATTCTATGAAATGGTTTACATTTCTTAGCCTAGGAAGAACTCCTTACTCTTTCACTCCCACAAGCATTCATATTGTCTGGTTCAAACCTGGTCTCCTCTTTTCATTTGACCTACCAGCCCACACTCCAAAGCTTGTTCTGGTAAAAGAAAGGCAGCAAAATCTGTGAGCAACTGTGGCCACTCGTGCAGGAGTTTCTGTAAAGTGGAATAGAGATCCACAGCTGTTCTTTTGTCTGTGTTGATCTCAAACTCGTAGATCACACGCAGGAAATCTTCATACTTCCCAGGAACATTCTGCAAGGCTTCCCGAACCTGGAAAGAGCAACAGGAGCTTTACAGGACCATGTAGCATCCAGGAAGCAGCCACATTAATCATCTTTGATCTCTTGCTACTCAGAGTTTACACAGAGCTTTGGGTTTGGTTGAGTCAACCAAAGTTTCTTCCTTAAAGCTAAATTTGAACTGCTCCCAAGAGAGGAGGGAACCAAATCCAAGGTGCTGACAGCAACCAGAGCAGGACAGAAACCAAGAAAATTCATAGGTTGAGCTAAAGAGAAAAGTGCAGGAGCACCATGAGGGGTGCTATGAACACCTCACTCCATCCCACCCAGCTGGAATTGGCAGCCACGTGGCTCAGGCCACGTTGGAGCTCTCAGCCTCCCAGATTCCTGTTTCTGGGCTCACCCTGCTGAGATAAGCTTGGGCAAATGCCAGATCCTTCTGTTCCCTCAGGGGATCCCTCTCCAGGATGTCCTCATCATACAAGAGGAGCAGCTTGGATGTATCTTTGCTGGCACGAGCCCGGCCCCTCTTATTTCTGGTTCTGTGGGAGCTCCTGCTCTTCCCAGGGGCTTTCAGATTTTCTCCTGTGAAGAAGCACAAAGAGACTTCTACAGAAACCCTTCAGCCATTCCCTGGGCTGGCAGACAATGACTTTTCTACATCAATATTGCAACAGAGAAGCAGTTTTCAGATTTAAAACTGAACTGTTTATGCTTTCCTCTAAGAGCCTGAGTGAGAAACTCTTCATTAGTCAGGTTGGCTAATGGGCTTTAAATTGGTTATTTAATTGTATAGCACCTGACAGGAAAAATTTCTACATCTACTGCACAGCAGGAGCCAAAAACCTGCAGCATGTGAACAGAGATAGAATGTGAGCAGCAGAGCTGGCTGTGACATTTGTAATTCATTAACTTTGTTATTTAGGTGAATCAAACGAACATCACAGGTAGATAACTGGTGTCACATAACAGGGAATGAAACAGTGTGCCCAAGAGTTGCTTATATCAAGATTTTTTCTGTCTTTAGACTAAGAATCTGTTGGTTTAATTGCCTGAGGTTCACCTACCACTTGCTAAATACTGCCAAGGTCCTGTTTTGTTTCATTTCTTTTTCCCCAACAGGACCTTACAGAGCAAACTTCAATTTAGCAAAGATTTGACTACTTGGTGTTGTTCTTATAGAGGTGCTGGGCATTAGCTGACACAAAGCAGACATCTTCTGACTGCAGATGTTTGAAGCCTAAATGCATTACAATGGACTTGGTTCACATGCAGAAAAGCTTCTGTGCCAAGAAGTGTTTTAATACAATTGTGACTGGGTCTCAAAATATAATTTCCAGATAGAAAGCATCACAAGGCTCACATAAGCTCAATTAAATTAATCCCAGATCCAGCTTCCCCATTGTTTTGCTGTTCATGCAGAGCAGCTCCACTTCCCCATGTCCAGATCAGAAAAAAGGAACAGAACTGACCTGCTGGCATTCTGTGGGCTTCCACCTGTGGGGCTGTCTTGGTCAAGGTGAAAGCAGATTTAGGTTCCTCTGATGTATCTCCACATATTTCATCATCTTTCTGTGAGCTCTCTATTCCTTCCCCTTCCTCCTCCTCCTCTTCCTCAGGCTCAGAGTTCTCTTCCTGGGAATTCTCCTCTTCAGAATCTCCTTCTTGGCTCAAACGTCTCTCTGTTGCAAGCCAAGTGAGTTTTTCCATTGTCTCCTTCAAAAGCAACACCAAAAAATCCATCACATTGTTTGGTTTAGTGGCATTCAGCACCAAACTCACCCCATCAGAATTCTAACAGCAAACTTCACAGATCAACAACTAGAGGATTCTGCTGAAGGGACAGAACCCAACAAGAACCAGAGCTGCCTCTTTTTCTATCATGTACAACATTACATTTCAGAATCTGCCACTTATAAAAGCCTTAAATGAGGTGAGATTCCTTCATGATCATCTCAGCACTTAAAGGCTTGCTAGAGCTGTGACCTGGAAAGTTATTTTCACTTAAAATACTTCATATTAAAGAACAGCCTCAGCTGAGGGAGTCCTTACAACTCAGCAGAATTTAAATCAGAGTATTTGCAAGATATTCCTTTAGCTTGGGCTTCAAATCTTCTCTAGAAAAATGTGGTGCCCCTTTCTCTGTAGAACAGCACAGTAACCACCCTGCTACACAGCAAACAGGACAGCTTCCCACTGGGATTTGCCCTGACTCCACTCAGGTGTTTCAGGAAACCTGGTCCTTGTCATCAGCAAGTTTTTAAAAGTTTTATTTGCTTTTACCTGAAGTTCTGGCACTGAAAGAATGGATTCTTCTGAGGCTGATGACATCTCTTCATCCTCATCTTGTGTAAAATCATCAAAGTCATCTTCTTCCTCCTCTTCTTGTCCTTCTTTCTCTCCTCCAGCTTCAGGGCCAGCTGGGGTCCCAACAGACTGGCCATCTATACTGGATGAATCCTCTGGTCTTCCAAGTGGACTACTAAACTCTGCCTCAACATCTGCTGTGTAAGAAAGATTCTTTGGAGATTCACTGCTTCCCTGTGGTCCAGCACCTCCCCCCCCTGCATCCCTCTGCTGCTCCCCACAGGGAGGTGACTGCAAAGCTTGGGGTGGTTCTTCTCCCTTCTCATCACAGGAAACATGTTCCTTCTTCATGTCTTTCAGGTCATTGGAACATGAACATGCAGCCTCCATGTTCAGCTCCTGACCAAGATCCAGCAGGAATTCCTCCTTCACTTCAGCACAAAGATCTCTCTTCTGTGTTGGGTTTCCTTCCTTGGGAGCAGCATTTGGATCTTCAGGCTCCATTTTCATTGCTTCATCTGCAGCTTCTAAATGAGGCAAAAGGTCCACAGACAATGGCTCTGAAGGGTTCTTCTCTCCTTCTACCACTGTCCAGCTGCAGCAATCACTCTTGGTTACCTTCTCCTGACTGCCATGAATTGAACTGGCAGGATTTGTACTGCACTCCTTCTTGGGGGAGACAGCAGAGCAGGAGATGTAGAGCTCTGGGGGCTCAGCCTTGGGCTCCACTGTGGGATAGGGATTTTTGGTGTTGCCAGGAGTGCAGGGAGGAACCAGAGTCAACTGCTCTTCATTTTCACCAACTGGTGATGCCGAAAGACCAACAGGGTTAGGAGAGACAATCAAAGAAGGGATTGAAGAAGTCACCAGAGGCTGATTTAAGGGACAAGGAAAAGTGGAAGGATTTACCAACAGGGTGGTAACTGGGATAGCCTGAGTGCCTCTCCCAACTGCTGTATTGATGGGTTGAATCATATTGCAACCATTGCCTATATTGACCACTTTCACTGTGGTTGCAGGCACGGTAAGGATGACAGGAGATGGCTGAATCAAAGGTGAAGCCTTTAGCAGGGGGGCAGATTTGGTCCCTTTTTTCTTCTGGTAGCCCTTCCGAACACACGGCTTGCGGATTTTCGCTCCGGCCAGAGCTGGCAACATCAGTTTGGGCTGAAATGTGACTGGATTTGAGGACACCAGAGCTGGTGGTAAAGCAGCTGAGAAAGCTTGTCTGGTGTCTGAATGTGAAGTGGAGAGGACACTGGGAAATTCCAAGCCATCCCCACTTCCTACCACTGCTGGGACATTCAGAGGCTGCACCCCAGGAACCGTCTGCACGACTGCCGCGGGTTGGATGAGCCGAGGGATCTGCACCATAACCTTGCTGGGAGGAGCTTCTGATTGGGACAACTTCACAGTTTTCTGCATGTTAATTGTGTTGGAACTGGGCTGGAGACAAGGGCTTGGTCGAATGAGGACAGGTTTCAGAGCTGAAGACCTCTGCCTCCTCCAGGCTCTCCTAGAGAATCGATTGGCGAGGGGCTTTAAGGTCAGTACTAATCCCTTTGGCATGAGCAGGGGGTATTTGTCATCAGATTCTGCATCTGAAGTTTCCTTTCCTGTTGCCAAAAAGACAGATTCTGCATCAGGTGAACCTGGCATCTCCCTGGCATCTTCTGCTAATTGCTTCAGCTCCCCCTGAATGGAGGGCAAGCTGGCCTAAAGGGAACAAGAGTTTATTAGTCCAGTCCATTGGCTGCTCCTCTATCACCACCTTCAAACAGCACCACAGAAGGTGACAGACAGCAGCTTGCTTCTAAAGTGGGGTTTATTTACTTTACTCTACTCTGTATTGCTTTATATTCACTGTGTATTGCTTTATATTCACTATGTATTACTTTATATTCACTATGTATTGCTTTATATTCACTGTGTATTGCTCCAAAGCCTTTAAAACAATCTCAAAGCCTGAAAGAAACAACAGAATTGAGCAGTTTTATAAGAAATCACAGAATGCCAGGTTGGAAGGGACCTCAAGGATCAAACTTTCTAGGTAGAAAACAATGAGGTGGCCCAGCAGCCTGTAAAGCTCAGTCTTAAAACTCTCCACTGGAGGGAAAGGTTCCTTTAATAAATACAGAATTTGGTCAGAAGGAAGCATCACTGTAACAATGAAATACAATGGGTGATTAAGAGAATTGGGTTTTATGGCATCTAATTTTTTCCTCAGACAGAGTTCTCCTTGACTGACTCACAGGCATGATCACTCTGCCTCCAGCTTAGTCTTCCTTGTGTACAAAATAAAAGAGCTCCCAGAGAAAGAATCCTTACCAAGATTGGGGTAGAACAAAAAAAACAAATACACTGAAGGTGAAGAGAACATTAAAAAAAAAAACAAACAACAAATCACCCCAACTGCCCTGATTTCTTCTCTCAGAAGGTGAGGTTTAAGGGGGAAGAACACAACCTCCCATGCAACACAATCAGTCCTACTTTTAACTTCACAGCTCCCTCTGGACCTTGGCTGTAAAGGCAGAAAACACACCCATACCCAGAAAAAAAAAACCAAAAAACCAAAAACCAAAGAAATCAACCCAACAGCAAGACAAACAAACTACCTGGATGAAGAGGAGCAGAAATTACCTTCAGCCAGAATGGGAGGCGATGCTCTTCTCTCTCCACAGGTGGCTTCCACTCATGAGGTTGGATTTCCTCACAGCACTTGAACAGAACAGGCAACTGCTTTGTCTTTTTGTAGTACTGTGTGGAGAGAGGAGAGGATGCAAGACAAAGTGACTCTGGTCAGCTCACTGCTGGCTGGGAGACAGGGGTTGTTAATGCAAAGGTGTTAATGGGAATAAAGTGATTCTCCTTGGCACTGCTGTAGTGAGGTGCAGAAACATGAAAAAGGAATAATAAAGCTGAACAAGAGTCCACTGCTACCTTGGTTTCCCTCAAAAGAAAGCCTGAAGCTCTAGCAGATGTGCAGGCAGACTTGCTCTAAGTATTTTTGGTTCTTATTCTCTCTTGAGCCATTGGATATGGGCAGGACATGTGGCCAGCTGGACTCTCAGCAGTTGTTTCAGCTTCACTGCCTCAAGGTTATTTGTAGGAATTTGTCAGGATTCCTGCTGCCACAATGGTTCTAAGAATGTCTGCCAGACTCTAAAGAGTCAAAAACAACAACCCAAGGACTTGCAAAGCACAGAGGATATGCTCTGTGTGAAGAAATCCTCATTGCTAACAAAAAAGGATGTTATTAGCTTTTAAAAAAGGTGTCAGCACACACACAAAAAAAAATCAGGCCCTTGGAACAAAGAGCATTTCTCTTCTTGTACACCAAAAGCAACCAGACACAAAGATTAAACCCACCCAACCCCATCACTTACTCTGATGATGTTATCAGGGGCTCGATTCATATTGAGGTTCTTGATTCTCACTGTCAGCTGGTGGGCAGTTTTTGTTGGCAAGAGATATTTGCTGATTAAAGGCTTTGGAAACTCTGTCCCTTCAAAATGTTTCAAACCTAAAGCTAATAAACTGAAGAAGAAAGGAAAAAAGGAGTTAAAAAAAAAAGTATTTTAGAGAGTAGAGCAGATTATTTGGATGTGATCTTACACAATATGCAGATAACCCAAAAGTTTCCATGCTAGAAATTCTCTCTTGAAGAAAGAAACCAACTTTGGAGGCATTTTAGTCAATAATTCTAAGCACCTACTTGTCCTCTGCCTTGGTGAAGATAATCTTGTCCCGGGGAGGGTTTGCTTTCAAAGAACATATTGGTAGTAACTCTGGATACATGAAGACTTTCCTGGTTGCCAAAATCCATGCCACTTGTTTTGGCAAACATGGAAATTCACTGGCTGTGAAAAGAATGAATAAATAAGGATAGAGAGGTATCCATGGACATGAAACCACTGACTTCCTGAAAACACCTGGGTTTTTAATCCCTTCACTGTAAAAAGGGACAGACTTTCTCCCTGGGTTTTAGAATTTGCCTGTTTCCTAGGTTTTGTCCTTCAGGTTATATCAACAAAAGGTAAAGTTACTTTCCCCTTCCATCTTTCCTTTTGCTCTGACATGAAAAAGCACTTGGAAAGAGCTCTGTTTATTTCAAGTGAGTTCACTCTCTAGGAAAAACAAAGTAAAACACTCAGATAACTTGAAATCAAGTTTTAAAAAGATAAAATACTCCAATGAAAGGAGTATTTCCTTGATGCTTGTTAACCAGCACATCTAGAACAATTATTTCCAGTTTCACAGGTTTTTTTGATGGGCTTCTGCACCTCAAAACATCACCTGCAGAATGATAAATGGCAGGATTATGATGTCAATCCAAAGCCAACAGCTCACACCACATGTTCACTGGTCAAGAAGTAAAAAATGCAGTGAAGGAAGTGGATGGTTTCATCTAAAAATACCTCACAAGATTAAAGAAAAAAGAAAAAAAGAGAAAATCTGAATTCTAAACAGCTGTCTGAACTGGATCTCATCTGAGGGGTGCAGAGAATGAATTATCTCCCCCTGGAAATGCTTCCCCTTTCCTGTACTTACCACTCTTCTTCACAGCTTTCCGTGGGCTCCAATCAACTTGGACTTGGGCATGAAAATCTTCAATGAGCTGCAAAGCTCCCTTTAAATTACAGGGCTGGAACATGGTTTGGAATTTGGGGTTGAAGGGCTGACGAAGGAGGGAAGAGCTCCGAGCAAAGTTCCCAAGCTCACTCTGCAAAAAATGACCCAAAAGGAGCTAAAAGGAGGTGGCTCCCAAAGGGCAGGATGGATGCCATGCAATAAACAAACAAAAAACAAATATATAAATAGCTGGGGAAGTTACAGGCATAAAAAAGCAGCGTGGTGCAGGTCTTATTTTGAAGCAAATTTTCCTTCTGTTCCTTGGCAGAACCTTTGCAGGTGCCAGAATGTTCCCTAATTAGAGAAGCTCTCTTGTTTTAACTTTGTTTGCAATATTTCCAAGGAAAGAACACAAAAAGCAGGCACAAGACAATTCAAAGCAGTGTTATTAGTCAGCACAACATGAATTATTTAAGTACTGAGCATCTTCCTAACAGGCTGAGAGCATCATTCTCTTATTAAGAGGGAGTTACTCTCAATTTAATGGGAAGAATTAAAGATATTGAGCTCTAAGTATCTCCAGTAATCAGCAAATTCATGGAGCTTTGATTTTAAACATATCCTTACCAAAAACATCCTGGTGGTACTGGCCTCTGAGCTTAAAGCTGGGTTGGAGCTTGCAAGAAGGTGGATTTGAGTCAGAAGCTGAACGTGCTGGAAGAATAAAACCAGACATATGGGGTTTGGGGTTTTTTTTTTCAGTGTGTTGGAAACCCAAGAAACTGGAAAGCATTAAGTATAGAGGCAGAAAAATATCCCCTGAGCACCCCAAAGATCATAATCTGAGTTCAAAAAGCATCCCAAGGAACAGAAACTGAGGGGAAACTTCAATATCCACTGGCAGGAAGGGTATTCCACAGCTTTTGAACACATCTGTTTAGGTCTTAAGGCAGTTTCCTCACAACCTAATCAACACAGAAAGGGGTTATTTCCTAATTAAATACTTAAGGTTTTCTTTAGAAACAGTGCCTTCAGCTGTCAGAGCTCCTCCTGTGCATATAAACACCAAACATCTTGCTTTGCAGCTGAAAAACTAAAGCTCATTTACTTTAAAAAAAAAAAAATTCTTTAAGTCCAGCTTTTCATCTCTGCTGCTGACAGCTCTAAAGATGTTCCAACTGAATTTCTCCTGTTTTGTGTGGTGGGAGGAGGAAAAAAGAATCCAAATTACAGCAAGTAATATTCTCAGAAAGTAATAAAGAGTTGAAGAGAGGATTTTGACAGATTGCAGTCAGAATTCAAACGTGGCCAGGACAGTTATCACACCTGAGAACAACACAGATGCCAATAAATAAGATCAAAATAATTAAGATCCTTCACTGTGGAAACAGGCACAACAAAATAAACTATTAAAGATCCAGCTTTAAGTGGAGCTCTTTCAAATAATTTCTCTCATCAAACAAGAAGTGGTGCTTCTACCACTGGCTTTCCTTGTCCCTTGCAGTATTCAGTAAATATTAATGAGGTCAGAGCAGAAAACATATTATTACCTGCTGCATTTGCTGCTGGAGCCTCTTTCTTTGCATACTGTCCAGAACAAGGCTCTGGAGAGGCTTCTCATTTTGAGGTTTTGATTTTTCTGTTTCTTGTGGTAGTTTGATTGAGGACTTTTTCATTCTTAACTGCTCCAGTTGTTCCTTCACTGTCCTGTGTTGTTCATTCAGTAAATTGGCCAAAGGCTCTTCAAACCTGTCAGAGATCAGGCAACCAAACCACAGTGACTCTGACTGGATAAAAATCCACATTTATTTAGAAATCATGGAATGGTTTGGCTTAGGAGACCTCAGTGTTCACCCAGTGCCCCCTCCCATGAGCCCAGGGTGCTCCAAGCCCCATCCAACCTTCAACAATTCCAGGGATGGGGCAGCCACAGCTTCTGGGGGTGACCTGGGGCTCAGCACCCTCACCCCAAAGAATTTCTCCTCAATTTCTCCTCTCCATCTCCCCTCTTCCAGTTCAAAGCCATTCCCTCTCATCCCATCCCTCCAGGCCCTTGTCCCAAGTTCCTGCCCAGCTTTCCTGGAGCCCCTTCAGGCACTGGAAGGTGCCCCAAGGTCTCCCCAGCGCCTTCTCCTTCTCCTCCTCCTCCTCCTCCTCTTTCTCCTCCTTTTTTCCTTCTCCTTCTCCTTTTTTCCTTTCTCCTTTTTTCCTTCTCCTCCTCCTCCTTCTCCTTCCATCTCCTCCTTCCATCTCCTCCTCCCATCTCCTCCTCCTCCTCCTTCCATCTCCTCCTCCTCCTCCTCCCATCTCCTCCTCCTCCTCCTCCCATCTCCTCCTCCTCCTCCTCCTCCTCCTCCTCCTTCCATCTCCTCCTCCTCCTTCCATCTCCTCCTCCTCCTTCCATCTCCTCCTCCTCCTCCTCCTTCCATCTCCTCCTCCTCCTCCTCCTTCCATCTCCTCCTCCTCCTCCTTCCATCTCCTCCTCCTCCTCCTCCTTCCATCTCCTCCTCCTCCTCCTCCTTCCATCTCCTCCTCCTCCTCCTTCCATCTCCTCCTCCTCCTCCTCCTCCTTCCATCTCCTCCTCCTCCTCCTCCTCCTTCCATCTCCTCCTCCTCCTCCTCCTCCTTCCATCTCCTCCTCCTCCTCCTCCCCCCTCCTCCTCCTCCTCCTCCTCCTTCCATCTCCTCCTCCTCCTCCTTCCATCTCCTCCTCCTCCTCCTCCTCCTTCCATCTCCTCCTCCTCCTTCCATCTCCATCTCCTCCTCCTCCTTCCATCTCCTCCTCCTCCTTCCATCTCCATCTCCTCCTCCTCCTTCCATCTCCTCCTCCTCCTTCCATCTCCTCCTCCTCCTCCTCCTTCCACCTCCTCCTCCTCCTCCTCCTCCTTCCACCTCCTCCTCCTCCTCCTCCTCCTTCCATCTCCTCCTCCTCCTCCTTTCTTCCATCTCCTCCTTCTCCTTCTCTTCTCCAACCTGAACACCCCCAACTCTCTCCCCCTGGCTCCAGAGCTGCTCCACCACCTCCTCTGGATCACCACCAACACCTCTGTGTCCTTCTGGTACTGGGGACACAGAACTGGACTCAGTTTTAGCCCAGGAGGGTCTCCCCAGAGCCCAGATTTATCACCACCACTCCAGTCCTACTCAACAACTTGAAAAAAACCCCACAGTTATTTATACAGTTGCCTTATAGAGAAATCCTTTCATCTACCCCAGCAGTCCTGGGATGTAAACCTGCAACTCCTGATTCCCAGAGTAACTAAAGAGTCATGAGAAGCAATTTTATTTAACCTGCATCATCAGGCAAGGTCTGACCCCAAGGGACCACAGGTGGCATTTTACCACCAGGGGCTCCAGAAGGATCACACACTGGGGCAAATGCTGCCACTTAAAAATAAAAATAAAATTACATTTAAGTATTTCCTAGCTTTAAGCAGAGTACTCCACTAGATAGCTGCTGATTACTAAAGAGTTAACAACTTGAAGACTCTTGTAAACAGATAAAAGTGGGGAAGGGACTGCCTGGCAATGTAAAATTAATAATAAAATAATTACTTATTGAAATTAATAAGAAAAATGGATACAAATAGTCCATAGACTTTCCCTGCTTTTGCTCTGTAGCTGGTTTAAGAATTGCTGCACTCCCCTCTGGTACTGCTCATCCCAGAGAGAGTATCAAGAAAGCTCCAGCCTTCATTTTAGCTCCTTTCCCAAACAGATACAGCTAAATCTTGAGCTGATCTGCCCCATGAACAAGGAGACACTGTTCACACTTCACCTTCAGCCACTTTCTGGATCTGGTTAAATCAGGTGGGTTTATTTACCCAAAAGGAAGTGCTTTATGCTTTCCTCTCCAAGTAAAATCCACAAAACCCAACAGAAGCCATTTTCCAAACTTCCTATTAGTCTCAGGTCTAGGCCTTGGTTCTCTTACAGTGTCTTTTTCCTTAGAACAGGAAAGTTTACTTAAAAGCTAAGGTGACACACTTGGTCAGATCAGGTCCTTGTAACCAAGAAAATGTAAGGACAAGAAGAGACAGAAAACAGAAGAGAGAAGGGAGAGCACACAGATCACCATCCTGAGAGACCCTGGACAAGCCAGCACCAATCTTTTCCTGCAGGAATTCTGCTGTCTCTTCCTGAAGTTCCATTTTCCCTGCTCTCATCACCTTCTTCAGATGCAGGACCATCACTTCAGCCCAAGGTGGCAAACAAGCAACTGACTCAAGTGATGTGCTCAATCTGACAAATCAAAATGCCTCAGAGCTTCCCAAAGAGAAGCCTGTCCTGAAATGGAATTAACTCTTTGATGGCTGCAGGTAACCACAGGCTTTTCATCCTAACAGAGCTATTAATAATATTTTTCTTTTCATTTTATGACCATGATCCTACCTGAGTGCCTGGGGGGTATTAAAATTTGGCCTTGATTCTGTCACATTATCCTCATCTTCTGGCCCTTCATCTTCCATGTTTGAGAAACCCATCTCATCCTGAAACTGAGAGCAAACATGTGGCAAATCATGAAAAGCCAAAGAGTCAAAAAGAAAAGCCAAAAGAAAGCTCAAATTCACCACCATGTGACAGAGACCATCCCTTTACAGCTCCAGGGATTTCATCCCAGACCCAATAAAGTGTTATTATTCAGTGCTCCATCTGATCTATCACTTACTGTCTCAAACAGCTCCTCCATCAGTTCATTTACTTCCTTTTCTGCAAGGAAAATTAAAAAGAAGTCTGAGGATCCATTCTACAAGAAGCACTTAGCAATTCTGTCACAACATCAAATCATATAGGAAATCTCTCTTCCAAAGGGAAACCTCCTCTTGCAAAGCAAGAACCAAGAAGAAGGCCCTGATATTACATCCTTTTTTTTTTTAATTAAAAAAAAACCCAAATAAACTGAGGCTGTTCTGATTCAGAAATATTTCAGAACTTTAAATGGTGCAAATTAGGTTTTATGTTAACTTGGAACAAGACCTAAACCAAGTGTACTCTGAGAAGATGAAAAGTGGTACATTTATAAAACTAACTCAAAGATTGTGAGAACTTGGAGAAAATTCAATTACACTCAAGTCATAAGGCAAGAATTCTACCCTGAAAGGGATGAAGCTTCATGTAAGACTGCAGTATCATGGAAGTGGGTTTTGGGGGTTTTTTTTCAGTCTTTTCTATGGTATGAAGTTGCACAGGAGCTCAGACCAGACCCTTTCATGCACTCCCAGAAAGCCAAGTTTGGAAAGAAAAACTGTTCAAAGTCAATATAAAGATTTTATTTTATTTTTTTATATTAGACTAGACTGCAAAATCTTTGCACCAAATCATCACTTTTCAAAATTAATGACTAATCCTTCCAAGAAAAGAGATGGAATTCCCAAAGGACTTACTGGTAATTCTCACAGCACGATCATTCCTGAAGTCTTCTGTATCTGGTTCATCCAGATCTTCCAGGAAGTTGTACTCAGGGTCATCATCATCATCTGCTTCATCTAGGAAGAAAAATGTTTTGAAATGTCATTACCCTGCCCCAAACCCAATCACTTTCCAGGAGCAGAACCACTTTGCTGCCTGAGCCAGGTAGCCAAGAAGGCCAATGGCATCCTGGGCTGGCTCAGGAACAGCGTGGCCAGCAGGTCCAGGGAAGGGATTCTGCCCCTGTGCTCAGCTTTGGGGAGGCCACAGCTTGAGTCCTGTGTCCAGTTCTGGGCCCCTCAGCTCAGGAAGGAGATTGAGGTGCTGGAGCAGGTCCAGAGAAGAGCAAGGAGGCTGTGAAGGGATCCAGCAGGATTCCTGTGAGGAAGGGCTGAGGGAGCTGGGGGTGTTGAGGCTGGAGAAGAGGAGGCTCAGGGGAGACCTCATCACTCTCTCCAACTCCCTGAATCCTGGTTGCAGCCAGGTGTAGCCCCAACGGGATGAGGTTCAACATTCCAAGTGCTGGATCCTGAATTTTGGCCACAACAACCCCATGGGGAGCTCCAGAGTGGCAGAAAGGGACCTGGAAGGTGACCATGAGCCAGCAGTGTGCCCAGGTAGCCGAGAATCCCAATGGCTTCCTGGATGAGGAAGAGTGTGGCCAAGAGATCCAGGGAAAGGATTCTGCCCCTGGGGAGGAGGCCACAGCTTGAGTCCTGTGTCCAGTTCTGGGCCCTGAAATTCAGGAAGGAGATGGAGGCCCAAAGGAGGGAACTGGTGGAGGGATCCAGCAGAATTCCTGTGAGGAGAGGCTGAAGGAGCTGGGGGTGTTGAGGCTGGAGAAGAGGAGGCTCAGGGGAGACCTCATCACTCTCTCCAACTCCCTGAAAGGAGGTTGGAGCCAGGGGGGGGTTGGGCTCTTTTCCCAGGCAACTCTCAGCAAGACAAGAGGGCACAAAGGGTCTCAAGTTGTGCCAGGGGAGGTTTAGGTTGGAGATGAGAAAGAATTTCTTTCTGGAGAGGGTGATCAGGCATTGGAATGGGCTGCCCAGGGAAGTAGTGGATTCTCCGTGTCTGGAGAGATTTCCAAAGAGCCTGGATGTGGCACTGAGTGGGCTGGGAACCACGGGGGGAGTGGATCAAGGGTTGGAGCTGATGATCTCTGAGGTCCCTTCCAACCCCCACGGTTCCTGCTGCAATCAGAATGTTCCTTTTATGGCAGAGACACCAAACCTGCTCTCTTTCAAACTGAGCTTTTAGTGCCCCTTTTCATAGCCATTTTCCCCTCTAGAGAAGCTGCAGGTACTCTCTGGGACTTGGGTTTCAGCTACATGTAGGAAATCTGCAGTGATTCCATTTGGGGTTTTGTATTCAGTTTGCACAAACCTCAGCAAGCAGGAAATTCAGGATAAAAGAAAGTCAAGGTGTAAAGGTTGTTTTTGTTTTTTCTCAAATTAACACAATAGTTGTTTCTACCAAAATCATCAGAATCATCAAAACAGCAAAAAAGAAAAACAGCAAAAAAGAAAAACAGCAAAAAAGAAAAACAGCAAAAAAGAAAAACAGCAAAAAAGAAAAACAGCAAAAAAGAAAAACAGCAAAAAAGAAAAACAGCAAAAAAGAAAAACAGCAAAAAAGAAAAACAGCAAAAAAGAAAAACAGCAAAAAAGAAAAAGAGCAAAAAAGAAAAACAGCAAAAAAGAAAAACAGCAAAAAAGAAAAACAGCAAAAAAGAAAAACAGCAAAAAAGAAAAACAGCAAAAAAGAAAAACAGCAAAAAAGAAAAACAGCAAAAAAGAAAAACAGCAAAAAAGAAAAACAAAAAAACCCAATAATAGAACCATAATAAAAAATAAAAATAAAACCAATTAAAAAATAAAAATAATTTTAAAAATTAGTAATAAAAATAGTAATAAAATTAGTAATAATAAAAATAGTAATAATAAAAAAATAAATAAAAATACTAATAAAATACTAATAAAATACTAATAAAATACTAATAAAAATACTAATAAAAATACTAAAAAAATACTAATAAAAATACTAATAAAAATACTAATAAAAATACTAATCAAAATACTAATAAAAATACTAATCATGTCCCTGGATTCAGGTCTATCGATGCTGCCCCCTTCATGCCACAGCACCATGAATTAAGGGCTGAAACACAGAACTTTGCCTTATGCTTGTCAGCTCCTGCATGTGCTGGGTAGGAAATATTTCCAAGTGAGACATTTGAAGTACAAAACCCTCACACATGTCCACAGGAAGGTGAGGAAAGCTGATGGCAAGCAAACCACATGAACAAGAGCTGCAGCCAAGACCCTCCTGGATAAATGGAAAGGAAAAAGAGACCCAGACTTCCAGTGTCACCCCCAGTGTCACCCTCAGAAGCCTCTTGTCACCCACCTTCATTCTCCACATCATCATTCATCAGCCCCCCAAGCCACCTCTTCCACTCTTCATCATCTGCAGTGTTGGGATCATACATGTCAGGGGTGATATCTGGGGCTCTGAGCTCAGCCTCCAGCTGCCCCAGAGGAACATCCTTGAGTGGCCTCTTGGAACGGGTCCTGAAGGCAATGAGACTGTCTTCCAGAGGCTGGGAAGGGAAGGAAAAGCCCAAAGGAATGTCAATCCCTCTCCTCTTCTTGGTTTCCTCAGCAGTGAGGTGTTAAACCCAGCCAAAAAAAGTCTGCTACTAAAAACATTCTGTTCCTGCCACGTTTACTTCAATAATGAGACAGCTGAGCTTTGCTCTCACTGCTGAAGTGTTATTAATTATAAATATTAATACTTCTATTACATTAATAAATATTAATATTAATAAATAAATGAACAATACAGCTCATGCTGAGCTCTTTATCTGCTGCTGAGGAAGTTAAGACTCCATCTTGTCTCGATCCACTTGTAAGACTTGATTCTTTCCCCTCTTTCCTCCCCCCACTATCTGAACTGCAACTCCTCACCCCTGCCAAGTGAGCAGAAATGGGTTTCTCACTTGAAAAATGTTCTCTCAGCTCCCTCAGGTGTTACCAGTATCAGTTTACTGGTCATAAATAGGTATACTGGTAATAAATAAGCATACTGGTAACTGTAGAATCCAACTAAGCTGAGAGGATAACTTCTAAAAGGAAAATTGTTGCCCTGAGTTATGTAAATGCCAGAGAATTCCATGTAACAGCCAAACTAATGGCAGTGAGACTTCAGCATAAATAGAAACTAAAAGTATAATAAAAGAAATAAAAGATCATTAACACCTTTCCTAACCTCTGCTCTCCCAGAGCTAGTGCTCTCCACACCCTGAAGATTCAAGTTATTATTTAGTTACCAAAGGAGAGCAGAATGGAGTAAAAGTAGCAGAGAACATCAGAACTCCACCACATTTCTACCAGAATTCACTCAACTCAACTCCCACTGTCCCAAAATTCCCCAAACCAGTACCTGGTAAGAATCCATGCACACTGGGCTTGAAGCCAGTTCTTCATCCACTGCATGCAGCTTCTCCATGAATGTGCTGTCTTTGTTTTGCTTTGGTTTAGGAGGTGGTGGAGGTCCCATGGGCACTACTTCAGCACTAATGTGTCTCACAACAGGTGTAGCAGCCTTCTCCATCTAATTAAAAAGGCCTTTGTGTTAAAAGGTTTTATTTAGAACCTAAAGTTTCCAAGGACAAAGTCTTTTTTTTTTTTTTTCCTGACCACACAACAAAAACAGGAGAAATGCTTCACAGAAAAAAAAAAAAAGGGAGATTTCAAGAAAATACTCTTCAAAAGGCTTGAAGAAAGGGAGATGTTTGGAAGAGTGAAGCATCAGCTTCAAAGGAAGCAGAGTTGGGAAACCTGAGCACAATAATTGTGGCAACATTCCCACCCAAAAATCCCTGGGGAGTAGGAAGGGGAAGTATCAAAACATTATTTATTATCTGATTTATTATTATCTGATTCCTGTGCCTGTGGTCAGCTCTCATCAGCACTTTTTCCTTCTTGTCTGCTGATGCTCAGCTCCCACCACACTGCACCTCCTCCTCCTCTTCCTCCTTCTCTTCCTCCCCCTCCCCCTCCTTCTCTGCCTCCTCATCCTTCTTCTCTTCCTCCTCCTCCTTCTTCTCTTCCCTCCTCCTCCTTCTTCTCTTTCCTCCTCCTCCTTCTTCTCTTCCTCCTCTCCTTCTCTTCCTCCTCCTCCTTCTCTTCCTCCTCCTCCTTCTCTTCCTCCTCCTCCTCCTCCTTCTCTTCCTCCTCCTCCTTCTCTTCCTCCTCCCTCCTCCTTCTCTTCCTCCTCCTCCTCCTCCTTCTCTTCCTCCTCCTCCTCCTCCTTCTCTTCCTCCTCCTCCTCCTCCTTCTCTTCCTCCTCCTCCTCCTCCTTCTCTTCCTCCTCCCTCCTCCTCTTCTCTTCCTCCTCCTCCTCCTCCTTCTCTTCCTCCTCTCCTCCTCCTTCTCTTCCTTCCTCCTCCCCCCTTCCTCCTCCTCCGCCTCCTCCCCTTCTCTCCTCCTCCCTCCTCCTCCTCTTCCTCTTCCTCCTCCTCCTCCTCCTTCCTCTTCCTCCTTCCTCCTCCCTCCCTCGCTCTTCTTCCTCCTCCTTCCTCCGGTCTCCTCTTCTCTTCCTCCTCCTTCCTCCTCCTTCTCTTTCCTCCTCCTCCTCCCTCCTTCTTCTCCTCCCTCCCTCCTCCTTCCTTTCTCTTCCTCCTCCTCTCCTCCCTTCTCCTTCCTCCTCCCTCCTCCTCCTTCTTCCGTCCTCCTCCTCCCTCCCTTCTTCGTTCCTCCTCCCTCCTTCCTCCTTCTCTTCCTCCTCCTCCTCCTTCTCTTCCTCCTCCTCCTCCTTCTCTTCCTCCCCCCTCCTCCTTCTCTTCCTCCTCCCCCCCCTTCTCTTCCTCCTCCTCCTCCTTCTCTTCCTCCTCCTCCTCCTTCTCTTCCTCCTTTTCCTCCTCCTCCTTCTCCTCCTCCTTCTCCTGAGTGCATCACTCACCACAAACACCTTTATGCTTTTTACCTTTTCCTAAGCTAAGCTCACAAAGAAACTCTGCCCTCAAAGAAGAATCAGAAAAAAACCCCAACATTATCTAAGGAGAGCAAATTGTTTCCATTGCCACTGGGTTTTTAAGTTCTTTATTTCAAACTCTTTCTGCAAAGGTTGCACTTCACTGCTTGTGCAGGGCCCTAAAACCCACACAGCACCTGTAACCTCACCCCCTCTTTAGGCAAGAATGTTTCCTCCTAGGTGAAGAATTGAGGAATAATGACTGGAAATTGGTTCTAAAGAAAATAAAAACTGTCTGGCAAGTTTATTACCTCACAGAGTGTCCCTCCCTCTTCATCAGATGATCTCCTTGTCCTACATCTTTTTGCTCCCCGAGGGGAAGAAGCAGTGCTCTCCACATCACTTTCCAGCAAGCTCTGAAGAGCAAAAGATGCAGAATATAATCCAAAAATCATGTCCCAAGCAAACCCTTCTTCAAGCAATATTCCAAAGTTTCTTTTTTTAGTCAAACAGACAACAAAGAACTGAAGAAAGATGATTGGAAGGTCCTGGGTGACTTGCAAGCTTTCACATGTGAAGAATAAAGAGCATTTTCCTGCCTCAAAGAAGCAGAAAACCCCAAGCTGAAGAGATCTTTGTGGAAGTTGCATTTACCTCCTCTGCAGTCTCATCTTCATCCTCATCATCAGGGTGGTATTCTTCATCAGAGGAATCATCTTCTTCAAGAGGAATGTCCACAAACTGAGGTGGCTGCAACAGAGCAAAAGAAAGGTGACAACTTTTTAGAGGGAAGATCAATATTTGACTCTAATGGTGCACTGGCAAACCAAAGATTTCCAGCTGAGGAAATGCCATGAGGCTGAGAAAGAAAGGAAAAAAGCTGCAGAAATAAAATGATTGGTAAAGCAAAGTGGTTTGAAAAGGTGCAAGAAGAGGCACAAACATGATTTAGCATTTTTATGGTGAAAACACTGCAGGAGCAGACACCATCTCCTCATACTTGAATGGCCATTTATTCCTGCTCCACTTCTCCATCCTGCCTCCAGTAAATCTTCTGGAGCAGACAGAACTCAGGAAAGAGATCCAGGCCATGGATGAAACAGCCCCAGGAAGGAGCTACTCACAGCATGAGGCCTGGGCTGGGACATTTGCCCTCAGCAGTTTATTCCAGATAGAAGTTGGTGCAGTTCCAGGCAGGGGAATGTCACCATCCAGCAGCCAAAACCCCCTCTGGATGTCACCTTTTGGGCTCCTTCCACACCTTGTTTGTAATGGTCACCAGTATTCCCAACATGCCAGACACCAGTCTGCTCCACCCCTCCAGTCCAGGCTCTGAATTCCCAGGAATTCTGCTTACCTTCACCTCATTTGCCTTCTTAATTGGGGAAATATTCCAAGTTGGAATCACCTAAAGAGAGCAAAACCACTGTCACTGGAAAGCTCACCTTAGACAATCTAGTAAAACAAAATGAGTTTTGAGGCTTTGTTCTCCAAAGCAGCCAAGGAACACCAGGGACCCCACACAACACACCAGGGACCCCACACAACACACCAGGGACCCCACACAACACACCAGGGACCCCACACAACACACCAGGGACCCCACACACCAGGGACCCCCAGCACCAGGCACCCCACACACCAGGCACCCCACACACCAGGCACCCCACACACCAGGCACCCCACACACCAGGGATCCAAACAAAGTCTTTCTGCACTCCCCCTGGGATTGCTACAGGAGTAACTTAAGCAGGAGGGATACTGTCAGTTCACTGCATTTTCTGACTCTGAATGATTCCATTCTTCACATCTAAAATGTTTTTTTTTAATGTTTTAACTTATTTGTTCTTATTACAAATCAATCACACAAGAGCACACTTTACCCTTTATTTTTTTTTTAGAAAACCCAAGAACCAAACCCATTCAAGCAGGGGGGAAGGGTGCACCAGCAAAAGCAGATGGTGTACTTACCACTCCTTTCTCCACAACTTCCTTCAGTTTGGAACGAGTCATTTTGGGCTCCTGAGGGTTTAAAAGAAGAAAACAGCAATCTTCTCAGCTGGTTTCCTAACTGCAGACTTTTTCCCAACAATCCTCTACTACAAAACCTTTTTTTTTTTTTAATGTGTTACCTTTTAGACTTGATCAGAGCAACACCAAAAACAACCTCTCATAATTCATACACTACCTCCCTCATCCAGGTTGCAAGTCTGGTAATAAAACATAACTTCTGTTATTACCTATTCTCCCTTTTTTTTCACTGCCAGGGGCCAAGAGAAGCCTGGTGAAGGTATTGTGCCTTTGGAAGAACTGAAAGAACCAAACTGAAAAAGCTTTTTACTTACAAACAAAGGGATATCTTCTGTCTCACTGATGGCAGCTTTCATCATGGCAACCACGTGCTCATTTGTGATCACTTCCTACAGGAACACACACACACACAAAAGTATCCTTTACATTCAGTTTGTGAGGAAAAAACCCAGACTTTAGCTTAAAAGAAACTAGTTGGAAACACAAGGGAGAAATAACTCAGTGTACAATATATTTCCTGATTATATTTTAATAAAAAAAAGAGATTGGTGATGAGACAAGAAAATATAAAGTAATCCCAGCAGTGATAAACACCATTTCCATGACATTCTCTGTGAATGTTGCACAAAATACATTTGCAGCAGAAGGAAACAATCAAAACAAAAGCTCAAACCAGTTTCCCTTTCCTTCTGTCACATAATCAGTAAAATGTGGCAATCCCAAGCACATGAGAAATGCAACAGAAAATTAAAATCCTTAAGCACTCCCAGGCTTCCAGAATAGTAGAAGTCTGATTCTCTAGAGAAAATAGACTAATCTGTGCTCAGAAACATTGTTCCACATCATTTCAAACACCATTTTATATATTTAAAATAAAAAATAGAAGCAGAAGAGATCCAGTGCCTGTGACTGCCTCTTCTGAATGCCAACATCATGTTCCAAGGAAGGATTTCCAGCCCTTCCACAGTGCCATGTGACAGAGAAAGGCATTAATTTAAGGCACTTGCATAAAATCAGCAGGTGAAGCTGCCTGAAAGAATGGTGGCTGTTTGTCACAGGGCAAATACCCAAGATCACCTGGATTAGAGCAACACCAGCTGCTTGAGGGGGAGAGAAACAGCACAGTTTTTGATCCTGTGGGAAAATAAATGCTCTTGTTCTCTGCTCATGGGATAAACTAAAACAAAAACCTACAGGTGTAGAGTTAGAGTGTCACCAAACAGCTGTGACAGCACAAACACACAGTTCCTTTCTGGCTGGAAGTTGAGTGATGGATTAAAAGTTGGTTGGGGTGATTAATTAAGAGTAATGCATCTCTGTCAGCACCACTCCAGTTCCATCAGGACTTTGTCAGGAGCCAATTCCCTCCAAATAAGAAACAGGGAGCTCACAATTAACTCTCCTCACCTGGAACCACAAACAAGCATTTCATTCCATTCCTACTGCTGCAGCAAAGCAGCCCCATCTGCCACTGGGAATAAATGGAAGTCTGGGATCAACACCTCCTCACAAATCCAGGTGAATTACAAGCACACCACAATTTTCTGTAGCTTTTTATAGGAGTGATTGGGACGTGGGTGCCTCCCAAGTCTTTCTTGTTCAGGAAATGACACCCAGCTACTTCTAGTTTCTTTAAAAGCTGAGGATTTCCCTGTCCCAGTCTCCCTGCACTCACATGCAAGATGTTTCTCACGTTGACAACTGTCAGGTTGTGTTGTTTGGCTCCATCCTCTAAGGTGCGATCCAGAGCATCATCCAGTTTGATGTCACAGGACAAAGATCCCTCCTCTTCCTGACTTTTCCCTTCCTTTTCCT